>NC_140225.1:2100000-2189446 GCF_951802725.1 Rutilus rutilus
TACTCCGTCATTTATGGTCATACAGACTTAAGAAATATGAGAAATAGAAACTGTTGAATGTCTACTTTTTTATGAGTCCACTTACAATCGAAATAAAACATTGTGCTTTCGTAAAATAAAGAAAATAAACAGGGTGAGCTTCTGGCTCTGCGTCTCCGTGAACTTTTGATTAAAGGTACTGTTGATTAAAATGCTAAATTTGGTTTTACATTGTGTGTGTAAATGAATAGTCTTGGACTTGGTGCTGGAACCCAAAGCACAGGACAATAGAGACACCAGAATAACAATATTCATGATTCTGAAGCTGAAAATACAGAATTATTTTAGATGAATATCTACTTTCACTGACTAGATATATTTAAAATAATGTCACTTTTTTACAGGTAACATCAGACATGTGGCATTATCAGGACCCACAAACATTCCCCCATTGCATTATTATACATTATATTCAACATTATATACAGTAGATTGTGTAGCTCTGACACTAAAACTCTGAAAACTTGAATTTTTTCTCACAGAGTAATCTTTATTTTGGGTGAACTATCCATGATACATGTTGTTGCATTTTTGTATTGCGATATATTGTGACGTGATACATTGTTACAGCCCTAGTCGTTTGATTGAACTATTTCAGCAATTGGACTAGTGGAGTAATGATGCTGAAAGTTCAGCTTTGATCACAGGAATAAATTACCGTTTAAAATATAGTGCAATAGAAAACAGTTCTTTTACATTGTTTGCCAATATGAGTGTTTTTACTGTAGCGTTGATGGAATAAATGCAGAAGGACGAGAGCGAGTGGCGGCCGGTTCGTCTCTGTAATGAATTCCTCAATCACACAGAGGAATGTGTTCTGTGTTAATTACTGTGTCTCTTCATCAGCGGCTCGTGCTGTAATTACAGTAAAAACCTCGAGCGGCCGCAGCTCACACTCCTTCTGTCCACACACACACACACACACACACACACACTGCTTTACCATCAAACTTCACAACGACACTTCTAAACCCTGAAACTACCAGTCAAACGTTTGGATGTTTTTAATGTGTTGAAAGAGTCTCTTCTGCTCACCAAAGCTGCATTTATTTGATCAAAAATACAGAAAAATTATGAAATATTATTACAATTTAAAACAAGTGTTTTCTATGTGAATATACAGTAAAGTGTAATTTATTCCTGTGATCAAAGCTGAATTTTCAGCATCATTACTCCAGTCTTCAGTGTCACATGATCCTTCACAAATCACTCTAATATGATGATTTGATGCTCTAGAAACATTTATGATTATTATCAGTGTTGAAAACAGTTGTGCTGATTAAAAAAAAAAATCTTTTTTTTAATAATAACAATAATTATTAGTATTATTATTATTATTGATATTAAATCCATTATAATAATAAATGTTATACATATTTTTTTGCATTATTATTATTCTCACCAATAATAATAATAATAATGAAATCCATTATAATATATATTACATTTTTATTATTATTACTGAAGCTTTATGACAATATTATAAACATTATAAATCATCATCCTCATTATTATTATTAAGTCTATTATAATAATAAATATTATACAGTTTATTTATTTTTTGTGTGGAAATGGTGATATATTTTATTTTTCAAGATTCTTTGATGAATAGAAAGTTAAAAAGTACAGAATTTATTTGAAATAGAATATTTTATAACATTATAAATGACTTTACTGTCTTTTACTGTATTTTTGATCAAATAAACGCAGCCTTGGTGAGCAGAAGAGACTTATTTTAAAAACTTTTTTTTTTAAATGTGTAAAGGATTTATTTTCATTTTTATGATTTAATTATGATCTTTTCATCAACTGGCAAACCTCCTGAGTTTAGGAAACCCTGCCTTATATAACAGTACTGTGTTATTTGGACTTGTTGGTGGTTTGATATTAGTTTTCCACTGCACACTCCAGGAGCGAGACGAAGGGAAACGTAGTTTGTTTGTTGAGTGTGATGTGTGTTTGTTGCACCATCTGGCTGTGAGCGTCACACACACCTCTGAAACACACCGCTTCCCCTTCGACAGCTGCGTCTCTCATCCTCATCCTCATCATCATCATCATCATCTTCATCACATCAATCAGGCTCTGCTGATAAACAACACATTTCTGTCACTAAAACTCAAAATGACTAAAACTCTGTTAAGGATTTGAATGTATTGAAACTATCGGATGAGAACAAAACTTGAACTGTGTGATCTGATGACACTATTGTCTTCTGCAATATAGCCAAATCGACTTTGTTTCATAATTGATTGACTTTGCAACATCGACACAGTTATCTCTAAAACTTGCTTCATAATTGATGAACTTTACAGTTATTTATCTGAACTGAATCAATATTGGACTGACTCAGTGAATAATGACACTGTTGTCATCTGTAGAACTAGTTTCATAATTGATAAACTTTACAGTTATTGAACTGAACTGAATCAACACTGAACTGACTTGAGCTGGTCTTATTTTTCATTACATTTTGCATCATTGATTCAGTAATTCTGCTTTGAAACAGTCAGCACTACATGACTTGAGAAAATTAGTTATTATTGAAATACCATTTCATTTTAACATACCATTTCAACTCCAGGTTTGATGACCATGTTAAAGTTTCAGTTCACTCAGCTAAGTTCAGTGTTTTACAAGGTTTCAAATGAACTGCCCTTCAAAGAGCCAAAAGAACCATAAACCAGGGCTAGACTACTTTACTATAGTGAAATACCGGTAAAATATTACTGATACATGTTTGTATTACTGATAAATGACTGTATAATGACCTAAAAATCATTTACCTTCATGTTTTAGCATTCATGTAGGCTAGTGTGTGTTTTCTGCTGGTTTGAATCGCGCATGAATCGCTCGTTTTAATCGGTTCTTTTTTTAACGGTCAAACGGCTGGTCTGAAATGATTCGTGATTCAGTCTGATTCATTCGGACAGTTCACTCGCACTGAATCGTTTGCAGCGGTTTCTCACACCGAGAGCAACAGCGATTTTCCTTTGTTGAAAAGTAAATAAAACTTGCAAGTCAGTGAGTAATAACAACATACATCTTAAGTGTGTAAAATATTAATACAGTGAACAAAACACGCGAAGAAATCCGCAATGCAAGACCATTATCAGAATTCCTGAAAGCGTGAAACAATTTAGTATTGTTCAACAACAATAAGTTTTCTGTTTAATTCGATTTTTAGTTGTATGAAAAATGATCCCATAGCGCCACCTAGCGTTCAACTAGTGGTATTACCAGCAAATCAGATAAATTCTAAATTTCTAAATTATGTTTAATATCAATAGGAAGCATGGACATTTCAGAATGCTGTCAAACAGTGTTGAATCATTTGAATAATGAAGAAATGAAATTAATAGTTTGTAGTTTTATCAGACTTGGTGTTGCTGAGATCAGACAGAGCCGGTTTGTTTTATTCTTCAGAGGATCTAGAATCAGCGGTGAACATTATGGACTGTGATAAATGTCATGTTTTGGCATGTTTATTCAGCGTGACATTTGCAGACTAAAATCGTCCTCTTGCAAACTTCTCGTCTGTCCAGCAGAAACACTGTTTTCTCAGTCAGCTTTCTGGAAATGAACGTGTCCGTCGGCTGTTCGTTCTTCTGTAATGCTGATCGAGGCTTCATGTGGTTTATTAGACAGGTCAACATGCTGAATACATATTCATATTCATATTCATGTGTGTCCGCTGAACTACAGTGTCATTGGATGATCTAAAGCGCTGTAATATGATGTGGGGAAAACATAATAATAACAACAACAGCAACAACAAATATTATTAATAATATAGAAATTGTTTAAATATTAATATGTATAATGTGTATTATTATTATGTATTTAATAACATTAATAATAATGACATAATTATGATGTTGATTCTTCTTCTTGATGGTTGTTGTTGTTATTTATTTGTTTATAATATTTATTATCATAATGGATTTAATAGTAATACTAGGTTTTTTTTTAAATACCAAATATTAATAAACCATTAATAGTATCATATTTATTATTAAAATAGACAATATATGATAATATTAAGTATTATAATGGATTTAAAAATAACAATTATTATTATTATTTTTATTATTATTTATGGTGATTATTAATTGTTGTTGTTATTATTTATTTATAATGTTTAAAATATTTGTTATCATAATGGCTTAAATAATAATACTTGTTGTTGTTGTTGTTGTTTCTAATACCAAAAATGAATAAACATGTATAATATTTATTATTATAATTGACTTGATAATTTATAATGTTTATAATATTGTTATAAAGGCTTCAATAATAATTATATATTATGATGGATTTAATAATAATAATTATTATTGGTGTGAATAATACTAATAAATGTATAACATTTATTATTATAATGGATTTAATAATAATTATTATTATTAAAAAAAGGGGTGGGAAATCGCATTTTCTACATAAATCTGAAGCAGCACAACTGTTTTGAACACTGATAATAATCATAAATGTTTCTTGAGCATCAAATCATCATATTAGAGTGATTTCTGAAGGATCATGTGACACTGAAGACTGGAGTAATGATGCTGAAAATGCAGCTTTGATCACAGGAATAAATTACACTTTACTGTATATTCACCTAGAAAACAGATATTTTAAATGATAATAATATTTCAAATTTTTGACAGTATTTTTGACCACATAAATGCTTCCTCAGCATCCCCAGCTAATGTCCATCTCTGTGTGTGTGTCAGGTGTCGAAGGCGGCGGCGGATCTGATGGCGTACTGTGACGCGCACATACGAGAGGATCCGCTCATCGTCCCCGTCCCGGCCTCAGAAAACCCCTTCCGGGAGAAGAAGTTCTTCTGCACCATCCTCTGAGGAACAGGTCCTGCCGTGAGCTTTCCCGTCGAGCTGAGTTTGAGCTCGAGCTCCTGATGCTCCATCACTCCTGGAGACCCGTGGGGGGTTCGGGAGGGGAGTCAATTAACTGGCAACCCAGTCAGAGCGTCTCATGTCTCGTTTACTAGGTTTGTTATTGCTTCGTAATTAGAGAACAGCCTTTCTCACTGCTTATGGGATGAGAGAGATTGTGTGTGTGTGTGTGTGTGTGTGTGTGTGTGTGTTTTATTTCGCCTCGTTTCAGGATGTGAAGGCCTGACGGGGGGGCGTTTTATAATGTTATTTCGACTTTTTTTATTAAATAAAGCTGTGTTTGATATGCACTGCCTGGTCAAAGGTTTGGACACACTCAAAAAAAAAAGAAAAAGAAAAAAAAAGCTTGTGCATTAATTAGTGAAATTGTTGGTAAATTGTGATTATGAATGAATTTGTTTGCAACATGAAACATTCAAACTTTGGGAGTGGATAGTGAAATAAACGCATGTTTAAAAGGATGAAGTTGCGTGATGAACGACAATAAAGAAGAGAGTCTATATCAATCCCAGTTATTTCATAGGTTTCATTCCTTGACTATTATTTTTGAACTTTTTTTTTTTTTTTTTTTTTATAATAAAAATAATTATTTTTGAATAATAGTCATAATAAAGAACGAGTTTGCTTTAGATTTGCTTTGTATTTAGATTTAAATGGCCATTTCATTTCATTTAACCTGCTGAAAATTCAGGAATAAATGACATTTCCAAACATATTCACATATTTTAAATTGTAATAATATTTCAAAATTTTTCCCTATTTTTGACCAAATAAACGCAAGCCTTGAAGAGCGTAAGAAATGATAAAGACGTGTCCAAACTTCTGACTTGTCATGCATCTGTATTAGAGCGATTCCCGTTTTTTTAAAGGTATTTTGTATATCAAGCGTTTTTCAGCTTATGCGAATCAAATCTGATCCAGTTTCCAAATAACATTGTGATGAACAGAAGAGGAAGCCTCCTGAATATCTGTGAAGCTGAAGAGTTTTAACCCCTTCAGACCCGAGAAATCCACTCTGAATCGGTACAGTCTGAATTCAAGCATTCGTCCATAATCCTCCGGCTGATTTCTGGGATATGTTGGGATGAGGGATTGAGCGTACGGATGTGTAACTAGAGTTCCTGTGCCGATAACTTGTGGGATCACATGATTTTCCTCTTTATCATAAAGTTATTTGGAGACTTCACTCTCGTATAGTGGATATTTAAAGCTGAAGTGTGTCATTTCGGAATTGCAAAACACTTCAAACTGTTTTTTTTTTCCGAACGGGAAAATCAGACTTTTTTCATGGAAATCAACCCACAAATCCCTGAGTTGTACAGTAGTGGCCGGAAGCGAGAGGGGATGTTTGCTTTTCAGTTCAAGTTCAATTAAAGCATCAAAATATGAGGGAAATATTTTGAACTAAAGTTGGTCCAGGCGTTTATCTGACAGAATTTATTTGGCAAACTACAGCTTTTATTTTACTATGACAAAAAAACTAAAGCAAACATTGACTATGACATCATCAGTTATTAATATTTCATTGGTTCTCTCTTGTTTTTGCATGCGTTCATCATTTCTCTGTGTGACAAGGACAAAAATGATGTCGCTCAATTTGTCCTGTTTTGTGTTATTATTCTCACACATAAAACGAGCACAACTACGCAATATGATCACACAAACATGTATTGAAGAAATGACACACGTCACATTTAAATTGAGTCTGAATTCGATTGAAAAGCTTTTCATTGATTGAGAAGCTGTCCTGAAGAGCTCAGATTCAGTCCTCAAACGATGAAGGTTTCTGCACACGCTCTGGACGGCCGGACACACACTGGGTCTGCTTCACAAGAGCGAATCTGTTGTTCTGCCGGTCCGGATTTAAACAGCAAGACCTGTGACTGAAATGCCAAACGGAGAGCCTGCATGTTTACCTGTGTGTGTGTGTGTGTGTGTGTGTGTGTGTGTGTGTGTGTGTGTGTGTGTGTGTGTGTGTGTGTGTGTGTGTGAGTGAGTGAGTGAGTGAGTGAGTGAGTGAGTGAGTGAGTGAGTGAGTGAGTGAGTGAGTGAGTGAGTGTGTGAGTGAGTGAGTGAGTGAGTGAGTGTGTGTGTGAGTGTGTGTGTGTGTGTGTGTGTGTGTGTGTGTGTGTGTGTGTGTGTGTGTGTGTGAGTGAGTGAGTGAGTGAGTGAGTGAGTGAGTGAGTGAGTGTGAGTGTGTGTGTGTGTGTGTGTGAGTGTGTGTGTGTGAGTGTGTGTGTGTGTGTGAGTGAGTGAGTGAGTGAGTGAGTGAGTGAGTGAGTGTGTGTGTGTGAGTGAGTGAGTGAGTGAGTGTGTGTGTGAGAGTGAGTGTGAGAGTGTGTATGTGTATGAGCGAGTGTGTGTGCGTGCGTGTGCGTTCATGCTTGTGTGTGTGTGTGTACGCTCATATAGAAAGGTGTTTTCTGAGTGCCAAGTACTGTGACTATGGCGTGTTCCTCTACACTGTTATTTCACAGGCGTTTTCCTATTCAAAACAAACAAAAAAAGCACAATGTCAGATGTTTTTCTTTATATCACTGTATTTTAGCCTAGCCTTTGCTAATTTATACAAGACCAAGTGTTATTATATTCAATGCCCAGCGCCTGCCTGAGGTGCTGCTCGTGTACGTGTGTTAAAGCCCCTTTAAAGTGTGTGTAGGGTGGACGGGTCTTCTGGCATCCGGAGAAGAGCCACTTTAAAGTGCACAGATGTATATTTGAGATGCTAATGTTGCATGAGATAGCCTTTACATTAAGAGAAATAAAGAGTGTGTGTGTGTGTAGGGTTGGTATTTAAAAATGACGCCGTGTTCAAAACGCTTAAACATTTACTTTTATATTCCGCTAATGCTCCACGTGTGCGATGAGAACGAGGGTTTGTTGGGTTTCAAGAGAGTCCAGCTGATTTCTACAGAATTGCAGTACAGATGAACCCCAAAATGTAAATGATCTTTTAAATATTATTATTATTATTATTATTATTATAAAACCATAACTTGCATGGACTGATTACCCTATTTAAATATTAGAACTTTGAGATACCTTGTAATTGAATCAATGCCTAAATGTATGGATTTGTTGGTGCTTTTCTGCACTTTTCTCTTTTAGAAGTCTGAATGTGTAGATCTGTGCAGGTGTACAAATTAATAAACATTTTAAAACTGTCTGCATTCAGTGTTTAGTGTGTTTGATATGATATGTTTGTGCTGTCAATAACACATGTTGTAAAGTACAATACTCACTCATGTTAAAGGGATAATTCTGTCGTCATTTACACACACTCAAGTTTATTCCAAACCTGTATGAGTTTCTCTGATCAGTTGAACACAAAAGAAGATATTTTGAAGAATGTTTGGTAGACAAACAGTTAATAAGCCTCATTGACTTCCATATATTTCCTTCTGAGACCCAGACATTTTTTTTGGGGGGGAATTTAGTTTTTTTTTTTCATGTCATCACATTGTTTAGAGCACACACAAAAATGACAAAAAAAAAAAAAACAACATTTTTGAAAAATCATATTAGTTGTTTAAAAAATAAAATGACATGAGATTATAAGTATCGGCAAAAACAATGGGATTTTTTTTTCTTCAATCACCAATAAATTTTGGTGTTTCCGGATTTTTTTCCACAATTTGTATAAAGATGATTCTCAGCTATGTTATGAAAGATAAAATGGAATGAATTGATACACCATTTTACTTTATGCAATATGTGGGTAAAATGGCCATAAATGAATATTCCCATTCAATGCAATGTGTCTATACACTGTGTCTAATGTGCACATTAATGTGTTCTTGGAGCAACATTTAATGAAAAAAGAAGTGGAATAATTGGAGTAATAATTAGCAACATTTTTATAATAATATCTAATATTTCATAGGAATAATGATGTATAACTTATTTCCATAATCTCTTGTTGTGTCTCCCAGAATGCCTGATAACATGATGTAAGTCCTGATGAAATCAACACCCTGTTCTGGAACAGAAAGTCATAGTTTGATTTGAAGCCCCATTACGTTTTCCTGAGATGTTGGTTTATGAAATACAATGTGAAAAGTAGTCAGATTTAAATTATAATTACAATATATTATCATATTTCCTACATTTAATCACTAAATTAATGTCAGACATTTTTAAAGACCAAGGAGAAGTTGTTTTCATGGTGAAACCTCCAAATATATGGTGTCTCTGAAAAGTCCTGATTGTGCTCTTTACAGGACACACAGGTCGTGTCATGTGACATGTACGGTGTCAGAGAAATTCACTAAAATATAATGTCCACTACAGTGGACAAAAGTCCATTCCTGGGTCCCAGGAGGATATATTTATTTCTACTATGGAAGTCATTGGCCACTGTCTGGTTAGCAATATTCTTTTAAAATATCTTATTTTGTGTTCAGCAGATGAAAGACACTCATACAGGATTGGACAGCTTGAGGGCGAATAAATGAATGATTTCTTTCATTTTTGGGTGAACTGTCTCTTTAAGTTGATATGGTGATATTGCGGTCGAGGGAGACGCCTAGTGGTGTGACAGAGCATTGCTTTGCTTTTGTGTGCAGTATGGACAAATTATTCATCTGGATTATGAGAATCTTGGTATTACTATTTACATTATATATTTAAGACTTTTTATTCTTATAAATACAAAAGCGTAACTGTGTAAAAGTTGTTAACAATAGAAAAAAATGTATTCTGCTCGTGGTTCAGAAATGAGACTAAAACATGAATATTTCGAGAGCATTAGTTATTTCTAATATTTTACATCTATCTGCCCATGGGCTTGAAATTTCGACTTTTTACGTCATAATTTCCACTTTTAATATTATAAGTATGACTTAGTATGTTATAATTTTGACTTTTATCTCATCATTATTATTATTATTATCATTATTTTTAATTATCATTTACCAAATCAAAATCAACAGCAAAAAAAAGCAACAGCTAACTTGACGTAATAGTCATTGCAAGTTCAGGAAACTTGAATCACATCGTTCATTATTGTACATTTTTTATTCACAAAAACAAGTTTCTCGAGATTTTGCCAGATTTGATGAATTTCCTGCTGAGATTCTCTTATTGTAAAATCTCATTGATAACAACAAGAATAACACGTTTCTTAAGAATTATGACCATATCTTTCTTACTGAGGTTTTCCTTTTATGCTATTGTATTTCAATGCAGTGTTTCTTTTCCTGCAGTAAAATAAATCAAGTCAAGTCACATTTATATAGTGCTTTTTACAGTACAGAGTGTTTCACAGCAGCTTTACAGAGATAACAGGAAAATAATGCAACAAAGTTTGTTTCTAGAAGAAAATCGCGTCACAGTCCAGCGTAAGTAAGTTCAGTGATGTTTCATTTTTGTTATAAAAAAGTTATTAATTTACTTCGTAGATATATATCTCCGCTCTGTAGAAATCCGTGATGTCATCGTCCAGCTCAGTCCAGTTCTTATTACACGGTGTCACTGCAGGCAGATCAATTATATTGTTGCATATTAAAGTAAATTTAACAATAATAATGATTTTTTAAAACATTTCTTTTTTTATATATATATATATATATATATATATATATATATATATATATATATATATATATATATATATATATATATATATATATATATATATAAACATGAATAACAGCGTTTATTTTAATAAAACTACTTTTCCCAGAAGGCACAGCGCGTCAACCGCTGCACTCCTATTGGTTGTCCGACCCGTGTCGTCATCAGCGCGCAGTTAGACATGACGCGGGCGCGTCCGGGACTCAGCAGAGCTCCGCGATGCGGGTCGAGCCGCCGGTGTGTTCGGTAACGGGTCTGAGCGGCGACGCGTCGGTCCGTCCATGAGAAGCTCCGCGGCGGCGCTGTTTGCGTGTGTCCTCGCGGTTCTGCTCCACTGGCTCGGCTGGACCGACAGAACCGCGCTGCTGCTGGGCTTCAGTTCTGCAGGTACCGTCAGCTGGGCTGAAACTTCTCGACTTTTCTTGTTCTGTTCCCACTGTCATTTGTAGGCATGGCAGTTTGTGCTGAAGAGTAAGTGTGTGTGTGTGTGTGTGTGTGTGTGTGTGTGTGTGTGTGTGTGTGTGTGTGTGTGTGTGTGTGTGTGTGTGTGTGTGTGTGTGTGACCTCTGCATTCGACACATCCTGGACGCATAAGGTGGATTAATGTATAAACGGTTATAGAACAATTAATGCATGCATGCAAGTCTTTATTAATCAGTTCTTATGAAGCTGATGCATATAGATATATTAATGCATATGGAAACTTGGTGCTCCGGTTATTTAGAAAACTAACACTTAACTGAACGTGTAAAGATAAAATAAAAAGTGCATATTATCAATTCTATTAGAAAAAATAATGCATATAAACTCAGATGCTGACTGCATATGTAAACTATTGCTCGTTATATATATATATATATATATATATATATATATATATATATATATATATATAGCCTATAGAAATTAAAGTTCCATACATTGAACGTTAATGGTATAAATTATCTATCTAATATATGAAATATTAATGTTCAATGCACATGGAACTTTAATGCACGTTCTATGAATGTAGATTAGAACATGAATGATCGGTGCATAAAACATTCACACTCTGCTTATAGGACATTAATGCTCAATTAGATGATGAGTAAAAATAAAAACTAATGCACATTTTATTTAGAACAATTACTACTTTTACTAATACTATATACATATGCATTGAGCATTAATGGTCTATACATATTAAAATCTGTCTATTTACTATAATGTATAAATATTATATTTAATGCATAGGTAACCTTAATGCTAAATGCATGTAGAACATGAATGATCAATGCATAAAAACATTAATACTTTTTTGCTTATATAGCATTAATGCTCAATTCTTATGATGCTGAGATAGTGCTCAATTCATTCGAAACGATTACTGCTTAATGCATAATATAATGTATAGACCATCCAATGCATATATAACGTTAATGTTGACTGCGTTTAAAACATGAATAATCAGTGTATAAGAACATTAAATCTCAATGCATTGACCATTGCACGCTATAGTTCCATAAGCATGTCGAACAGCTTGCATGAACTGACTTATAATATCACTAATGTTCATTTCTGCGGGGTTGAGATTATGAGATGTGAAGTGAATGCACACATCACTGACAGGTCTGCATTAGTGATTGGAAAGGCGTATACAAATAGAAGAATGTGTGTAGACAGTATCTCACTGAAGTCTCTGAGAGATTTACCTGGCAACAAAGGCTCCGATGCACATTACACACTTACTCTGATGTCTGTCACACACGGTGAAACCGGACACAAGCGACAAACCATTAGGGGATCCAAAGGGCCGCCGCTGCCAGAGGCTTTCATCTGTTCTGCGTTTCAGCCGGCCAGAAAGGCTTTTTACATGTTTCAAACATATGCAGTGATGGAGAATATCAGCTGATTATTGTGTTTCTGTTAAATATTGTATTTTTAGACAACCAGAAGGCTGTGCATGAGGTGTTGGTGGGCGTTTTGTCGGCTCGGCATCATTATGAGCTCCGGCAGGCCATAAGAGACACATGGCTGGGGTACATCAAACATCACCCGCACTTCAGGACACGGTCAGTCGTACACACACACACACACACACACACACACATTCTTGTACATCTATCTTTATGAGGACATTCATTGACAATGCAATCTCTAGCCGCTTACCCTAACCTTACCCATCACAACTAAGTGCCTAACCCGACCCCTGACCCTAACCCGACCCTTAACCTCATTATAACCCAAGTCTTGACCCTCAAACAGGCCTTTAAAGGCTCTCAGAAACTGAGGACCGGCGAAAATGTCCTCGCTTTACTCTCTTTGTCCTCATTCCAATGCTCTAAAACTCAAACTGGTCCTCACAAAGATAGTTGTACACACACACACACACACACACACCTCATTACAACTCTGTTCACACATTGATTTACTGTAGAAGATCAGGCTTTGTTATTGACTGAAAAATGGACTAATTGGCCTACAACTTTATCGAACCTTATAAAAATCCTTAAAATATTCCACATTTTAATATCATTCCAACAAAAGCACATTAGGTTTCTGCGAGCGTTGCCTCAGTTCTTCTGGATTTAGTCTGTCTCAGGTTTTTTTTCCTGTTTCTTCATGTAATCACAGACGGACTCGATGATGATGAGATCGGATCATACCGGCTGTTGTCAGACTCCTTGTGCATACACACATCTCACTGGATCATTGCAATTAATGGCAAAATGAATGTTTGGAAATGTAAACTGATATTTCCTGCAGCAAAAGATACAAATAACTGGCTTAAAACCATTTGAACTAAAGAAAGTATTGAAAATACTAACGTGCCTTAGACTTTTGCACAGTACTTTATATATAAATATATGCAATGACATCAAGATAAAACCTCAATATTGCAATAAATCAAGGTCGACACAACAGCCTCTTAGACTTAGTTGAGCTCAAGCGCTCAGAAAGAGCATAAGTAAAGCTAAATCTTTCTTGGATATAACGGATAAATAAGTAAAATTAAGCCTAATTGCACTGGATGTGCTGGATATATGAAACACCTGCGATTCACAACGACCTGCTAATGCACTCGCATTCATTTCTGTGGCTTTGTTGACAATTTTGGGTGAGGAAAAGGACAATGCCCTGTAGATGGCGATATACAGTATCTCTCATGTGATATACAGATGCCCTGTAGATGGCGATATACAGTATCTCTCATGTGATATACAGATGCCCTGTAGATGGCGATATACAGTATCTCTCATGTGATATACAGATGCCCTGTAGATGGCGATATACGGTATAGCTCATGTGATATACAGATGTCCTGTAGATGGCGATATACAGTATAGCTCATGTGATATACAGATGCCCTGTAGATGGCGATATACAGTATAGCTCATGTGATATACAGATGCCCTGTAGATGGCGATATACAGTATATCTCATGTATACAGATGCCCTGTAGATGGCGATATACAGTATAGCTCATGTGATATACAGATGCCCTGTAGATGGCGATATACAGTATAGCTCATGTGATATACAGATGCCCTGTAGATGGCGATATACAGTATAGCTCATGTGATATACAGATGCCCTGTAGATGGCGATATACAGTATAGCTCATGTGATATACAGATGCCCTGTAGATGGCGATATACAGTATAGCTCATGTGATATACAGATGCCCTGTAGATGGCGATATACAGTATATCTCATGTGATATACAGATGCCCTGTAGATGGCGATATACAGTATATCTCATGTGATATACAGATGCCCTGTAGATGGCGATATACAGTATAGCTCATGTGATATACAGATGCCCTGTAGATGGCGATATACAGTATAGCTCATGTGATATACAGATGCCCTGTAGATGGCGATATACAGTATATCTCATGTGATATACAGATGCCCTGTAGATGGCGATATACAGTATAGCTCATGTGATATACAGATGCCCTGTAGATGGCGATATACAGTATAGCTCATGTGATATACAGATGCCCTGTAGATGGCGATTTACAGTATATCTCATGTGATATACAGATGCCCTGTAGATGGCGATTTACAGTATATCTCATGTGATTATACAGATGCCCTGTAGATGGCGATATACAGTATAGCTCATGTGATATACAGATGCCCTGTAGATGGCGATTTACAGTATATCTCATGTGATTATACAGATGCCCTGTAGATGGCGATTTACAGTATATCTCATGTGATTATACAGATGCCCTGTAGATGGCGATATACAGTATATCTCATGTGATATACAGATGCCCTGTAGATGGCGATATACGATATACAATATATCTCATGTGATATACAGATGCCCTGTAGATGGCGATATACGATATACAATATATCTCATGTGATATACAGATGCCCTGTAGATGGCGATATACAGTATATCTCATGTGATATACAGATGCCCTGTAGATGGCGCTATCACATGTTTATAGCAGAAAAAAAACTGATGCAGAAAAAGTTAGGTGCCATGCAAAATGAAATGAGTGATTACTCCTCAGAAAAGTATTGGAATAAAGAGTACATAATGTGACCCTGAACTACAAAACCAGTCACATGGGTGAATTTTCTGAAATTGAGATGAAATGAGAAATTGAATAAATAAGCGTTCCATTGATGTATGGTTTGTTAGGATAGGACAATATTTGTCCGAGATACAACTATTGAAAATCTGGAATCTGATGGTGCAAAAAAATCTAAACATTGAGAAAATCTCCTTTAAAGTTGTTCATTAATGTTGGCGATTGTGCTGCATTCACTCACACAAATACATGTTTTATATATTTACAGTTGGAAATTGACAAAATATCTTCATGGATCATGATCTTTACTTAATAACCGAATGATTTTTAGCATAAAAGAAAAATCTATCATTTTGACCCATACAATGTATTGTTGGCTATTTCCACAGATATACCCGTGCGACTCGAGACTGGTGACGTGATCCAGGGTCACATATACTTACTCAAAAATTTACATTATAAAACCTCGTTCAGACTCTTAATTCTGATTGGATGCGACACAATCAAAGCCTCTGTAAAATAGCCCATAAACACTGTGATTAATTCTGTATTCAATGAAATTCAGTATTCAAAGCTATTAAATTCCACTTGACGTTACACCCTTAGGAGTGTTGCACTTGCTAGTCGGTGTCACAAATGAGTGATTTTACAGTAGAATCATGTATTGATGTTTATTATTATATCTGAAAGGGTGATGGTGAAGTTCATCGTGGGTGAACACGGCTGTGCTGTCGCTCCAGAGGATCGTGAAGACCCGTATTCCTGCACACTTCTGAACCTCACGGAGACCGGTCAGTTCATCTGATAAACCACACTCGCATTCGTTAACATATAAATATGTTCCTGATTCAGAGCAGACTCAGTTTCGTGAGGCTTAGATAATGTCACTGTGCTCCAGTTTGTACTTTACCATTCTGCTTTTCTGCCTCGTTTCCTCCCTTTGATACTGTTCATTTCATAGACCCCCTGCTCTCACACACACACACACACACACACACATCTGCACGCCTCGCAGGATGTGGCCTGAAATCATACTGTGCACTTGGGTTCTCTTCTAAATAGTCAGCATGTTTTGGCTTCCAGCTGATTTCATAGGAACATCCTGTAATAACGTTCTGCATTTTGATGGTTTAGCCACATCTTCATGGTCAGTTAGAGGAAACCTGAAAAACAGGCTTTCTGCGAGTCTTAAAGTCACAAATTAAGGCCTTAAAATGTTCTTAAATCAGAGCAGAAAGTCATGGCGTTAGATGTTGCATGCGTTTCAAAAAGTGAATATCTTCCTCAGTGTTTGTGTCCTGTTTTCCAGAACAAATATCTAAACGAGTTTAAATTAAGATGCATTTACTGAAGATATAAATGTAAAATTAAGTCTTGAAAAAGTGTTTATGCTTGAAATAAGAACAAATATCCGTCAAAACCTCTAAATTAAGCAGAGTCCACTGGCAGATATTTGTTCTTGTTTTAAGCAGGCTAATTTCATTTTGATCAATTTCACAGAAAACAAGACTTCATATATAGTCATTTTACATCTGAAGTAAATGCATCTTGATTTAGGAATCTTTAGATGTTTGTACTGGAAAAGCAGAGAAATAATGAGGAAAAACATCACTTTTTTGCAGTTTGATCAGAAGGAACAGTAAAAATTATTTCCATATTTTAGTCGCTTTAAAGGATTAGTTCACTTTCAAAAAACTTTTTGCTGATAATTTACTCACCCCGATGTCATCCAAGATATCCATGTCTTTCTTTCTTCAGTCGAAAAGAAATGAAGGTTTTTGAGGAAAACATTTCTGGATATTTCTACACAGAATGGACTTCAATGGCAACCAGCTATACCAATGTTCAAAGGTTCAAATGTCCGTCTCAATGCAGCTTCAGAGTCTCGACACGATCCCAGCCGAGAAATAAGAGTCTTATCCAGCGAAACGATAGGTCATTTAAAAAAAAAAAGAAAAAGATATATATACTTTTTAACCACAAATGCCCGTCTTGTACCATCTCTGAGATGCCATCACGTTGGAAAGGTCACGAAAAAAAATAAAAATAATAATAAATTAAAACAAAGATGTCGGACGATATTGAAGTTGGAGGAGAAAATGAGATGACATTTTTCGCCCTTCTCTACCTTTTTGAACTGGAGTACACAGACAAATAACTTAGATGACGTGATGCGTGACCTTTCCAACGTGATGACGTAAATATATATATATTTTTTTTAAATGACCGATCGTTTCGCTAGATAAGACTCTTATTTCTCGGCTGGAATCGTGTCGAGACTTTGGAGCTGCATTGAGGCAGACATTTGAACCTTCTTTGAACATTGGTATAGCTGGTTGCCATTGAAGTCCATTCTGTGTAGAAAAATCCTGGAATGTTTTCCTCAAAAACCTTCATTTCTTTTCGACTGAAGAAAGACATGGATATCTTGGATGACATCGGGGTGAGTAAATTATCAGCAAAAAATGTTTTGAAAGTGAACTAATCCTTTAAGCAAAGCGAGTAAAATGAATTAAAAAAGTAACAGATATTTGTTACTGACTCTGAAACTTTTAAGTGTTTCTTCTTACATATTGATGTTCCCTTCAATTTATTTCTTATATTTTTGTTACTTGGTCTTAAATAAGTCTTAAATCACCCTTCATAAAATCCGCACAAACCCTGAAAAATGACGAGTTAGAATTTTCGGAATGTTCAGTTTTTCGAATTTGAAAGTGAAAATTCCGAAAAGTCAAACTTGTTATTTTTCTGTGGAACATGAAAGAGAATTTTTAAAAGTAGCAACTTATGGAATGATATTCCTGTAGCTCAAACATTACAGCATGTATAAATGTAAAAATGTGATGATGAATAAATAATGTGAGAACGCTGATGTGATCATGCAGGAGATCGACTCTCAGGTGTGATTTTTACTCAGTTTTTACTGTGTTTTGAGGAGCGTGATGGTTTGAGAGTTTGAGAGCGGTGATTGGTGATGCGTTATGCTAATGTGTGAGAAAAGCTTTTCAACACATCTGTGCTTCTGCCTCTCGTCTGCGCCGTCTTTAATTGGCTTTTGTCTCAAGGACGAGGAAGCGGCGAGTCTGGAGCTCGGAGAGCTGGAATGAGCGGCTCGTTTCTCCATAAACGACTGTGTTCTTCCAATTGATCTCCTGGGTAATAAATGGCCGCTTTCTAATTAAGCCGAGCAGCGAGTCTCTTAAAGTGCTGATGTGTGGATTATTCTGCAGCGGCCTCGGCATAAGGCTTTATCTTTAACCCTTCTTCTGCTTATTTGTTTAATTTGTCGTCACGTGATCAAATTAATGTGTTTTTGCATTTAATCAAAACTATTAAAAGACAAATGAAAGTATGAGAATTATGTTGTGAGCATAAAAGGTAAACGGATGATTTGTCAAGGTCTGTTCACTCTGTGCATTCATCAGGTGCATTCTGGGATGCTTTTATACGCTTATTGAGGAGGAACACGTGTGATGAACGCCTGATGATGCTTTTCACTACAACTCACATTAAAAATGAACTAATAATAATACGAACCATAATAATAATAACAATAAAATAAATAATAAATAAAAGTAATAAATATAACTAATATTATTGATTATATTTTAATTTAAATTATTATATATTTTATTCTTATTTTAGTTGTTGTTACTACCAACAAAAATAATAATGGTAATTATAATATTGCTATTAATAGAGAAATTATTTAAATTAAAATATTATTGAATATTACATTTTATAATATATAAATTATTATTATTATTATTATTACTAATATTTAATATTTTAATTTAAATGCATTTTTATTATAATTAATAACAATGATTATTATTATTAACAGCAAAGTTAATAAAATATTATTAATATTAATAACAAAAACATCAATATTAATAATAGTAACATTTAAATAAAAATATAAATGAATAATAGTATAATTATTACTATTAGAGAAATTAGTAAAATTAAAATGTAATTGAATAAGTTATTATTATTATTATTATTATTATTATTAAATTATATTTGAATTAAAATCATTATTTAATAAAGATACCAATAGAAGCATTGTACTAAAAATATATCCATTAATTATCTAATAAAACCATCTTTACTATTAATATTACTTTTATTATTATCAATCATTTTATTTTTCTAATTGGTATTTTCCTGGCGTTTAACCCTTGAATGCTTCAGCTGATCCCTGATCTGTGTTTTCAGTGTCGGATGAGGAGATGTCCATCTTGAGTGTTCCTGAGGGCTCAGTGCTGGTGCCGTGTGACGTCTCTGCGCTCAGTCTGGACTTCAAGGTCCTTCACCCTGTGGTCATCACTCAGCTGGGCGTCTTTCCCAACGGCCCGAGACACGAGTTCACCGGGAACGTCACCGTTCGGCTGCTCCAGGTGGACCAAGAGGTACGAGCACAGGCGTCAGGGTCACCTGAATATAATGGTGCGTTCAAGTCATCTCGTATAGATCGTATTTACCAGTTGAACGCACATGAACGCCACAGTGTCGTAAATACCAGTGGGAAGTTCGGGATTTTCTTTAAGCCCTGATCTTTACGAGTTGTGGGCGTGTCAGTGAGAAACATGGCGGAATACCACAATACTTACAGGTATTTATCAGTCATATTGTTAGGCTTTTCTATTTACAGCGAAGTAAGCTAATTACCTGCACAGAATATGATAGCATTATAATATAATTGTGTTCCCTTCTATTTATTTCTTACATTTTTGTTACTTGGTCTTAAATAAGTCTTAAATCACCCTTCATAAAATCTGCACAAACCCTGAAAAATGACGAGTTAGAATTTTTGGAATGTTCAGTTTTTCGAATTTGAAAGTGAAAATTCCGAAAAGTCAAACTTGTTATTTTTCTGTGGAACATGAAAGAGAATTTTTAAAAGTAGCAACTTATGGAACCATATTCCTGTAGCTCAAACATTACAGCATTGATTGCCTGCACAGAATATGATTGCATTGTAATATAACAATGTAATATGTAACGATAAAGTTTGCAGGGGCTTCATAAATTAATTAAAAACATAAAAAAGCATTGCGCACATGATGCACATTTCCTGGTTCTTCATTTTCTAGAACTAGAGTTTAAGAACCTTGCTGTATTTTTGTGTAATTAAGAGAAAGTACACCGCCATCGTACTCTGACGAAAGTGACTTTAATGCACCTGCCGTCGTAAACACGACTTCCCAGGAGGACTTTTTATTAGTTTTTATTAATGAAAAGAAAACGAAGCTTATTGAAAACACTCTCCAAAGTACATTTGAAAAGGCCATTTTCGTGATGTAACGTGGACTGTCAAAACGGAGGTATTTAAAATCTTTGACGTAAGTTTAGTCATGTGACGCATATTCTACCAATAGATATTCATGCTTATACCGGTATTGTGCCTGTTATGTGCTATTGACTCACACAGTTGCTAAAATGTTACTTCACACACTCTTCATATCACAGTCCTGCAAAGATGACAGAAAATTAACTCTCATTTGCTGTCGCAAAACATGAGCAGTTTTAGCGTTTTAGACCAAACATATAATGATGAGTGAGAGCGACCTGGACGATCAGTGAATGCTGAGATATTCTGATAAATAAAATGATCCTGTCAGAAGAATTGCGCGATAACTTTATTATTTATTTCTCACTGAGATTACCGTCTGTATCATCTCAGTGAGCTTTTGTGAGCAGGGTTCCCACGGGTCGTTGAAATCCTTGAAAAAATAAAATAGTTTTTGCAAATAAACACACACAGATACAGGTCATTGAAAGTGCTTGAATTTATTTTGTGCAAGAAGTTTTCTGGAAAAAATTCCATAATATTCCTCCGCTCCGCTAATGTGTTATTTCGCCAACACTTCATGGCCTATGTGCACTAGGCCACTAGCTTGCTTGATTTACATTAGTTACGCGCATTTACGTGTTACGTTAAGTGTTTCCCACGTGAGGTACTTTGTGTTGTACGTTGCCATGACGTTCACGCGCGCACAAAACTACTACGATGGAACCTGAACGTTTGTTGTTGAACACAACAAATGTGTTCCCACATTAAGTCCTTGAATTTGATGGTATTGGACCTGGAAAGTCCTTGAAAGCTCCTTGAATTTGAAGTTAACCAAGGTGTGGGAACCCTGTGTGAGGTTTTACGCATGCGCAATAAAGGTGAATTTAGCGGTTTCAGGCGTTTTCCAAAAGTTTCCAAAAACGCTAGTGTGGACGGAGAGCGTTTTTAAACGAAAACGCCGTTTTCAAATGTATCCGGATTAATGCAGACGTAGCACTGCTTCTCAACTGGGACCCCAATATCATTGTACAAATCAGAATAGACCCTGTGACCCATTTTTGTGCCTCGACCCACCAGTTGCTGTAAAATATGCATAGAACAGTCATCTTCCATTAAACTCGGATTGCACTTTGTAAAGTCACTCAATTAGTTCTTGCCACTGGAGGAACCTAAAATATCCTGCTTGGCTTTTTAAGGTGAGTTTTCATCATTCCCCGCTAGACATTACTCATTTATTTGATAAATGTGCTGGAGATGTGCCGTGCAGCAGAAGTCAAAAGACGTATCGTTCATTCCGACAAGCCGGAGAGATAAATGCGCGGAGAGCAAACTCAATAAAGTCTTCTCTATCAGCGCGGCTGGAAGTGGACGCTTTGATTGTGAAGTCTCTCTGATCTTGCGCTGGACGAGCGAGAGGTCGACGGATCTGCGTGATGAAATCACACGCCGCTTAATTCCACAATTTAACACATTTCCACGCTTTGTCGAAGTCAACAGACTAACACACGAGAGCTGCTGATGTGAGAACACTGATCTGGAGTCTGGAACAGATGACAAATGAGGACAGAATTCAACAACAGTCGTATTAGGAGTGTGTTTCACCAACAATGTTGTCCCATTTAAAAATTATTACAGCTTGTTTTGAATTATTCATATATTTCCAGCCTTTAAAGTCATTGGTTTGTTCTTGGCCCTAGGCAATTTTACCACAGTTCTTGCAGCTTAACTGTGGTTTTAGTAATAAACCTTATAAATCACGGCTCCTCATTGCGGTTATTGGATCAAACTATGACATTTAGAAATTATAAATACAGCAGCAACTTATGATATAATTATACTGTTCATATAATAATGGTTTGAGTTTGAGTGCTGAGAAATTCAATTCAAACTGAGTTGTGGGTTTTTCAACTATTGACACTTTTATATCCAGGGGTTTATTTTAATTAAAACTAAGAGATTTCAATCTTTACATTTTTTTTTTTTTTTTTTTTGTTATTTGAAGGTCACAGTAACACTTTATTTTATTTTTCATTTATGTCATTTAGGCAATTTCTGCTTGCAAAATGCTTATTTTATTGATTGTTGTTTTTTTACTCTCATCCACGACCCAGATGTTCACTCTTAAAATATGAAAACCTATCATGAAAATATAATTATATTTCAAAACATCATAATCTTGATTTAAAAATAAAGAGTGAAACTAACATTTCAAGACTTCCACGTGTGTGTGTGTTTATTAATCTAAAAATCGGTGAGTTTTTTTCTAATCGGTTGTCATAATCAATTATGCAAAAGTTTTGAATATTATTTGCATGCATTTTAAGGACATATAAAATGGCCTTAAAGGGATACTCCACTTTTTTTGGAAATAGGCTCATCAGGCGCTGCGTCATATCATTACGCCTGCTGGACTCATGGTACAGCAGCAAATTTTCTTGATTATTACGCAGGAATGAGAGTATAGTTCCTAGCCATATCAGCCTAGAAAATCGCAACTTTTCATTTTCCGTCGGTCTTAGTACACGATGTAACTACAGAAGAGTCAAGATTTAAATAGGAAAAATATCGAAACTCTTTGGTCATTTTTTTTGAGAGAGATGCTAATGGTCCTGTCCGATTCAATGATCTATGCTAAGCTATGCTAAAAGTGGTACCGCCAGACCCGGAGATCGGCTGAATGGATTCGAAAACGGTAAAACTCAACTGTTTAAC
The DNA here is from genome assembly GCF_951802725.1 of Rutilus rutilus. Lineage (NCBI taxonomy): Eukaryota > Metazoa > Chordata > Actinopteri > Cypriniformes > Leuciscidae > Rutilus > Rutilus rutilus. The sequence continues at coordinate 2,123,073 of NC_140225.1, forward strand.
TCTGGGGGAGTTGTAAAATGAGCCTATTTCCAAAAAAAGTGGAGTATCCCTTTAACAAGACAATTAAGTCCTAAAATGTCGTCATCGCTACATAATTTCTAAATTCATATGTGACGTGATGGCAATGACAAAATATATATGAAAAAATTTAAAATATGAACATCGATCATAAAAGTATATTTATATTTTAAAATGTACCGTGATCATCTTAAATAAAAAAAAAAAATAAATAAATAAAATATATATATGACATATATATGTGTTTGTTTATCTAAAACCTTTTTTATATCAGTTAAATTATGCAAAAGTTTAAGAGTATTATTTACATGCATATGATATAAAAAATAGCTTTCAACAAATTACAGTTATTGACCATTACTGTGTGTGGTGAGTTTGTAAATAGAATTTAAATAGACCAAAAAAAAAAAAAAGAAACGAGAATAAATGTATTGATTTTTATTTAGAAAAAAAAAACAGAAAAATTGTTGCAGTTTTCATTTAGGACACTTTTTTTCACACACACACACACACACACACACACACACACACACACACACACACACACACACACACACACACACACACACACACAAATGCATGCATACATAGGCATGCACACACCACATGCTAAGATACGTGAAAGAGTAACGGCCAAGTCTCATTAAAAATCACTTTTCAAGACAAAAAGCCTGCCATTATAATCTTAATGTCATCACCGCCATGGAATTTCACACTAAACACATGATGTGTGATGTGATGGAAATGACAGTCGCACCAGGAAGATGAAGAGGTGTAAGACGTGTCGTCTGGAGGCCGATGAAGATGAGGAGCAGAAATCACATATTGACTCGTGTGTGTCAGTTTATTCAGAGAGTGTTGCCCTTTCAGCTGTGCAAATATGCTCTGTTTTTTCTTTGTGTGTGTGTGTGTGTGTGTGTGTGTGTGTGTGTGTGTGTGTGCGCAGGAGGCGGTGGTGAGCGCTCGCTTCAGCACACTGAGTCCAGGATCACGTGTGGGTGGGATGTTTTACAAGCCCGTGGAGCAGTTCATTCTACCCAAGGTGACACTTTCAGTCATCATTCACACCAGCATCTGTAGAAAACACCTACAGTAATGTCTAAGTTATGGATAATGTGCATCCATCAAAAGAATAGCTTGCATCAATGGACTGGATGGACATTACACGGCGATTACATTACAGAAGTGTCTCAAATATCAGCATGTGCATCATTGTACAGTGATTCTGTGACCTTGAAATGTTGCGACTGACCAATCAGAATCAAGCATTTCTGAATAGAAATTGAATAGAAAATTGCATACTTTGCATGTGCTTCACTTTATTTGTACCATTTTGTTTTATTAGTTTATTGTTATTTATCTATATATCATTTTTTGAATTTGAAAGATAATGAAGATATTGTTTGATAAGTGAGATCTGTGATTGTGGTCCTTGAAGTAGTGCTTGAAATATGTAATGTATATGTGTATCGCGCTGATAATGTCGTGCTAGAGAACGTGTTTTCTGTGAATGCATCTGTTGGGGAATTTACAGTTAAAGACCCAAGGACCAGATAAGATTCATAAAGACCAGGAGTTAGAAGTGCAGTCAATTTAAGACAAGAGTCAGAATTATAATAAAGTGACGATAGTTTGCAGTTTCATCAGGCAGAAGTTCAGCTTCAAGACTCACAGGAGTTCGTAGGTCGCTCTGTTACAGTTACAAAGATCATAGCAATTATACCCTTTTTTTTATAAGTTATATTCACTCCTCTTTTGTTCGTCCAACAGCCTTTCATAAAAGTGAGGGAGCTGTCTGGATAATTTGCATAGTGACTTAGCCAATGTGTCACTTTGTCTCTCTGCCGTCAAGTCTATTATTTTTACGTTTACCATGATGATCACACTGGTAACTGTAAAACACTGGTAAAAAGTAAAATCTCATAAGCAAGATTTTGAGAATGACTCTGAGAAGTCATTCAACTCATTCGATATTTCGAAGCAAAGATATTATTTAAAGGGGTGGTTGATTATGATTTGACTTTTCTAACTTTAGTTAGTGTGTAATGTTGCTGTTTGAGCATAAACAACATCTGCAAAGTTACGACGCTCAAAGTTGAAAGCAAAGGGAGATATTTGCTTTTAAAGAAATCGCTTTTTAAGGACTACAACAAACGGCTGGTAGAGACTACACCACATTCCTCCCGGGTTAGTGACATCACCAACCCTAACATTTACATAAACCCCGCCCCCTAAACACGATTTATAGGTTATTATGACAGAATATGCTAAACAATGATTAGAAGATAGTTAACTCCACATCAGCTACATAAATTTAAACATTAACAAAAAAGTTTTTGACATTTTCAGGACACAAGCTGTTGTAGCTCCGCCCCCCCCCTGCGCCGGGAGCAGCAGCTCATTTGCATTTAAAGGGACCGACACAAAAACTGTGCGTTTTTGCTCACCCTTAAAAAGTGACAATTTTAACATGCTATATAAAAATATCTGTGGGGTATTTTGAGCTAAAACTTCACACACACACTCTGGGGACATCAGAGACTTATTTTACATCTTGTGAACAGAGCATTATTATAATCACTTATTAGATATACTTTGAGGCATCAGTGGAGTCCAGAATGCACTCTCTTCACGTCTCAGTGTCTCTGGTCTTCATCTGCAGGGTTTTGAGGGAACGCTCCTGTGGGAAGCTCAGGATTCGTCCGGTCTGATGTCTGTCAACACTTCAGCGGTGCGTCTGAATAACGGCGGAGGCGTTCTCAAGTTTGGATCTGTGAGAGCAACAACTTCCTTTCATTTGAATGTATAATAGTAGAAAGTGCACACTGCAAAAATGCTTTTCTTACTTAGTATTTTTGTCTTGTTTCCAGTCCAAATATCCAAATTAAGTGAGTTTTTGCTTAAAACAAGCAAAATTATCTGCCAATGGGGTCAGAAAAATAATCTTAATTCAAACAGAAACAATATTCTTTTTCTTACCCCAATGGCAGATCATTTTGCTTGTTTTAAGCAAAAACTCACCTAGTTTTTATTTATTTCCCTAGAAAATAAGACATAATGTCTTATGGCATTTTACTCATCTAGTAAATGCATCCTGATTTAAGATTTGTAGATATTTTGCTGTTCAATAATTTAAATGCAAAGCTGTTCTGTTCTGGAGGGTTTTTATTGGCTCAGATCAAGAAGGTTTTGTAGATGTGGCACGAGTCCATCTTTCAATCCCAGAGTTTGTCTTCTCATCAGTGTGAGGTTATTGTGTGTATTTTCCTCAGGTTGAAGATGGCACGTTGCCCCACAGGAGCGCTTTGGGCATCCCGGGTCTCGCTGGAGGATTCATGTTTTCAGTGTACGGTACGTTGAGGAGAATTATGTAGCGTTTGTGTTCTGTGTCATTCAGCCTTGTGCTTTCATGGGATGTAGGAGAATTTTGGCAGCTTCAGTAAGATTATTGAAAGCTCATCAATTCTGCTCATCAGTTCTGCATTTATTTGATCAAAAAATACAGTAAAAATTGTGAAATATTATTTCAATTTAAAATATACCTTTTCTATGTGAATATATAGTAAAATGTAATTTATTCCTGTGATCAAAGCTGAATTTTCAGCATCATTACTCCAGTCTTCAGTGTCACATGATCCTTCTAATATGATGATTTGATGCTCAAGAAAGATTTATGATTATTATAAATGCTGAAAACAGTTTCATATTTTTGTGGAAACTGTGATGCATTTTATTTTTCAGGATTCTTTGATGAATAGAAAGTAAAAAAATAACAGAATTGATTAAGAAATGTAATATTTTGCAACATTATCTGTAGTTTCACTTCACACTTTTTGTGCGGCTTCATAATTTGTGGAAACTGATACACTTTTATTTTTTTTATTTTTAATAATACAATTTCCCAGATGTGGAGGTGTTGTCTGAGCTCTTGCGTGGGCGAGCAGAACGGCAGCGGAGTCGGGTCGATCAGCTGAAACACGAGGACGAAGCCCTGCGGGACGAGAGCCTCAGACACGGAGACATGGTGTTTGTGGACGTGGTGGACACCTACAGGAACGTGCCTTTAAAACTGCTGCAGTTTTATAAGTGGTTAGTGCATTACCCAATCACCTCCCAGACCTCGTTCTCCAGGTATAGATTTGCATATTTGCCAGAAATTATAGTACAAAAACTTTGCTAGTTATTTAAAGTCATTGTATCGCTTAAAACTCATCTTTGATCACCAAAATGACATATTTAAGCGTTTATTCCTCCAAAATAAAATCCGTCATGCCTTTAAATATCTTGAATGTAACTCGACACCCTTGCCTCATTTAGTATGCGTGGTTCTATGAATATGCAAATGAGTCCCGCCTCCACTGATTGGTTACAAGGTAGTTTGTGACGTCAGAAACACCAGCGATTTCAAAGCGTGTTTTTGAGACTGTCTTTGGTTCACTGCAGTTTTAAGGAGGAAATACTCAGCAATGGTGTCGACTTATGAACTTACACACGGTTTGTGTTAAAGCAGATTAAAAACAACACATAGACATATAAACAACATTAAAAGCTGGATTTTCCTTGTGCTTATCAGTCAGTCAGTACTATGTTATTATTATGGTAACTGACATCCTCAGGTTTTCTGACTGTCGTCTTTGTCGGGTCTCATACTCACCGGTGTCTTGTATTGTCTTCAGCAAAAGCAGATCTGCAGAGTTCAGGGGTTTTAATGAAGCGTGTAAATTCCCCGCTCGCACAGGTCGGTGGGAAACGCTGACTTCAACCTGCTTCTCAAGACTGATGATGATTGTTATATCGACGTGGACGCCGTCCTGCTGAAGACGGAGCGCAGACGCCTCACACACACCAGCCTGTGGTGGGGCAAGTGAGTGAGCCGGACCACTTCCTCTTCGGGAATCAGATTCAACATGATTCATTAGAATAGATGGTTATGTAAAGAAATTGTAGCGAGCAGAATGAGTCAGGTTAGAGTTATAGATTTGTCTTAAAGGTTTGTTTGATTGATAGAAATAAAATTGGTAAAAATACTGAAACTGAATCAGTTATGTAAAAAAATTAAATAAATCAGAATTCTTTGATTAATAGAAATCTTTTGTAACATTATAAACTACCATTCAAAAGTTTTGAGTCACTAAGATTTTTTTTGTGGGTGGGTAAAAGAAATCAATACTTTTATTCATCAAGGATGCATTAAATTGATCAAAAGTTACAGTAAAGACATTTATAATGTTACAAAAGACTCTATTTCAAATAAATGCTGTTCTTTTAACAGGGTTCCCACGGGTCCTTGAAATCCTGAATCCTTGAATCCTTGAAATCCTTGAAGTCCTTGAAAGTAAAACTTTGACTACTTTTCATGGTATCATGCAAAGGTTAATATCAGATCATTTTAGAATACAGTATAGAATGTACTGAATATTCTTCAGTTTTATGCCAAACAGAAATACAACAAATAGAATATCAGATCTGTCATATGGCCAAAGATAAATGCCAAAAAAACCCCACTTTTTTGCATAGTTGTGTTTGACACATGAAAACTGTAACAATGTATCTTACAAGGTAACACGATGTAACCTTGCTCGCACTTAAAATGTGTCCCCACATTAAGTCCTTGAATTTGAGGGTATTGGACCTGGAAAGTCCTTGAAAGGTCCTTGAATTTGAAGTTAACCAAGGTGTGGGAACCCTGTTTTAAACTTTCTATTCATCAAAGAATCCTGTAACTGTTTTTAACATTGATAATAATCATAAATATTTCTTGAGCATCAAATCGTCATATTAGAATGATTTCTGAAGGATCATGTGACACTGAAGACTGGAGTAATGATGCTGAAAATTCAGCTTTGATCACAGGAATAAATTACACTTTACTGTATATTCACATAGAAAACAGCTATTTTAAATTGTAATAATATTTCACAATATTACTATTTTTATTTATTTATTTTTTATCAAATAAATGCAGTCTTGGTGAGCAGAAGAGACTTCTTTTAAAGACATTAAAAATCTTACCGATCCCAAACTTTTGAACGGCAGTGTATATTTATTAATTACGTTACTAATTAATACTTTTATTCAGCAAGGATGCATTAAATTGATCAAAAGTGACAGTAAACACATGTTACAAAAGATCTCTTCGTGTGTGTGTGTCTGTGTGATTACTGAGTTGTCTTGTGGACCGTGTTCTTCAGTTTCAGGCAGAACTGGGCCGTGGATCGAGTGGGGAAGTGGCAGGAACTGGAGTATGCGAGTCCTGCGTATCCGGCCTTCGCCTGCGGATCTGGATATGTGGCGTCCCGGGATCTGGTGGAGTGGCTGGCCAGCAACGCACAACATCTGAAAGCGTACCAGGTGCCGTCTCACACTAGATGATGCTTGATGATGATGTGTTTTCATGACCTTCTTCAAAATACAAAGGGATTGCTTTATAGAATTACCCAGCATGCAACTATATTATGATAAAGATCCCTATAAACAGAAATCCATGATGACAAAGATACGCGTGACACCATTAGCACCTGTTCATAAGCGATGCTCTCTTGAAATCAATGCTTGCAGAATCAGATATGTCTGTAACGATTTAATTCGCTCTAAATATCACACATTTGTTCTGGACGTTGAGTCTCTAATCGGTTTCTCGCTGTTATAAAGCCACTGACCCAAGAGAAATGCTGCTAAAAGGGCATTTCTGCCAAATTCACTCAGATGATGTATGCAGAAGATATTTACAATGTTTTTCAGCTTGTAAATGCATGATTTCACAGGGAGAAGATGTGAGCATGGGCATTTGGATGGCTGCCGTGGGACCTCGCAAATATCAGGTGAAAAACAATCATTTTCAGCTGCACAACTACTGCCTTAATATAATATTTCAATAATATATATATATATATTTCAAAATTATTAAATTCATTTTTCAGCTCCACACCTTCAGAAACCAACTACTGCCTTTATTTGTATATATGATAATGTACATATGATCTAAGATAAACGTTAATATATGTATATAATGACAGGGTATATTTAGATATATTATTATTAGCATTTCAAAACCAACTATTGCCTTGATTTTATATAAATATAAAATTTCATGTGTAATTCTTTGGCAGTATTGATTGTAAACACAATCATGCCTATTTTAAGTACTTAAAAACTGAAATTAAAACATATATATAAAAACTACCATATATGACTAAATTGTGTGTATATTGAGCCTGAACACAAGTCTCTTGTTGATGTCGAGGGTTTAGTGTCCTGCAGCTCGGCTGTTACATGCTGATCTGTGCAGCAGTCACGCGTTTCGTCATTCCTGTATTATTGCAGCTCATATGAATGAGTGGATAAAGGCATCTGGCAAATTCAATTCAAAGCGATACATTATTAAAGGTCATTATGCATTGCATTAAATGCACTCCCAAGCCACGCCTACCGGTTACAGCGGGCAGTGTCGGGAGAAATGATACAACTAGGCTACTAGTCGACTCGAAACTGAAAAGACAGCGTTTTATCGTGAGATCCCCCTATGGGCGGGTTGAAGACATGCAGGACGAGCTCCTCCTACTGGCTGGAGTCTCTCGCCTCAGATGATGAAGCTAAATGACCATTTTTGCGTCATCAGAGTTTTTTTTCCAGACACACAATACAGAAATCTCTGGTCTCAGGGGGACATGAGGGAGGGAAGCACGGTCACTCATAAACACTACCAGGTTTCTACTGATACAAAGCTTAATGCTAATTGGTGAAGTATCCCTTTAAGGCTTTTCAATTAAGCATGAAGTTAATTTACTTAATTTTAAAGCAACGGGTTTCCTCAATTTTTTTAAGTTACGTCAACTGATCACTTTTTACAGTGTGGGAATCAAACCATGACATTGATGGAGTGTTATAGGATTATAACGGGTTCTAATGTGTGTGTGTGTGTGACAGGATTCAGGCTGGCTGTGTGAGAAGGAGTGTTTCGTGGACATGTTGTCGTCGCCGCAGCATTCGGCTCAGGAGCTGCGCTCGCTTTGGGAACGGAAGAGGAAGTGTGGCGATCCCTGCGGATGCTCCTGAACACTGATGTTTCACACTCAACACTTCACTGATGGGTCGGAGATTTCTCGTCTCGTCTTCAAGAGGCTCCACTTTTCCCCCAGTAATGATAATGTTCACTTGTCCTTTTCTGTTGTTGGTCACAGGCTGGCTTTGAGGATCGTGACATAAATACAGGGTTTGTGAATCGTCAGGGCAGCTTTCCTGTTCTTTATCTTGTCACGTGTCTTTCTGTCACTTTTCCTTCTTTATTGCGGCGAGTTCTCGATCTCCAAACACGCGAACCCTTTTCACTGCTTTTATCTGAGCTGGACGCCAAAATTGTTACATTGAAATGTTCATTTATGAACAATAAAAACATTGCAACAGGTTGTAAATGTGTCTGTTTGTGTGATGACGAATCAGCGTAGAGCAACTTCTTGCGTCACAACGGAGGCTCACTATTGGCCAGCATCACACACATGACCAGCGTCGGCCAATAGTGAGCCTCCGTTCTGACGTACAACCCAGAAGCGCTGCGCTGTTACACTACGTGAACTCACTCAGAGAAACACAGAAGAAAATGAAGAGTTGAATAAAGTCACTTTTTTTGCACACAAAAAGTATTCTCGTCGCTTGATAAACTTAAGGTTGAGCCGCTGTAGTCACTCGGACTATTTTAAACATTGTCTTTACTAACTTTCTGGGCCGGCAAGTTTCAATAACAGAGAAGCCTATGGAGGAGTGAGACAGCTCTCAGATTTAATCAAAAATATCTTAATTTGTGTTCTGAAGATGAACGAGAGTCTTACGGGGATGAACAACATGAGGGAGAGGAATTACTGACAGAACTTTCATTTTTGGGTGAACTAGCCCTTAAAGGCAAGACATTATAGATGATTAGGGTAAAAATTAACCAATAGATATCTCCATACATTGAGAATTGCATATTACAAGTTTTCTGAAATGTTTTGTTAAATATGCAAATGATGCAAATAAACTATGCACTGATTTGCATACATTTCCAGAACAGAAATCTGAACACTGGATGAAGCCAGCTTTAAAATTCTTCAATCAAACTTACTTGATTTTGTTGAGTTGCAGGTTTTCAGAGGGGATTTTGGATTTCTCTATTCATCATTCCATAAATCAGAACATACTGTCAACAGCCAGGAAAAAAACTAATATTTTCACCATGTTTTACTTCTACGAATAAAATGTTCTATGAATGATATATGAACAAACCTTCAGAATATAAATGTGAAATTTGGTGTGTGTGAAGCTGCTGGAGATATGGATTGAATTTAAAATCTCGCAAATATATATATATATATATATATATATAAAGTCCAATAATAAAATAGCCCAAAATTAACTATCGCACACAAAAAAAACTCTACAAACAATGTTTTTGCATGTAGTGTCTTGCCTTAAAGGGATAGTCATCATTTTCTCATCCTCAAGTTGTTCCAGACCTGTATGAATTTATTTCTTCTGCTGAACACAAAAGATCATATTTCCTGAATGTCAGTGACCACACAGTTGTGGACCCCATTGACTTCCATAGGATTTTTTTTGTCCACACCATGGAAGTCAGTGGTTCCCATCAACCCATATTGTTCAGAATATCTTATGTCACCAGTTGAACTAACCTTCGCTAGCTTTTTCAGTACGATTCTCAGATATGAAAAAGTCGCTGGTGAACAAATGTTTATACTGTTGAGAGTTAACAGTTAGCAGGAGGTAATGTGAGGTTATAGAGCCCAAATCAAATGCTGTAATGTGGTTAGTTTCATATTTAATGCGTCACTGCATCCAGATTTACCTCAAACAGAAATATCATCAGTGAGCTCAGAGTTCATGCTGGGATTTTCTACCTCTCGATGCGACACTTGCTCATCGTTTCTCTCCACATGGTGTCAAAAATTATTCGTAACTGAAATGAGAGATAACTGATTGTTTTTCATATCTCCTTTTCCCAATGAAGGCCCTTTTATGGCATTCCCTCAATCCTCTGTAAAGTACGTCACCTCAAAATACACAAGATCTTCTCCGTTTTTCTCGACTCTGCCAGAGTGAATATGTTTCGTCTGTTTCCGCATGTTATTCTCAGAGCTTTTAGTGAACGAACAGGGAGACGAGAACTAAGAGCTTGTGCAGAAACTATTCTGAGCTGGTCTGACAACACACATCATTTCAGTTTAATGCCTCCATCTGGAGTCAGAATTATATAATCCCATAATTCAATCCCAACGAATCCTGGCATGTTTTAAAAATTTAATATGTAAAAATGCATTGAAAGTTTTTTTTTTTTTAAATATAAAATGAAGAGCTAGAAGAGGAAGTCTGATGGGGAACTTTTACTCTTTTGTAAAGTTTATGTAATCTTAAGATAACTGTTCTTTCAATAACATTTATAGAACGTTCTTATAATATTTACACTGCAAATGTGGCACAGAATCACTTCAGAGCTGGCGTTTAGGCGTCTTCACACACTTTTAAATGCAGCTTAGAGGTGGCATAAATGCATTGACACTGCAATTATAACTGTAAAGTTTGATCATACACTGCAAAAATGCTTTTCTTACTTAGTATTTTTGTCTTGTTTCCAGTCCAAATATCTAAAAATTCTTAAATCAAGATGCATTTACTAGATGAGTAAAATGCCATACAATATTATGTCTTGTTTTCTGGGGATATAAATCAAAATTAAGAGATTTGTTGCTTAAAACAAGCAAAATTATCTGCAAATGGGGTAAGAAAAATAATCTTAAACCGAAACAAGATTTTTCTTACCCCATTGTCAGATAATTTTGCTTGTTTTAAGCAAAAATTTACTTAATTTTGATTTATATTCCCAGAAAACAAGACATAATATCTTATGGGATTTTACGACTTCAGTAAAGACATCTTTATTTAAGAATTTTTAGATATTTGGACTGGAAACAAGACAAAAATACTAAGTAAGAAAAGCATTTTTTGCAATGTAGGGTCTGAGGTGGGTCAGAGCAGGCATAATTTAGTCTGGTTTTATTCTACATTGCATCTTTACATTGAATTTTGAGCAGGCAAAGAGGACAGCCTTAAAGGGATACTCCACTTTTTTCGGAAATATGCTCATTTTACATCTCCCCCAGAGTTAAACAGTTGAGTTTTACCGTTTTAGAATCCATTCAGCCGAACTCCGGGTCTGACGGTACCACTTTTAGCATAGCTTAGCACAGATCATTGATTCTGATGAGTCCAGTAGCATTTCTTTCAAAATGACCAAAGAGTTTCAATATTTTTCCTATTTAAAACTTGACTCTTCTGTAGTTAAACCGTGTACTAAGATCGACGGAAAATGAAAAGTTGCGATTTTCTAAGCCTATATGGCTAGGAACTATACTCTCATTCCGGCGTAATAATCAAGGAACTGTGTGGCAGCAGGCGTAATGATATGACGCAGCGCCTGAAAATAGTCCCCAGCTCGGTAACTTCTTCCAACGTGACCGGGACTAAGTTTGTCTAACCTATTAGACCTATTTTCAGGCGCTGCGTCATATCATTACGCCTGCTGGACTCATGGTACAGCCGCACAGTTCCTTGATTATTACGCCGGAATGAGAGTATAGTTCCTAGTCATATAGGCTTAGAAAATCGCAACTTTTCATTTTCCGTCGATCTTAGTACACGGTTTAACTACAGAAGAGTCAAGTTTTAAATAGGAAAAATATTGAAACTCTTTGGTCATTTTGAAAGAAATGCTACTGGACTCATCAGAATCAATGATCTATGCTAAGCTATGCTAAAAGTGGTACCGTCAGACCCGGAGTTCGGCTGAATGGATTCTAAAACGGTAAAACTCAACTGTTTAACTCTGGGGGAGATGTAAAATGAGCATATTTCCGAAAAAAGTGGAGTATCCCTTTAACTTGTGGCAAATGTACACTGCAAATGTGGCACAGAAACGCTTCTGAGCTGGCATTTAGGGCTATACACAGACTTTTTAATGCTGCTCAGAGGTGGCATAAATACATTCACACAGTCATTTCAACTGTATAATTTGATCAAAGGGACTGAGTTGGGTCTGAGCAGGCATAATTTGGTCTTTTTGCATCTTTACATTGAATTTTGAGCAGGCACAGATCAGCCTTTACTGTACAGCCAAGTTTAGGCTGCTCTGTGCCAGCCTAAAATTAAGTGTAAATATGCAATGCCTTATAGAAATGTTTATATTATTTATGTTTAAAGGTATGTTTCCCACAATTTTAATTCCTGTGTTAATGCATTTATGCTGCTTCAGAACAGCATTTAACAGTCTGTGTAAATGTGCATTTTCGTGGTTTTATGCCGCTTCAGATTTGGTTTCTGTGCCGCATTTGTTGTGTAAAGATGCCTAAAGCCAGATTAGTTATGCCTGCTCAGACCCACCTCAGCCCCTAGTATCGAATCATACAGTTGTAATTGTTGTGTAAATGCATTATTTATTCCACCTCTGAGCAGCATTAAAGGGATACTCCACTTTTTTCGGAAATATGCTCATTTTACATCTCCCCCAGAGTTAAACAGTTGAGTTTTACCGTTTTAGAATCCATTCAGCCGAACTCCGGGTCTGACGGTACCACTTTTAGCATAGCTTAGCACAGATCATTGATTCTGATTAGTCCAGTAGCATTTCTTTCAAAATGACCAAAGAGTTTCAATATTTTTCCTATTTAAAACTTGACTCTTCTGTAGTTAAACCGTGTACTTAGATCGACGGAAAATGAAAAGTTGCGATTTTCTAAGCCTATATGACTAGGAACTACTCTCATTCCGGCGTAATAATCAAGGAACTGTGCGGCCGTACCATGGGTGCAGCAGGCGTAATGATATGACGCAGCGCCTGAAAATAGGTCTAATAGGTTAGACAAACTTAGTCCCGGTCACGTTGGAAGAAGTTACCGAGCTGGGGACTATTTTCAGGCGCTGCGTCATATCATTACGCCTGCTGCACTCATGGTACAGCCGCACAGTTCCTTGATTATTACGCTGGAATGAGAGTAGTTCCTAGCCATATAGGCTTAGAAAATCGCAACTTTTCATTTTCCGTCGATCTTAGTACACGGTTTAACTACAGAAGAGTCAAGTTTTAAATAGGAAAAATATTGAAACTCTTTGGTCATTTTGAAAGAAATGCTACTGGACTAATCAGAATCAATGATCTGTGCTAAGCTATGCTAAAAGTGGTACCGTCAGACCCGGAGTTCGGCTGAATGGATTCTAAAACGGTAAAACTCAACTGTTTAACTCTGGGGGAGATGTAAAATGAGCTTATTTCCGAAAAAAGTGGAGTATCCCTTTAAACCTGTGTAAAGACGCAAATGCCACATTTGAAGTGTAAAGTTGACACATGCTGTGCATGCACAGAAGGCTTAAGGCCTGTTCACACCAAGAACTATAAAGATAACTTTATTAACGATGTCGTTCTGTTTATTCTAAGCGCGTGCTTGTCTGCCGCTTTCTGATTGGCTGTCAATGTTTTTATCGTTCTGATAGTGATTCCAGCGATATCGTTTCTCTGTGCCGTTATCGTTATAGCTGTGGTGTGAACTCTGCTATTCTTTAATATTAAGAACGATTTTTAGAATTATATCTTTATCGTTATCTTTATAGTTATTGTCCTTGTTGTGAACGGGCCTTCAATGTAGTTGTTGTTGTTTTTATTATTTGGACAAAGTGTTCTGACAACAATATTTTCAGAACGTGATGTTATTTGTAAGCTAATCGAGGAATACGTGTTAACCTTCTTGGAATATTACAAATAAATATTTAAAGAATGTTATATTGTGTGTAAAAAATGAGGTTAGGAGAATGTTGCACTAACAACATAACCTTAGGCTAAATAACGGACGTTTTAGACACATTGCAAATCACTGTCTTGTTTTTATAACAGATTTGTTAGCTGGGTTGCTAGGCAGAGTGTCCTAAAGGTTGTTGCTATGTATTTTTAAGGATATTAACATTACAATTTAACACATCATTATGATTTTTATATGTAGGCTAGTGGTGGTCATAAGGTCTGTATTAGTTGGGACAGTGTTTGAGCAAATTTATCTTGGTTTTTACTTTACCTGCTCATCATCATCATCATCATCACAGCAGTAGCTCAATCACCTCATCAAGCTGAACAGCTGCAGCGAGTCTAGATCCTGACCAACACCACAACAATCCAACACTCGTCGTCACCGTCTATGGTCGTCACACACTGGGCTTTTCATGCTAAATGTTTATTTTAATCCATAATGAGTGTGTTGGAGATGAGGAGAGGCTGAACTCCTGCAGATTTGCAAAAGCAGCGGATGTTTTTCAGGTGAGTTTCAACATTCGTTCTAAACGCGAATCATTGAACGCTTCCAAAGTCAGTAAATTCTTCCCTACTTCTCACTTCTGGAGTCGCGATTACGAGCTTGCATTCAAGTGGGTTGCCTACTTGTAATCGGAAGGAAAGAGCAGGAATCATTGATGACACCAGGTTTATTTTCGCTTATTTATTAGGAAAATCTTATTTAACCCAAATTATATTTAGCGTCCCATTCATCTTGCTGACGATTCTCGATTTTAGGTAAAAATATAGGCTATTTTCGCTGTGTATAAAACATACATGATTTCAAAACACGGCATATAATCTTAATATTGTATTTGGCACTCTGGGTTGAACTGTCCACCAAAATAGGCATCACGTTAAACGCCATATTGCTTATTAAATGGAAAAATAAATAAATACTGTGAGGGAGTACCAATGAAATAGGTCATATTTTAATTGTATTTATGAGAGAGGTATTTTCAGTGTTTAATCAACTAAATCATTAACGGCAATATTGAAGAGACTATAGCCTCGTTTTCACACGAGAAACATTAAATATTTCAATTAATTTTATTCTACGTCGATTGAACGTTCGTCATGAATTTGTCAAACTTCTCCAGGTTTTTCGTCTGATTTCACTTAAAAATAAAAAAATGTCCCCTTGCGATTTTAAATTAGGCTGTGTCTAATCTAATCGTGTTCACGATTCTCTTATGTTGGTTAATGGACACATGACATGCCGTTAAATGTTGTTTGTAAATGTTTTGCTTAGGCCTATAGGCTATATGTTTTACTTCAGGGTAAAAAAAATAACTGGTTCTTGCTGCAAAAATTCCCCCAAATTTCAAACTATTGGGCAAATTAACTGAATAAACAAAACAACAATTAAACGAGCTGATACCACTGATCTATATAATGACATGTCATTCTATATAGATCAGTGGCTGATACGGAGAAACACTGCAATTTCGTTACTAAATGATTCCGCGTGTTTAAATGAATCATTTAATAAATGTCTCGCTCATTAAGACGCAGCTTGGCGCCATCTACTGGCAGTTTTAGTTTATTTTCTTCTTTTTTTTTTCATTACATATTTCTATATTCAAAATTGTAATAGTTTAAACATTAATCTCATAGAATTTCTGCAGTTGTAATTGCAGTGTAAATACAAGGGGGCAAATCGCACCTTAATGGAAAATATTTATCACTCTTTTAGATGTTTATTTATTAAATTTTTTTTAAATATAGCTTTTCATCCATTCTGTTTTAAAGAAAAGAAAATCCTAAGAAACTGCACTCATGTCTGGAGCACAAATGCTGCAGGACAAGATGCGCACACACACACACACACACACACACACACACACACACACACACACACACACACAGTGCACTTTAATTCTGCTCAATACTTAAACAAACCTTTTAACACTAAGTACACCATTAATTCTTTTTCAACATATTCCCATTTAAAGTGATAGTTTTCATTAGTTTCTCTCAGGTTTTCATGTAGTTCAGAAAAAATATTTTCCACACCAACTTGTGAAACCTGCTGAAGTGGCACAGCAAAGCTGGAGCACAAACATTAGAACCGGCATAACCATAATGAGGTTAATAAAACGTGAATTTTCTTCATATTTATAAAATCACTACTTGCTGCCCTGCTCTATTCTAATGTAATTCTAGCTGTTGCTTTTGTGTCTCTATTGCGCCACCAAGTGTTAAGATTCTGTTCTGTTATAAGAGGAAAGTAATGATCAATGATCTGACAATGCAACTGACTTGTAAGATTAGCACTGTATCAGGAACGGCTACTTTTTACCCACAATAAATATCCAACTAGTAAACGCATGACATATTCTTCATATTACATGTAAGTAGTAAATCTCTTCATGCATGCAATGTACATTAGTTTCATCTTGAGAAAACACACAACAGCTGAATACACACTCGAGGAAGACTGTAGTGTATGAAAGTGTTTATTCACAGAAGTGTTCCCTGAAAACATTGACCTCAGCTATACGAGTCTTAACAAATGTGCACATTTTATCAAAGGTCAAAGCCAGTGACCTTTCATACATCAAACACTGTGAGATATCCTCCCAGTTCACTATCTCAGAGGTATTCGAGCACCAAGAGTGACAGATCCATCTTTAACTCTTACCATCATCAACATCAGTCACCAAAACCAAGAGCTGCTAAAATGTAGAAAGACATGAGCTTCACTCAGGAGTGTTAAAGGCCTCGTTTCAACATCAGCATCTGCAGAACTACAGGCAACAACAAGATTTACTCTTCACTCGGGAGAGGCAATCAGCTCTTATTTAAGAATATTTTAATGACAAATAAAATTCACAAAAAATGTGCAGGTCACATTTCACCCCAAAATCATAAGCAAAAATCATAATAATAATAAAAAAAATAAATAAAAAAAAATCTCTCTCTATATATATCTATATGGACATTCCAAATATTCTCAAATTATTTTCACTAAATTTTTACTCCATTACAATAAAATGATTTACTGATTTAAACAAATTCTATTAGAGGCAGTACAACAGACATTTAAATGTGTTTAAATATACTAATAATAATAATAACATTAATAATAATAAATAATAATAATAGTTACAATTATTGAAATTATATTATTGTCCTAAATAATTGATACTGCCAAAAAAAGATCATTAAATGGTAAAGATCCATATAAATTTGGCTTCATTTTGTTAAAGCACAACAATGTATTTGCTTTGATTTTGAGGTGAAACGAGTGACTCTTTAAACGTTAAACGCGTTTCATCCGACAGTTTGTAACGGCTGTCATTCATACTGAAGCGAGCAGCATCTCTCCACCAGAACAGTTTCTTCTACACTTCACACTCCAGTTACAACTTGAAATACGAGACAGAATGAGAGACTTTGGACTGAAGGCAATTTGCTGTGGAGAAAAAAAGTTTGAGAAGTCAGTTCAGTGTTCAGACGCGATTAACACCAATCACTGTTTTGCTTGGCTGGCTGTAGCTCCGCCCCCAAGCTCTACTGACTGGCCAGCAGAAGTTCCGCCCTCCATTTTCTTTTGATTGGCCAGCAGAAGCTCCGCCCCCCAAGCTCTATTGACTGGCCAGCAGAAGCTCCGCCCCCCATGTTCTTTTGATCGGGCAGCAGAAGTTCCGCCCCCATTTTCTTTTGATTAGCCAGCAGAAGCCCCGCCCCATGTTCTTTTTATTGGCCAGCAGAAGCCCTGCCCTCAGGCTCTTTATTGGCCAGCAGAAGCCCCACCCTCATGCTCTTCTGATTGGCCAGCAGAAGCTCCACCCTCAGGCTCTTTATTGGCCAGCAGAAGCCCCACCCTCAGGCTCTTTATTGGCCAGCAGAAGCCCCGCCCTCAGGCTCTTTTGATTGGCCAGCAGAAGCCCCTCCCTCCGGCTCTTTATACATGCGACTCAGATGCTCCATCAAGGCCTCCAGTTCGGGATTCCCTCCGAGCTCCTCGATGAGCCGATACGCCTCCGCTTCCAGATCCCTCAGCGTGTGGCGCGTGTACGCGAACGATCCCACCTTCTCCAGGTAGTCGACGCAGTAGCGTTTAATATCCAGGTTCTCCGTGCGCTGCCTCAGGATATTCTGCACCTGCGTGCTCTCGGGACGGGACCAGATGGCGTGAATGGTGGGGAAGGAGAACTTTCCCTCCGTCAGGTCTTCGCAGAAGCTCTTGTTGGCGGTGTACTCTCGCGAATTCAGGTTGGCGTAGTCGTCCCGTATCTGAAAGTAAAGGCCTAAAGTGTCTAAAAGAGGCTTTAGATCATGTTTCCAGTCGGAGAAGAGCTGCATGAGTCCCACGGCGAGGCCGAAGAGCCCGCCGGTCTTCTGGAGCACCATGGCCCGGTACTCGCTCTCGCTGGGACAGGTGTACGTGTCCCGCCAGTGGATGTCCAGGCCCTGTCCACGGTGCAGCTCCAGAAGCTGCCGGGTGAAGACTCGCACCGCCTCGGGGTGCTCCAGCATCAGCACCTTCTCCAGGCCGAGGAAGTAGACGTAGTTGGCGGAGTTGATGACGGACGGGACGCCGTAGATGCTGTGGGCCACCGGATAGCCTCGCCGCAGCTTAGAGCTGTCCTCAATGTCGTCGATCAGCAGACTCGCATTGTGCAGCATCTCCGTCACCTCGATTATGACCTGAGGACACCAAAATAGAAGATCAACATGAAAACCAGATCAATGATATTCAGGTGTTTTACATGTATAAATAGAGTCTGAAATAATCAAATCATATTCGGAGCGAGTCAGAAACGTGCATTAGCAGATTAGAGCTGGGCGATAATATACACACACCACCGGCCAAAAGTTTGGAAACATTACTATTATGAATGATTTTGAAAGAAGCATTGATGCTTCTGCTCATCAAGCCTGCATTTATTTGATAAATACAACAACAACAAAATTAATATTGTGAAATATTATAATAATTTTAAATAAGTGTTCTCTATGTGAATATACAGTAAAGTGTAATGTATTCCTGTGATCAAAGCTGAATTTTCAGCATCATTACTCCAGTCTTCAGTGTCACATGATCCTTCAGAAATCACTCTAATATGACGATTTGATGATCAAGAAACATTTATGATTATTATCAGTGTTGAAACCACTTGTGCTGCTTCAGATTTGTGTGGAAACTGATACTTTTTTCAGGATTCATTACCAATCACTGTTTATCCATTTAGCACATCCTTGCTGAATAAAACAATTATTGATCCCACGTTTTGCTGTTCTTTTTTTTTTAAACTTGAAAACTAAAAATAATATTTCATATTTCTTGAGCATCAAATCATCATATTAGAGTGATTTGTGAAGGATCATGTGACACTGAAGACTGGAGTAATGATGCTGAAAATTCAGCTTTGATCACAGGAATAAATTACACTTTACTGTATATTCACATAGAAAACAGTTATTTTAAATTATTTTAATATTTCACAATATTACTGTATTTTTGATCAAATAAATGCAGCCTTGAGCAGAAGATACTTCTTTCAAAAACATTAAAATAATGTTTCCAAACTTGACTGGTATGTTATTATATATTATATCACAAATCTCACCTACCAGATTTTTATTTATTTATTTAAGGAAACAATTTAATTTAATCAATTTAAAACTAGAATATTATATCACTACGCAGTATTAAATAAATATAGGACCATTTAAAACTTAAAACCATTTGACATGCAACAGTAATCAATTTACTATGATAACTCACGGCTAATTTATTTATATAAAAAGGAAAAAAAATAAGTTTTCACTATTTTACATAAACATTAAATCGTGTTATATAAAAGTTATATTATCATTGCATTGCATAACTCAAGTTGTATATATTAGATCCAACTTTATCCACATACTATTTACAGTACTCACTTGAAGCAATATATACACTATAACCAATCTAGTTTATTTAGTTGCAAATGTACCAATTATTGCACAGCTTTTTATATAAAGTATGTCCAACTTTCAGCATTCATACATCAGTATACTTGCATAAATAGCCAATTTTAACTGCTTGCATCGTCATAAAATATAAGCTGTCACCCAGCTCTGCTAAATGCGCTATTAGAAACTATTATACATCGTGATTTTCTGTGAAGCTACTTTGAATTGTTGTGTACTGTGAAAAGCGCAACATAAAAAATTTGACTGACAACAATGATTGACAGGCCTACTCACCTGTCAATCAACAACTGCTTCTAAAGTAAAAACACATCTGAAATGCTGAAATACACTCATAAACAAGCCTGCAAACAATACTTTGGTATGACTGATATCATCATATCTGTGGCTCAGATCATGTGACGGGTCAGTTGTGAAGCGTATGTGATGTGTGTGTGCAATCACGAAAAATGTAATGCTAGATGTAAACACCAGTCCATCCCAGATGTGCAGCAGAGATGTGTATTGACCACATGAGTTGTAATGTAGGTGATGGCCTGCAGAGAGCAGCAGCGGCTCACACACACACACACACACACACACACACACACACTGCACTGTATTACACAGGAGTGTTTACAATCAGGGTGTGTCTGAAATGCAGACTCTCCATCAGTGTGTGTTCAGTGAAGGTCACACACACACACACACACACACACACGTTCACAAGACTCTTCCTGAGAGCAGAACTACATCGCTGATCATTAGATGCACGATTATTGTGTAGGAAAAAGGCGTTTGTCTTAAACTGCAGAAACTTTGTTGCACACACACACACACACACACACACACACACACACACACACACACACAGGCCTACTGAGAGTACACATTTATACATATACAATTAAATCATTCTTGGAAACGAGATCCAAAATTATATTTAAATTAAATTAAATTAAATGCAAATCTAAATTTAATGTAGTAATTATTAAAACAACAACAACAACAACGTACTACTAATAAATACAGAAAAAAAAAAAATGAAATTACCATTTGTATGCAACTAATTAAATCTTAATGACCGCCCACTGCTATTTCTTTTTATTAATATAATGAAAAAAAGTCATAACTTCACTCCAAAGAAATACATTCATTGTATTTTACACATATTAAATCTAAACCAAGGTTTCCTTTTGGGAAGATAACAGGCGAGTATATTTTTAATAAAAAAATATATATAATAATAATAATAATAATAATAATAATAATAATAATAATAATAATAATAATAATATTATATATATATGTATATATATATATATATAAAAGACACACACACACACACACACACACACACACACACACACACACACACACACACACACACACACACACAGACACACACACAGAGAGTAGTCCTCAAAACCTTTCAAAGTTATACATGAATGTTTAACAATACCTGTTCTTGTCTTATAGGACATCTTTGAACTTTTTTGATCCACTTCAAATGTTGACAACTGTAATATATAATATAATAGTAAAATGTACAATTTATTATTGTCACTTGTTCTAATCAATTTAAAATCATCATAATCAGGCGTGACACTGAAAAAAAAAAAGTCAGTGTAGACCAATATAATAGTTATTTTTTTAATGCATCAGTAATTAAATCTCTATGATAGCCTACTGCAGAAAAAAACTTTACATTTATATAATGTAAAATACATTATGTAAAATGCAGCAGCACAACACACACTCTCTCTCACACACACTCTCTCAAAATCTATCTACATTAATATTTTTCACAATATAGTACAAGAGAGAATATATAATCTCTCAATTATATAAATTCTATATATGATATAAACGCTTATATCGAATACCATAAATCCAGAAAGAACAGGTGAAGATCTTGACAAGTGAATCTGCGTTCAGCACTGAAACACACACACACACACACACACACACACACACACACACACACACACACACACACACACACACACACACACACACTCGAGCGCTGATAGGGAACATATGGTGAGCAGAGGGGAGGCTGGGTAACGGATTCACTTGTTAAAGTGATCATCGATGACACCGGAGCTTGAGTCGAGCTGTGTGTGTGTGTGTGTGTGTGTGTGTGTGTGTGTGCGCGCTGCGTCAGCGCTCTGAACACGACCTCAGATGACCTGTTACTCCACAGACAGAACAACAAACACACTTTTACTGACTACACACACACACACACACACACACACACAGTAAATCGCAGCGTGAGCCAAAACAAATCCATGCAACCTGCGGATACTCAAAATATTTAGGCCTACATTTAATATTCATGCATTTGAAGTTGATACAACATTTCCATTCATTTAAATTACAGTTTTATCAAACTAATAATTGCATACGCCAGTCATGCAGATTTCTGCAACAGTGCCAATAAACTGAATGCATTTTAAAAACACAATAACCAGGTTTATATATTTGTCAATCAGATTTGTTTCAATCCAATACACTAACTAATTGAATAGTGCTTGATTCACAGCTAGCCATTTATTAACCATGTTCATATACGTAATTGTTGAATGAACAGATTCTAAGAAATAAATATTTGTGCAAATTTGAGTGCAGAAATCTTACCCGTTTAATTTATTTATGACTAATAAATATGCATCAGATATATACATATGAAGAGTTCCATCTGAAATTTTCTAGAATGATTTTTATCAAGCTCATATATGTGACCCTGGATCACGTCACCAGTCTCGAGTCGCACGGGTTTATCTGTGGCAATAGCCAACTATACATGGTATGGGTCAAAATTATAGATTTTTCTTTTATGCCAAAAATCATTAGGATATTAAGTAAAGATCATGTTTCATTAAGATATTTTGTAAATTTCCTACCGTAAATATATAAAACATGTATTTTTGTGAGTGAATGCAGCACAATCGCCAACATAAATGCACAACTTTAAAGGAGATTTTCTCAATTGGTTTATTTTTTTGCACCCTCAGATTCCAGATCTTCAATAGTTGTATCTCTGCCAAATATTGTCCTATCCTAACAAATCACACATCAATGGAAAGCTTATTTATTCAGCTTTCAGATGATGTATACATCTCAATTTAAAAAAATTGACCCATGTGACTGGTTTTGTGGTCCAGGGTCACATGTAAGTTCAGTAATTTCACTTAAATGACAATGGATAGGTCATTTTCATTGGCATTTAAGTGAAATTACTGAATTTAAATATACAAGCTTGATAAAAATGATAATTCTAGAAGAAAATTTCATATATACTTCATATATAAAAAAAAGACATGAATCCTTAACTTTTTTTTTTTTTTAATGCTACATGCTGTGAAACAGGCCTTTTGATTTTCTAAAAGTCTAGAGGACCAGAACTGCATTTAGACAAAGTCCACCAGACTGTAGAAACCTTCTTTAAGACAGACTTGAACTTTTCTTTACTTGAAAACAACAGAACGAGAAAACTCAACATGGAAACACAACAAAAGCTGCGGCACCGGAACCTCCACCAGGGGGCGTCAGTGTTGGCTTCCGACACACACACACACACACGCGCACACGCGCACACGCGCACACGCGCACACGCGCACACACACACACACACACACACACACACACACACACACACACACACACACACACACACACACACACACACACACACACACACACACACACACACACACACACACACACACACACACACACACACACACACACACACACACACACACACACACACACACACACACACACACACACACACACACACACACACACACACACACACACACACGGTGAACGGAGGGAAAGGAACACCGCCAGCAGAAAGATTTCCGAGACGAGGGTTGACCTTAACGAGTGTGTATGCAGAGCTGCTCTGAGAAGCTCTCGCACAGAAGCTGAAGCGCTGACAGTAAAGCAGTGGAAGCGTCTGAGACGTGTGACCAGAGTCAGACGTTTATCCTGAAAACATGCTGCTTATAGTGAGATGCCTCTATAAACACACACACACACACACACACCTCGGATTCACTGCATATCAGTGTGACATCTGTAAGAACAAGCGCTGACTCTGAGGTGTTAAACTATCTTACGGTCTGAATTCCTTCCAAGATTAGGATTACTACTGAATTTGTCTGCATTTAAGAAGCATTACATCATCCTTCGATGACATCATCCATGTTACTTGCTCGCTTGCAAATGCCAGCAAAAAATAAATACAAATCTTAATCAGCCTCTGGTCGTTTTCGGC
Source organism: Rutilus rutilus (assembly GCF_951802725.1). Taxonomy (NCBI): domain Eukaryota; kingdom Metazoa; phylum Chordata; class Actinopteri; order Cypriniformes; family Leuciscidae; genus Rutilus; species Rutilus rutilus. The sequence goes on from NC_140225.1 coordinate 2,147,147, forward strand.
CTACAGCGACTTAAACATGGTCGGTGTGAACACAGGTTTGAGTCTGAATTAACTAAATCATGTTGGGTAAAGAGACCTGATGTAACTGTCGCAGTCGAGCAAAGAGATCAAACTGAATGGGTTTCAGAGTATCTGCCCATGCGGTCAATACCTGTATCCCTTAAAACTCATCTTTGATCACCAGAATGACATATTTAAACCATTTTTTTCCTTAAAACAATTCATGCCTTAAAATATCTTGAATGTAACTCGACACCCTTGCCTCATTTAGTATGCGCTGTTCTATGAATATGCAAATGAGCCCCGCCTCCACTCACTCACTCAGCTCAGAGATCCACTCGTTGACGATCACACGTTGATCTGATTGGTTACAAGGTAGTTTGTGACGTCAGAAACACCAGCGATTTCAAAGCGTGTGTTTGAGACTGTCTTTGGTTCACTGCAGTTTTAAGGAGGAAATACTCAGCAATGGTGTCGACTTATGAACTTACACATGGTTTGTCTTAAAGCACATTAAAAACACCACATAGACACAAACAACATTTAAAAGCTGGATTTTCACCACAGGGGGACTTTTAGACTAATTCTTTATAAGCATCGACATTATTTTATGACTACAAAGTAATACAATTAGTTTATGAATTTTCACAATGCAAATCAACAACCTAAAAATTAAAAATAGGTTGCATTTCCTTTATTCAAAATATAATTTTGTGTTTTTGCTTTTTTTGGGGTGGAAATGACATGGACATATTTTTTGGGGGGGGGGGTTCACCCACTTTTATTGAATTATTTGATTAAATTCTGACGTCTGACTGAAGTGCATTAACTCAGATATATTATAACAAGGTCCAAACACAAACTCCTGAGAAATTCCCAAAACATCTCATGAAAACAGGATTTCTGCCACTTCATATTCAACAAAATTATTGATCTTGAATGAACTGGACGATGACAAATTTTTGCAGAACTGCTTTATAGAAGATGAAATTAATATTTGATGATCTTTACAACCGAACAACATCCGAAATGCATAATTTTCCTGTTATCACTGTAAAGCTGCTTTGAAACAAACTATTGTATAAAGCGTTATAGAAATAAAGCTGACTTGACTACTTTGAACCCTCTTCACTTATTCACACACACACACACACACACACACACACACACACACACACACACACACACACGAAACTGGGTGAGAGAACAAGTCCTCTAGTCTAAAGAAATATAGTGCTCAGCAAGAAACAGTCAATATTTGGTTTCAGGCAGAAAATCCATGTTTGTGAGGAAACAGTGGCACTATTCAGTGAACATCCAATACGAGTATTATCAGCTCAGGGTTTATGATTCATATTTTCATATTTCAGTTTAACATGAGCTGAATCGTGAATGAGAAGCGGCCGGTCACTGTGTTCGCTGAAGACATGCTGACGGGTTCATGAAGAGTTTACAGCCAGATAAACTAAACCACGCCACAGGGAGGACTCAACCAGACGGGTCACAAACATGAGCAACCGCTTGATTACCAACCAGCCCTCGGATATGATTCAGAAACGGCCCTCCGCACAGATATCGTGAGGACACAGAAATAGCCACCGCTTCAGATCATTACAGTGACGTCAACACTCGCCAGAGGAAAGACTTGAACATGAAAGCTGAACACACACAATCATCAGGTTATTACACACAATTACTGAAATATCCTTCAGATGATGCTCCTTAAAAATGGTTTGGAAAAAATATACACTAAAATGGTTACTGCGACATGACATCATTCCAAATGCCTATTTTCTTTCTGACAATGATTTGAGGAAAAAAGTGATTTATAAAAAAAAAAAAAAAAAATTAAGAAATGTTTTTTTTTTTTTTGCTTGTTTTTAGGTTGAACAATTGAGCAAAAAATCTGTGATTTATATACATTTTTCTATATAATAACTATTTTTATTTAATGATTTATTATATAAAATTAAATAATTACTGAAATATTATAATAATAATAATAATAATAATAATAGTAATATTACTGCACTGTAAAATAAGTATTGTTAAAGAGTAATTTAACAGTACAACTGTAAAATTACAATACTACCATTTATGTCTTAATTTCTTCATTTTGAAATGAGAGCTTACATTACCCATGTTTCCATCACCCTGTTTTTATTGCGCATTTTGAAGTATCGCATCAGAAACGAGAGATGGAAGCACCAAATTTCGAGGAGGAGGTCTTTGACTAGTGCGAAAAAAGAAAAAAAAAAGTTAATGCAAATAATAGGAGATGTTAACGCATTTGCCGAATAAATTCTGACGTAGCGAACATTAAACCCATGTGACTAATCTGCTGTTTCCGCTGACGGTGTTTTATTTACGGTTGGTTGCTAGGTTACCAATACCACCGGCATCCGCTCGAACATCTTGATGGAAACGCACCAACACTGAAAAAAAAAAAAAAATGATTCATTGAATTTAATCAATTTTTTTTATTGTAAGTGGTTGCACACAATTGATTTTATCTACACTTAAACAAATGCATTAAGTTGAACTAAAATTAAGTTCAACTTAATGCATTTGTTTAAATGTAGCTAAAATCAATTGTTTGCAACCACTTACGATAATTTAATAAAATTCAACGAATCATTTTTTTCAGTGTAATTCGCTTTTTTTTTTTTTTTTGCGAACTTTGAAAAGATTCGCTTCACGTTTGTCGCCTGAATGGAAACCCAGCTAATGAAAAAAATGCATTAATTTACATAAATCACAGATTTTTTTTTGTTTTAATAGTTTCTCCTTTGTTTTAATTAATCGTTGCAGAATGTCTGAGCTCCAGTTTTTCACATAACCAACAAGAGGATGTGATTTTATACTAGCAACAGCAAGCTCCAAAAATGGCAAAAAAGCACAGCAAAAGTCGCCCATGAGGCGCGTGCACTATATTTAACGGCTTCTGAAGTCATTCAATACATCTATTCTAAAACGTCTGATATTTCACTGACAATCCTACCGTTCCCTAAAGCTCTGAAATAGACAATACAATCATATGCACTACAAAAATAGAGCACTGACGCCATTGCTTCTCATGTGTCACTGCAATCAAACACTGAGAGTTGCAGCGGAGGGGAAGATTGAATAAAGACTCGTCATCTGTTCCTCACACATGCACAACTTGTACGGTTCATTTTCAGATCTTGACTCATGAGTGAGTCCATTAGTGACTTCAGAGAAAAGAAACATCACTTACTTAATTGACTAGAAAATGAATGCATATTAAATCATTCAATCAAAATGTTCCTGCAATGTCGAAATATGAGTGATGGACACTCATCGAATTTGAGGCTCGTATACTAAATGATTTTGAGTTTCAGACTTCAAGTGAATTTCTGTCAAAGCAAACGACCAGGCATTTACAACAGCTTCATGATCAAAATATCTACTTTATTAGAAACTAAACTAATGACATCTTCAGAATTACAAGATTCTTGCCTTCATCACAACAAACACAATGAGTGTAAAAACTGTCCCGTATTATGAACATGAAAATTGCTTGAATGATCCAAAATTCACACCAAAAAACCCTTACCTGATATAAACAACCCTTATAATGATTCAACTAGAGCTTCTACACAGCACACGCATCCAAAGGGAAGATGTTTTCCATTCACGAGATCAAATAAACGTGGAAGCGGAGACGACAGGCTCCGTAAAACAGCGTAACTGACACGAACGCCTGACTTTCCCCTGCCAGAAGAGCTTTAATGAAATATTCAGGATAAAAGGAGAGCTGTTGAACAGCCGGGCGAATGTGATCTGACGGACTTAGCAGATAACATAACGCACTGACGGAGATCAGCTGATTCACAATGACAAGATTAGCATAGCTTAGTGCAGTACGATCACTCGCAGACTAAAAGCCTTCAGTACGTTTGCTAGCTTAATGCTAATTAACAACGCTCGCTATAACAATATATCTGTCACGTCACATCATACATGCACACAACTTAAAGTCAGCATGAAACAAGTCTTTTGTTCCCTATTTGTGACGTGTATCTCAGAGTGAAACGCTTGCTGGAACAAGAACACATGTAGGGCGGGGCTTAAATGGTTGTGGTTTGCTATTGGTGGATCTCATGTGATTGACAGGTTGCCCCGCCCTCGTCATCAAAGAAGAGATTCTGCAAGAGGAAGTGATTCTGATTAAGGTTACGAGTAGGGACGCACAATATATCGGTATCGGACGATATACGTTTATTTTTTATGTTATCGTTATCGGCCTGATAAGAAACTTTGGCCGATATATTAAAGCTGATGAATAATGGATTATTTCCTTCAGCTGAGACACTTCAGATGTGCAATGTTGAACATGATGGTTTTTAAATTGCTTGACATATGATTCAAAAAAAGGAAAATACGGTTCAGTGCAACATGTGCGGTCATATCGGCTACATAAAATTATAATGAGAACATTATAATTGTGTGTTTTGGGACATGGATTTTAATGGTGAGACTTTTTTGTATTCAGGCTCTCAAAAATTATATAAAAATTTGGATTTATCGGCAAATATATCGGTTATCGGCTTTCAAATATAACGAATTATCGGTATTGGCCAAAATTTTTATATAGATATATAGTTCAGATGCAAAAGTCTCTAAGTGCCATCAGAAATTCTCTTCTAGAATGATCATTTTTATCAATCTCGTATATTTAAGTTCAGTAATTTCACTTAAATGTCAATGATGGTGGAACAACTAAATACTTGAAATCGTTTAAGTTGTGGGCCCTGAATCTATACTCTATGGAAGTTTAACGTTTTGAATGGAATTATGGACATAAATAAACTTTTCCATGATATTCAAATTTTTTGGAAAGGGTCTGTATATATAAAGGTTTTGCCTGTAGTGCTGTTGTAGAGTTAAACCATATAAATAGACTTGTATCCACTCATCTTGTGTATTGTATTTGAAGACTTCCAAAGTCAAACGATAGCCTTGTTTCAGAAGCAGACCCTAATTTAAGACGATCACTGATAATCAATACTGTAGCTCATTTATGCATTGTGCTTTCTGCATCATGACAGGTCAGAACCAAAGCAGGGCTCAGTATTAAGGTCACGTGAATTCAAAATGGAAAATATTTTTATTTATTTATGGAATATTTCAGTATTTATTATAAATGATTTATCTGTGCACATCATTATCTTGTTAAATGCATGTGGCCCGTAATCTTGAATCAGAATAACTTGCAGCGAAACCTCTTCTGAGATGATGATGAGGGCGGGGCAACCTGTCACTCACATGAGATGCATCCAATAGCAAACCACAACCATCCAATCAATTCCTCTCAGACAAAATCAAGCCCCGCCCACATTTGTTCATGTTCATGTAGCCGTTTAACTCCGATATACGTCACAAACGGGGAGAAAAGACTAGCACAGCGTAACATTTAACCAAAATGTAGAAACTAATAGTCTAATGACTGTCTGTAGTCTGTACTAATAATCCAAATGGTTCAGAAGGAACAAAGAATTCATAATGTTGCAGTGGCGTTTGGAGCAGATGACATCAATCCTGGCACAAACAGGTGCTGCGTTTTTTAACTGAACACAAATGTGAATGAGATTTGACAGCTGTGGCAAAAGATTATCAATCAATAACGACTTAATTTCAGTCTGTTTTCAGTCTGACTTTAATTTCAGTCTCCACACGAATATAACATCGGTATAACTTCAGAAGACTTGTAGCCTAGGCACTTTTATGATGCTTAGAGTAATTCTGGAGCTTGACAGGGTTAGTAAATAAAAATTGTGTACCAAAAAGAAAATGTGCACACACACACACACACATTAGTGCTGTCACTTTTGTGAAAAAATCCTGTTAGATTTTTGAGGCATAAGTGTTCATTGAATCGATTGTAAAATCGATTTTCCATGTCTAAAGACGTTTCCATTTTAAATGCCAAATATGGTCAAATCCACAGACAACTAACAGGCATGAGGACGAACGTAATGAGGGCGCGCTGCGCTTGAGACGCACAAGTCTGCAATATTCCTGATGATTTATTGGCGTGAAGTTTCGTGCACAATGACAAACAGGAGTGCAACATTCTGGAAAAACAATAAGCAGAGTGGACTACCGTAACATCACTGACAAACATCACTGCAGTCTTCAACATGGCTGTGTTTACCATTAGAAATGTCAAACAAATTTCACCTTCATAGGCGACTGTAGCCCGAATCTGTGTCTGTATGCATGAGACTGCCTGAATACCGGCAGAATTCACATGTTTTTTTGTAAAAGGAGACACATTATGCAGAAGTATAATCTGCTGTTGTGTGTGTGTGTGTGTGTGTGTGTGTGTGTGTGTGTGTGTGTGTGTGTGTGTGTGTGTGTGTGTGTGTGTGTCAGAGCCTGCAGTCGCTGTGTGACGCGTGTTCGCTGCGGGCGTATCGTGACGAGCTGGACGCGCTCCGAGAGAAGACCGTTAAAATCGATTACCCATTTTCGTTTTCGAAACTTGTGTTGGCTGGTCCGATCGATTGTGCAATTGATTTTTGAACGCAAAGTGACAGCCCTAATATATATACACACACCTTTATAATATATAATAATAATAATAAATACTTTCATTATACAGAAAACATATTTTGCCTAATTTTCTCTATTCTGCAAAATACAAAATGAGGTCGGAGTTTCATGATTGCGAGTAAATGACAAAATCAATCACTGATCAAGAAAAGCTTCAGGGATCCTGCATGTGCGTTTATTTCTCTCTCTGCTGTAACACTATCCTCCGGCAAACTCAATCTGAAGGGCAGAATGCTGAAAATGGCCCATGATGTGATGGATAACAGCTCAAATCTATTTGCATTGATCATTTTCAGTCTCTGCCATGCCAGTGCAGGAAAAAACTAAAGACAAAACAGGAAATGTAGCTTTGTAGAAATTGTATTTGTGCTTGCACACACACACACACACACACACACACAAAAAAAAACATTTCGTAAATTAAGAAATCGTAAATATTATGCCATGCAAATTGAGGTTATGACATCACAATCATCTGACCACCAACAATTAGCTACATATAAATATCATAACCAAGTCCATTTACATATAAATGTATTAAAGGTGCAGCAGCAATTCAGAAACAGGCAAAGGTCAGAGAGAGGCTGGGAAACGATCATGTAAAAGCTTCATTACTGCTACAAGAAAACTTCATTAACATAAGTCATGTTAACTGTTAGGAAACATTTAGACTACTTGGTGATTCAAGACCAAAGCCAGTGTAATGCGATAACAACTGTTCTCTTAATGATCACACAAAGACAGTAGGTTGTTAAAAGGTCTTTCAGAAAGCAGCGCAGAGCATCCAAAGGCAGGTTTTCTGCCAAGTTCTTGAGCAGAGCAGAAGTTAAACGCATCTGCTGCTTCATGTCTGTTTAAACCTTGCCCTCGGCAGACACACAAATCAGAGAGATGCTATCTAAACCAAGTCTGTCAATATGCAGATTAATTCAGCCCTCCAAAAATACATAGCTTATGCATATTAAAATAAACCATCATATTACAATATTTTAAACTGTAGTACAATGAAGTTCACATTAATCTCACAAATCATTAATCACATGCCAATGAAAATGGAAAAAAAGGAGCCAAAGAGTCCTAAATCTCAAAACTGCCCAGTGCAATAGCTTTGTTTGAGAAACATCCAAATTTAAGATAATAATCAATTACTATATGCACTATAAAAATTACTGAAATAAAATAAATATGCATTATGACGGGTCAGAATCAAAGAGGGGCTTTGAATCTAATGGGAATCATTGGGAATGATGGAGAGAAAAAAAAAAAAAAAAAAAAGAAGAAATCGAGGATTCCAAGAATTAGTTTATTTCTTGCTTTGGGGGTAAAATGTAAAAAAAAAAAGAAAAAAAAAAAAGAAAAGAAATTTGTTTTTGAGAACTGCCTCAAAAGCATTGTTTGGCACGGCTAAATGATCATAAAGTCAATTCAAATAACTTAAATGTTTCCCACCTTCCATAATAAATTTAAACAATATTGTCAATCCAGCAACACTAAACACACAAATAAACCCTTACCTGAAGTTTATCCTCGGGGACATTGAGCCAGTGGTTGAACGCTTGAGAGAGCTTTGTTCTGACTTGTTTTCCTATCAAAACAGAGAAAAGGGGGGGAGATATGACAAGAAGTCAAGATTAATTGCAGTCCAAACATGTAAAATAAGGCCTGATGTTTGTTTTATGGTTTTATTCCAAGTTGGAAACTTAACAGGAATTTCCAGAAAGTAATTGGAATTTATACAAACTGTATTATACACAAACATAAACACGAAACATTTAGTCTGGTCATAAGCAGACATGCATGCAAACTAATACAAAATGTTAATAATTACAGTTTTGACATTTATTTGTGAGTAGAACTTTAATCAATTCTTTCATTGAAAAACTAAAAAGAATGAATGTTGAATAATAAAAAAAAACATATTCCCAATGACCAAGACTTTGCTGCAAGATGTATTTTTCCAACTACATTTAAGTTCCAGTAAGGCTAACCTGCAATTTAGCAAATTTCCAGTTTATTCCCATTAATTCCCATGGAAAGTTTCCAACTCCTGGAATTTTGCAACCCTAATCATGACGCATGAAACAAGCAGCAAGACTTAATACTGTTATAAATCAATAGAACCATTTTTGCCTTTTAAAACACAAACTCGAAGGCTGAGGACTGACGAGTATATATGAATATCATTGATCTCACTTCATCTCCATTCATGAGCCTTTCCCCTCCAGCCTCCTGTAACTCGAGGCTTCCCGGAGTGTGTTAGTGCAGATACACTGATCTAATGACTGACTGCCAGCGGTGCTCCACGGTTTCCCCTTATGAAGGAACCCCGTTTGCCCTTCACTAATGAAGACGGTCAGATGAATCATGAAAGCCGTCAAGAACATGTCACACTTTTCTTTTTGGATTATTGAGTGTTAAATGAATCTGACATTATGAATGAGCATATGTTTTGTAATAAGGTGATTTTGAAAAGTTAGAAACGGTCCATCTAAGCATGTAAGAACGGGAGAAATCGCAACACTCAATATGTCAAAACGGTTTGGGATGCTCGATATATCGGCCATCATATCGGTCTCGCCTGATATTAGGGATGTCACGGTACCAAAATTCCAGTAGTCAGTACCGATACCATTACATGTTTACGGTTCTCGGTACCAATTTCGGTACCACAGCAAAATCTGTTGGAACTATTTTTCTATTTTATTTAACTATTTGAAAAAAATATTAAATTCAATTCAATGACTTTATTTATGACGGTAATCATAAGCAAATAATACATATAAGCATTAAAGGCTACATGCTGTTTAAACGTAAATATTGCTTATAAAAAAAACCCCAATGGAGACGTAGCTAAATCTACTGTACAGTAGCCTAATTATTTCTGTCAATTTCTTCAAGTTAAACCGAACTTTTATTTTGACGGGTTGCCGTGACGTCATTTGAGTTTCTGCATTTGTATGATATGACGATAGTTTTTTCTCTAATTAAACGGTAAAATGCTCATGAAGTGACTCTCAGAGCGGCTCTGGAGATGAATTTCATCATATCGTGAGGCAGCAGAGACTGAAAACAGGGTTAATATATATATATATATATATATATATAATTTTTTTTAAATATATTTATATTAGGGGTGTAACGATACACAAAACTGACGGTTCGGTTCAGTTCATTTAGGTGGAGTGGGGGGTTTAGAAAGCTAAAATTGCTTTTTTATTTTAAACAGTGCTTTAATTAACAAATTGTGTCCTTGTCTTTAAATTAATTCAATTACAAGTAAATGTTTCGCAAGGATAAAAAAAAATGATCTGCTAATGCTGTAAACTATATAGGAGCCCTTACTTGCACATTACTATAACATTAAAGCTTAACAACAGAGCCTAGACTTTTAGCCTAAATTCAGTTGCTATTTATTTTTAGATATAATAATAATAATAATAATAATAATAATCAACACTCAAGTAACAAATTGTATGAAAACATGTAAACTGCACATAAGGCAGTTTTTACATTAACATTTTTACTCTAATTTATTATTGAAATATAATCATTTACACAGTTGCTGTCATTTTCATGACAGATATTTTAAACATACATTAAATAATCAAGATGTCATTAACAGGTTAAGTAAAATATAATATATAGGCTAATATAGTGCATTTATTTAGTGAAAGAGTTCATTTCCTTAGCAAACCAACAAGCTGTGGACACTGAATGACTTGCCTGAGGTAAATAAAGCTATGTGACAAACTAAGCGTTTTATTGACGTATTTCCGCTGTTGAAACACTGACTGAGCGATTACACGAGTTATGATGCGTTTCAGTAAGTATACTGTATCTTTCAACATACCTTCAGGTGTCCATTCATGTTTATTCTGTAACTGAGGAAGAGAATCGCGTTTACTCGCGCTCCGCGCTGCCGCTTTAAATGAGCAACCTAGTAGCCTACGGTGATCTGTGACGCCACATCAAAGAGCGCCAAAACGACATTTAATGTTTGAATTTCGTGATCAAATAGACAGAATTTGAAAGATTACACCTTGCTTATTATCGAATGTAACAAAACACTGAGCTTATTGCGATTAAATGTGGTTAGGCAAGGCTGTATTCGTTGTGTACACATAAGACATGAGGTCCAATGAGCCGGGACAGCAGGGGGCGGGGCGGGCGTGTTCGGTAGGCCATGAGAGTATCGCGATGCGTATCGTGGGTGGTGTACCGCGGTTTTTCGGTTCGGTTCGAATATAGTTACACCTAGTAATAAGGTGATTTTGAAAATTAGAAACGGTACATCTAAGCATGTAAGAATGGGAGAAATCGTAACACTCAATATGGCAAAACGGTTTAACCTTGGGATGCTCGATATATCAGCCATCATATCGGTATCGCCTGATATTAGGGATGTCACGGTACCAAAATTCAAGTAGTCAGTACAAAATTCCAGTAGTCAGTACCGATACCATTAAATATTTACGGTTCTCAGTACACAGCAAAATCTGTTGGAACTATTTTTTTATTTTATTTAACTATTTGAAAAACATATTAAATTCAATTCAATGACTTTATTTATGACGGTAATCATAAGCAAATAATACATAAGCATTAAAGGCTACATGCTGTTTAAACGTAAATATTGCTTATAAAAACCCCCAATGGAGACGTAGCTAAATCTACTGTACAGTAGCCTAATTATTTCTGTCAATTTCTTCAAGTTAAACCGAACTTTTATTTTGACAGGTTGTCGTGACGTCATTTGAGTTTCTGCATTTGTATGATATGACGATAGTTCTCTAATTAAACGGTAAAATGCTCATGAAGTGAAGTGGCTCTGGAGATGAATTTCATCATATCGTGAGGCAGCAGAGACTGAAAACAGGGTTAATATTGCAATAGTCTTTTTGCAGTTTAATATACACAGACACTATATATATATATATATATATATATATATATATATATATATATATATATATATATATATATATATATATATATATATATATATATATATATATATAGGCTACAGACAGTGCTCCAAGTAAAAAAGTTAGTCTGGAGCCTCGAGCTTAGATAAAAACACAGAAGTGACTTAACGCAGCTCCCATTACCGAATATACCCCGTACTACAGAAATGCTGGTATCGCCACATTTTCAGTACCGACTTGGTACCGAAGTACCGGTACTTTGACAACACTACCTGATATATGTTCATTTTTGATGTTATCGTTATCGGCCCGATAAGAAAATTTGGTCGATATAATAAAGCCAATAAATAACTGAATATTTCCTTCAGCCGAGACACTGCAGATGTTCACCATAATGGTTTTGACTTGCTTGAAATATGATTGTAAATCACTTCAAAAAGGACAATACGGTTGAGTGCAACATGTGCTGTCATATCAGCTACATAAAGTTATAATGAGAACAGTATAATTGCTTATACACTATAATTGTGTGTTTTGGGACATGGCTATTATTAATGGTGAGACTTTAAAACAATGAGTTATTTTAAAATGCAATCATTAAAATGGATTTTTAAACCCACGTTTTATTATAGTAAAAATGTCTGTACACTCAGGGTTTTTCTTTCCAGTGATTCCCATTAGAGTAAAGCAGCGTCGAGAAAAATCAAACCTCTGTAGATTCTGGGGTGAAATGTGACCTGAACATGTTTTAATGAGATTCAGCCACTTAAGGCGAGACACGACAGGCAAAAACAGGCTTTGGCTTTTCATAAAGTGTTTTTTTCAGACTAGTGGACAGAAAACATCCAAAATACACTTTTAACTGTATCTTTTAGAGCACTTTATCTATGTGCATCTGTAGATTTTAATGACATATATAATTTTCCTGATTTTATACAACATTTTATTCCCAAAAAAAACAAAAAAACATTTAATTATTTTTGGCAGTTGACAGTATTATTGATAGTGATAAATAGAGATATCCAATATCTCCTCTGTAAAAACCTTTGACTCTAATCTATCTATAAATTACAGAAACGTCTGTGTGTGTGTGTCTGTTATTCGCATATCTCTCGAACCGTTAGTCCGATGGATTTCAGACTTGACAGGTGTCTCGCTACGGGCACGAGTAAGTGCAGCGCCAAGGTTGACGTTGTTTGGATTAGAAATGCAAAAGATATCATTAAATATATGGGTAAAAGAAGCACTTAGAAGGTTGTGGTTTAAAAATGAACATTTCTGACATAACCACTCTGTCAGCTAAACATTAAGTCAGCTACACTGTTTACTTCTGAATATTATATTTTATTCACGGCCATCATTTGTTGTAACCTATTCAGAGACTGTTTGCTCAAGCGTAGCGTTTTCTCGGCGTTCACTGTGTAGAGCCTGCTCCCTGAATCCTGTAGTTCAATTTTCCATATTTATTGCATGTCATTATCATGTCAGTATCAGAATTTGCTTGCTAGCATGCACAAATAAAAATGTCACTGAACTTTTGCTGCGTAATTGTAACAATGAGCACTCAAACACACCACACCAACAATTACTAAAAACACACAAACTGATTTTGCACGGGCATTTTGCACTAGTATATCAAATAAATGAAACAATTTTAAACCTGACTTCAACCAATGTTCAGATTTTTGCTCTAGAAATGTATGCAAATTAGTGCATATTTAATTAGACAATGCCTCATTTGCATATTTAAACATAACATTTCAAAAAACTTGTAATACAAAAAATGTTTGCTATTATTAATGTAATCAATCAACTGGTGAAGCATGGTGATATTTATTAGTTCTACTTTTTACCCTATTCACCTGGGGTGTCTCGCCTTAAATGCAAATTAATGACCAACTTTCTCAATCTCTTCACATTCTTGAGGATGTGAAAGGACCAACTTTCTCAATCTCTTCTGTGTTCTTGAGGAACTTGGCCTGCCCTTCACACCGGCCGAGACCGCTGTTCACTTTCAGTTCCTCAGTCACTCCTTCCCTGACCTCAGCAAAAACTAGCCGAGAGGACCGTCTTCTGCATACGGTCACAAAAGACAGCATTAAAATTGCAAGAGGACGCCAGGAAAACAAGAGAACGGGTTGTGATGCTGCAGCAGTATTTCAGCAAACTGAATATTAGAGGAGAGAGAGAGAGAGAGAGAGAGAGAGAGAGGGGCAGAGGCAGAGAGAGAGAGAGAGAGAGAGAGAGAGAGAGAGAGAGAGAGAGAGAGAGAGAGAGAGAGAGAGAGAGAGAGAGAGAGAGAGAGAGAGAGAGAGAGAGGGAGAGGGAGAGGGAGAGGGAGAGGGAGAGGGAGAGGGAGAGGGAGAGGGAGAGAGAGAGAGAGAGAGAGAGAGAGAGAGAGAGAGAGAGAGAGAGAGGAAAACGGAAGTTGTGGCAACCAAAGGTTTTCCTTCATTGACAATTTAATATGCAGCCATTAAACTATTCAGATAGTAAAGGGGGTTACAATACAATATATTTAAGTACTAAGTAATATTAAGCATTTATATGTACTTACTATAGGGTTAGGTATTGGTTGAGGGATAGTAATTATGCATAATTTACAGTAATTGCCATGTAAGCACATATAACAAGGTCACTGTAAAATGGTGTTACTGTAAAGGGGTGACAATTTTTCCTGGTAACACGAACTTCACTCTTCCAAAGCGATCACCATTCAAAACGTCCTTTGCCAAATTGGAAATATAAGCTTATTACATTATAGTAAATGGTAAAAAAGGACACATAAGGTGGATGGAACAAAACCAATCACAAACAGTCCTTTAACTATTAGATTCTGTGAGAGTCACATCTGTTGTTCGTGTGTCGCTGGTTCTTGCTTCACGAGACGACAGCAGGAGTTAATAATAGACACGTGATATTGTCATTCGTTGTGCATTGTGCTGACTGCAGACTTCCTGAGCGCTGAGCTCTCCTGACTTACACGATGATGATGCTTATACCACAAAATGGGTAGCTGACAAGAAGTGTCAAGCAGTGACAGCAGCTTCCGGCGATGTGACATGCTGTTTTCCCATCTATACCTGACCTCTCATATTACTCAAACACTTCATGAGATATACTGCAGATTCAAATGTCATTGTTTCACGAGGGATGCTGCGAATGAACTACGTCATCACGTTGAAAGGTCACGCCGGCAATACTATTTGAACTACTATTCATATTTAGCCTGACTACGACAGAGTTCTTACTTCCGCTCAATTTCATTTCTCTTCTGTACTCAGTCTGAGACAGCGTAATAGCTTTCCGTTTTCCTCCGGCCTGAAAACAGCCGGCCAATCAACGAACAGAGGGCGGGCTGAGAGCCGTGACGTAGACACTGATTGTACCGTGGATGCGTAGATTTACTTCACATAATCTGCAAAAGTCGTTCACAGCCATGTTCACTCCGGTATTTCACTCTATGGTTTTGTTTTCGCATCATACTACATGTGTTTACAGTGGAAGTTAGATGCGGCTGAGCATGCGCATAACACACGCCATAACCAAACGTTATGTGATTGGCTTACGGGAACCAATGATTTTAAACTTCAGACAAGCGCCCCCCCCCCCCTCCTACGTACGGTCGCATTGTAAACAGTGGGGCGGTACTTCTGCCGGCGCGACCTTTCATTGTGACGACGTAGTTCCCTGTCCGTTTGTTGATCAGCTCAATCCGAACTAATGAAGGTAAAAAGTCTATAAATTTTTTTTTTTTTTAAATGACCTTTCGTTTCGCTAGATAACACCCTCTTCTTCAGCTGTGATCGCGTACAGCCCGTTTAAACACTTCAGAGACGTTTGAAACTGCATTGATATGGACTTAAAAACAATGGTGACCAATGAAGTCCATTGTTAGAAGAAAAATCCAGAAATGTTTTCCTCAAAAAACATAATTCCTCTCCCACTGAGGAAAGAAAGACATGGATCTCTTGGATGGCATTGGGGTTTCATTTTTGGGGGTGAACTAATCCTTTAAATTAAAGCAGCTCTTTCCAGCTGTTAGTGATTCCACAGGAATGCATTTGCCAAATGTGTTGACAGAAACGCTTTGCACAAAGAGTTCAATTTAAAAAGAGTAATCAATATTCCTTAAATTATTCCGGCTTAAAGCAGGTCAAAATAAAGTCATGCAAAACGTGCGCTTATAAATGTGGAAATATTTCAGCAAACGTCATTTGTTTCATTGAGGGCCGCTGCATAATTCTGTAATAAATTAGTGTAGCGCACCGCACTAGAACTGCATTATAACCGTCCCACTGATATTCCCTTCATCGCAATAAAGCACTTTTCCTACAGCCATGATATACACCTCTTATAATACCCTTTAAACTAGATTTTAGACCAAGTTCAATATATCAAACTATTAATATCTCTACGACATTCATCCACGTTAATGCAATAATTCCCTCAAAAATGAAAAACATCATCATTTACTCGTTCTCATGTTGTTTCATATCCATATGACTGACTCTATCTGTGAAAGCAGAACAGTAAAGGAGAAACTAAAAAATATTCACATATCCTAGATCCTTTCCATACAACAACAGTTCATAAAGAACACCGCTATCAATGTCTATATGGCTTTATTAAATCATAACACTCATTCATTGTTATATACAAATATATGTTTTTTTTTTTTGTTTTTTTTTTATGCTATGGAAGTCAATGGCGTCCATCAACTGTTTGGTTACCAATAATCTTTAAGTAGGGCTGGGCGATATGGCCCCAAAAAAATATCACGCTAATTTTTTTTATATCAGTCGATATCGATAATTATCACGATAAAAGTCAAATCTTTATTTCTTTCAAGTTTAAAGGCAGATTTTTGCTCCTAAGTGAAAGTTGTAGAAACCAGAGCGTTAATTGTGGTTTTAAACTACTCTTTATTGTCAGAACATATCAGGACAAACACTTGCCAAACTGGTGAACATTTCACAAATCTGAGGAAGAACATTAAAACATTTGTCATTTTTCCTTAACAAAATAAATATCTTTATTGGACAATTAATTTCTTAGTTTCTGCATGTGCTAATTTTTATTTGGTAAAATGTAATATTCTGACTGTTTGAGTTTTATTAAACTTAACCATTGGTCATCCAGTATCATGCATTTAGATCATGATAACCACAGATGAAACCAGGCATACCCTGTAGCACCTCACTATCATGGCAAAATGTAACTTTATGGTTTCTATGGTATTTGTATGAAAAACAGCAGCCTAAATACATGATTAAATACTGTAATTATATTCCCATCAGTCCTTTAATACATCGTCTACATTAATAATATAATACAATTCAATATGTATATCCCACATTTCATGGTGCAGTTAATATTACTAGGCTAACGTTACAGTAAATCCATGGTAAATGATGGGAATTTGTAGACGGAAAAGCCTTCTGACAGTATCGTTTGTGCACAGTGTTTCTCCTGTTTGTCAGCGCTGTTTCATCTGCCTTTAAACTGGTTTAAATCACTGAGACATTGTGTTCTTCGCTGAATTCAAGTGCTTCTCACTGGATCTCGTGACGAGAGTGATAAGAGTAAACGCATCGGCTCTAGTGAGCTCGCGCTGTGCTGCCGTTTGGACTTTGAGCCGAGCGGATAAATGGTCCGTGTGGCGCGCGGTTAAAATGAGTTTCGTTCCGCTTTTGGCGCATAAACATTATCGAACTCTTGATATCGTTTTATCGAGAAAAATTATATCGCGAAAATTATCGTTATCGTTTTATCGCCCAGCCCTATCTTTAAAATATCTTTTTTTGTGTGTTCAAACAGATCAAAGAAACTGTTTGGGTGAACAATCCCTTTAATTTTTGTGTTAAACTATTAAATATGTGAATATTATTAAATATTAAATACATTTTTAAATATGTGAATACTATCAAATATTAAATAAACTTAAAAATGTTCCTTGTTGTGCGTATGCTTGGTGTATCATATTTGTAACTATGCACTGTTAATATGCTGCCATTTCGGCCAGGTCTCTCTTGAAAAAGAGGTTTTAAATGTCAATGAGATCATCTGGTTAAATAAAGGTTAAATAAAATAACTTTTAATTCACTCACACTCAGGTACTGCTCGACTGCCATGATCACCATGTTGTCGATGGGAAAAAGATAAGAGAAGTTTTTCACCGTAGAAAGCCTCAGTTTTTGGATGACATGATGGTGACGAGTAAATGTATTTTTTTTCTTTCTGTGATCTATTTCTTCAGCGCCGTTGAACGTGCAGACAAAAATAAACGACACATGTAACGCCTTACCTGGCAGCTGTAACAAGTACTTGTACGGTTCCAGAAGAATCCTTTCAGAAGTTGCTCTTTTTTCTCCATCCATCCCTTCGTTTCAACAAAGAAACCTGCAGAGAGAGAGAGAGAGAGAGAGAGTGAGAGAGAGTATGTGTGTGTGTGTGTGTGTGTCAGCCTCCACAATAAACTCTAAATGCCAGACGCACAGCCAATTATTCTTGGCTGAGTTGTTATTAATTCAATTGGCTTTACTTCCTGGTAAACTCCGAACATTATGCATGCACTGTCGGGACACTTTGGGGTTTTCCCACCGTGAGCAGGGCATGATTTGTTCCAGAAGAACATGTGCAATCCTATTTTAAAGGGTTAGTTCACCCAAAAATGAAAATTCTGTCAGTAATTACTCTCCCTCATGTTGTTCATCCCCGTAAGACTCTCGTTCATCTTCAGAACACAAATTAAGATACTTTTGATTAAATCTGAGAGCTGTCTCACTCCTCCGCAGCGCTTCTGGGTCGTACGTCAGAACGGAGGCTCACTATTGGCCAGCATCACACACACATGACCAGTGTCGGCCAATAGTGAGCCTCCGTTCTGACGTACAACCCAGAAGCGCTGCGCTGTTACACAACGTGAACTCACTCAGAGAAACACAGAAGAAAATGAAGAGTTGAATAAAGTCGTTATTTTTGCGCACAAAAAGTGTTCTCGGCGCTTGATAAACTTAAGGTTGAGCCACTGTAGTCACTCGGACTATTTTAAACATTGTCTTTACTAACTTTCTGGGCCGGCAAGTTTCAATAACAGAGAAGCCTATGGAGGAGTGAGACAGCTCTCAGATTTAATCAAAAATATCTTAATTTGTGTTCTGAAGATGAACGAGAGTCTTACGGGGATGAACAACATGAGGGAGAGGAATTACTGACAGAACTTTCATTTTTGGGTGAACTAACCCTTTAAACATGTTGCTCAATTTCATTTGACAAGGGCTTTAATCAGAAGATTATATAGGCTGTATTTTGAACTAACCCTTTAATACAACTCAATCCAATTTACCTTTGAAAGATATGTATAATGTTTCATTAAAGTATAATAAATGTGTATAAAATGCAATATCCTTAGTACTGTACAAACGTTACCCTCAAAAACAGTAATCTTGTGAAAAATTACTACAAATTTAAATAAATATATTCAAATGGTATTTATTTTTAAATGTGAATTTTCAGCATCATTACTCCAGTCTTCAGTGTCACATGATCCTCCAGAAATAATTCTAATATGATGATTTGCAGCACAAAAAAACATTTGATTATTATCAATGTTGAAAACAATTTTTGTGGAAAATGTGATATTTTATTTTTCAGGATTCTTTGATGAAACAGAAATCTTGTGTGACATTATAAATGGCTTTTAATTAGTTTTATGCATCCTTACGGACCCCAAACTTTTGAATAATAGTGCACATACACACATAAATGCATACATTATATACACACACATACAAAACACGGTTCAACATTTTGACCTAAAGCATTAGGCTATTCTTAAATGCTCAATTGTTTATTCTGCTTATGATTTTTAAAAAGTAGCTGTTTATTGAACACTGGTGTTTTATTGCTGTTGCTGCTATTGTATGAAAGCAATTATGCACTCAAGTGATTTTACAAAGATTTAGGACAATTCAGCACTAAAGACACTCCTAAACCACGGTTAAAATCACCTTAACACAATAATTGGCTTACTGCTTTATCAATTACTCATTTTTAAATGAATAACCCTACATGATGACCAGATAAAATGTTGCCATTTATAACATCAGGTTTTAAATGATCATGCATATTAAATCAATGCATGACCAACAAACAGTCAAATATCTATAAATCATTCTGATCGATAATATCTAAGAACTCAAACTCACTGACAACTGGATCTAGTATTGCAATCCTTCAGAATGAATCTAATTAGGCCATTTAGAGAAAAACACTTCATTCGACCAGTTACATCTCAGCAACTGGAGTGACAACAGTAGATGACAGCTCGAGCATCAACAGGGGCCGTTTATTATAGCATGTCCATGTCGCGCTCGTGGAAGTGCAGCACTGGACTCATGAACAATTTCATGGACACGACAGAGACAAGCTTCTGCAGTCGCAGCCCATCACTCACACACACTCTTCTGGGCCCGAACGGGGAACACACACCGGGACGACGGGGACGGGGAACACACACCGGGACGGGGAACACACACCGGGACGGGGACCCCACACCGGGACGGGGACCCCACACCGGGACGGGGACCCCACACCGGGACGAAGACGGGGACGGGGCACACACACCGGGACGGGGACGGGGAACACACACCGGGACGGGGACGGGGAACACACACCGGGACGGGGACGGGGAACACACACCGGGACGGGGACGGGGAACACACACCGGGACGAGGACGGGGAACACACACCGGGACGAGGACGGGGAACACACACCGGGACGGGGACCACACACCGGGACGAAGACGGGGACGGGGCACACACACCGGGACGGGGACGGGGAACACACACCGGGACGGGGACGGGGAACACACACCGGGACGGGGACGGGGAACACACACCGGGACGGGGACGGGGAACACACACCGGGACGGGGACGGGGAACACACACCGGGACGGGGACGGGGAACACACACCGGGACGAGGACGGGGAACACACACCGGGACGAGGACGGGGAACACACACCGGGACGGGGACGGGGAACACACACCGGGACGGGGACGGGGAACACACACCGGGACGGGGACGGGGAACACACCGGGACGACGGGGTTTTAAACTGGAGGGTCGGGACACAAAAATGGGTCACAGATGTGTTCTGTTCTGATGCACGATATATTGGGCATCATATCGGTATCGGCCGATAATATGTTCATTTTTACTGTTACCGTTATCGGCCCGATAAGAAAGTTTGGCCGATATATAATATTAAAGCCGATAAATAATGGATTATTTCTCCAGCTGAGACTCTTCAGATGCGCACGGATCATAACATGATGGTTATGAACTGCTTGAAATATGATTAGAATCACTTCAAAAAATAAAAATATTAGTTAAGTGTAACATGTGCAGAATATTATAATTGTGTGTTTGGGGACATGGCTTTTACTGGTTAGACTTTTGTTTTTGTAATCAGGCTCTCAAAAATTATATAAAAATTTGGATTTAGATTAATCGGCCAATATATCGGTTATCGGCTTTTAAATATAAAGAATTATCGGCGCATCCCTAGTTCTGAAAGGGTCACAGACAGCAAGGAAGATATAATGCTAAATGCATTGCAAATAATAAAATGCAAATAACCATATAATAATGCATAACTAAGTTAGGGAAATATCTAGATTTGTTTTATGCAGAGAAAATAAATGTTTCCATTACTCCCTGAACCCGACTGCTGAAGAGAGACAACGAATGGACAGATCCTCTGATGGTTCTGATCAGCAGAAGTCATTCCTCAACCCTGTTTTAAACCTGTAGTAATGCTGCCTTCTCAAGATCAGAATCTTCCGTGTTCAGATCGAGATGGGATTATCTCATACTGGTGACAACATAAATAGGCAGTAACTTGAGACCGATCGTATGAAACATGATCCAACAATGGCTCTTCATTCTCACTCCATCACCACAGCCTGACAGCTCCAGCTTTCACCGACAACACAATGTGGGTTTAACTCAAAGCCTTGCGGTGTGATTAGTACACAAGTAATACACATAATAGTAGCCAAAAGTAATCCACTACTTTACCACGTTATGGTGTAACAAGTATTATGTGCAAAATAAACAGTATATCATGCTTGCTATAGATAGATAGATAGATAGATAGATAGAATATGTATGTGTATGTGTGTGTCTGTATACCGGTAATTTGCCAAACAATTTCACTTAATATTATAATCCTAGCTAAATATTCACAAATGCACATCTAATAATAATAATAATAAAAATATAATAAATGAAATAAAATGTATTCATTACTATTTAATTTACATGTATAATAATAATTAACAATAACATTGTATTATTATTATTCATAATGATATCATAATGTACTAACGAAGTAAAATAGATGCCCCACCCACCTTTTCGATCGAAAAATCTGGATCCTCGCACTTCCGCTTTCGTAATCCAGCACGTCACTCTTCCGCTTTCAATTTTTTTTCACTGGCAGCCAGCTCGCTAGCATTAGCCAGTTAGCCAAAGACGGTAATTTAACTCCACTTCGATTCACAACCCATTTAGAACGCGATCAAAACGGCACCTCATCATCTTTACTACACTAATATCCCGCTATATGTAAAAAGAATAGATATTTAAGACGCGCCAGAGACCCTTCAGTTGATCTGTCATGTCTGAGTTTGACAGGAAGCTCACTCATCCCCGCTGCTCGCGCTTAAATACGCCATGGAGTCCACAGAGCGCATGCGCAGAAAGTGGGTGGGGCCTTTTTCCCCTGACGCCGCATTGAATTATGGTAGATGTAGTAATAGGGTAAGATGCCAGGCTTAAGAATAATGTGCGTTTACTTTTAATCTGTAACATATTTAGATATAAGTTTAGCATGTGCAGATGATGTTGCATCAGCCAGTGTGTTATTATAGGAAATAAATAGAAACATTTGCTAATTTAGTTGTTATAGAACAAAATGTATAATTATTCAAAGAGTACATCTTACCCCACTACTGGGGTAAACTTTTACAGAATGTATAAATTATACCTTTGATATCATTTTTATTAATATTAATAAAAGTAAGTCATTAATGTAAAATACTGAATCAACTATTCTATTTAAAATTGAATTTTGATCACTTAGTTGAATAATTAAATAACCAATGACAGAGAAAGCAGAATCCCGGTAAAAATATATATATTTTTTATATATATATATATATATATATATATATATATATATATATATATATATATATATATATATATATATATATATATCCACAAAATACTAAATGCACAAAACATAAATAACTGTAGAAGAGAATTTTAGATTTTGAAATATTGTCTTTATCACTTAGTATTTTGTGCATATGTAGTGTAAGTTTGTGAATGACACTAAATATTGTTGTAATTATTGTAAAATTTTCACAAATGTCATTTTAAAAACATGCAAGTCCCAACTAGCTTTGAAACTTCTATACAATTATTATTTTAACGATAACAAACAATGTTCTGTTGTAGTGCCTCAGGAAAATGGCTAAAAATTAAATCAGAACATAAATACAACAACGTTGAAAACTTGAAAGGTTAGTTATTTTATTCAAGACATTTATATTGCTTTTAAAGAATTACTACTACAGTACACTGAATAAAAACATGAAAATGTTTACAAATAACACAGCTTTCTTATTTTTTAAACAATGTTATATTTATGTAGTTAAAACAAAGGCTTTTTTTCTTCTTCTTTAATTACCTTTATGAATACTAAAATTAGCTAAAAGAAGTAGAAGATTAAGTAATTTTCCTTAAGATAAGATTTGTCATAGGATAAAAACAAAACAAATAAAAGCACAGTTGAAAGCTGGGCATGATGTGAGCCTTAATTAAAGAACAGAAATCTGACCGAAAACAAACGGGATGAGAACAACTTAAAAAAAAAGAAAAGGAAAAAAGATTTCTTTCCACAAACCACAAAATGTACTAAAGCGTTTAGACTTTTCCTCAGATTTAACTGTGCTCAAAGCGCATGCGCGTGAAGGTGGGCGGAGCCTGGACATATTTCCCCACTCGCTGTTGAACTCTGGGAAATGTAGTTTACGTCATCATTGTGTGTTCCATCGTCCCAGTGACGATATAACGCGGGTGTCATGTTCAAAACATACAAGTCCCGAGTATCTTTGCGATTAAAGTATCGCAGAGACGTTTTCCCCCGATTTCACCATCCAATAGGAAACGAGCGGGGCGGTTAGTGCGCGCGCAGCAGCCAATGAGCGCGCGCGGTGTCCACAGTGGGCGGTTTGTGTGTATCCTTCAGTCCGTTACAGACGCGAAGAGGAGGAGGATTAACACAGAGAAAACGAGTGCGATTGCGGAGCTATTTCGTCGGATTCGCATCCCGACACCTTTCCCTACATTTTCGGACGACGTTTCCAGCATTGATCGTCGATGATTTCCCTCGATTGTTCAATGGATTACTAAATTAACGGAGGAACATCGCGATCCGTCGGATACATCAGGTAGGACATTATGTTGACCAGATAAAGTCTTAATGGAGACGGAGATCGAAAGAAAACTACGCTGCGTCGAGCTTCAATGTTTAACTAAATGAGCACTTGTTAACATTATTCACGCGACTGCATTTGAATCGTTTACTTTCTATTTTGACAGCGAGATTTAAAGCGCTGTCGATCAGAGGTTTTGTTAACCTTGTTTTCTCGCTGGCCGGAAGGTTTACGGCGTAAATAGTGCATCTAGACAGCGGGAGACTTTTTGTTCGCCTTTATTAGTTTGTTAATAGTCGATGTAGCAGACTGGGCAACTTTGGGCTTCACTTGCATCGCCGTCAGCAGATGTTGTGTTGGAATTCGCGAAAAGACTTGAACACTTTCTTTTTTGGCTGCTCGGCATCAAATAGCTCATGGGGGGGAAACGCTGCCTTGCTGGATCCCTTACGTAAGGCTTTTGTGCGATCGAAAGAGTTATTAAGACTAAAAGCGTTCAAATCTCCGAGTGCATGAATTGGGATTATGTGCACAATAATCGTAGCGAATTGGAATCGTTCACGCGCTCTTTAAAACTCTCGCGCACGATCTCTTCGAATGAATCAACAATCTTGCAGTTTTCAATCCCGAACGTTCGATCATCGCCGTATCGCCTATTTTCTGGAAATTATGTGTTAATTACGAGCTCTAACCTTTCTAAGGATCATCCTCGTCGATCTACGGACCTTTTTTGAGCGTGAGCAGAAATGGCTGGCGACGAGGAAGGCTAGTTTTCCAAGCGAGCAGATTTCCATCTCTACCGTCGGGTAGTTGTCAAGCTAATTGTTATATTTGTCATGATAATCGGTTGTGTTTCGACGGTTAAGTCTGAACCGCGACAGTTATTGTTTGAACTGACATTGTCGTTAGGCTCACGCGCAGCGACGCATTTGTTTTCCATTCAGTTGATGTCGAAAGAAAACAAGTCCGATTTCCCCCCGATCGCAAGCAAGTTGTACAAACCCTGTTTTGGCTTGACCTTGTACGGAAAGCTATTAGATCGTTCATTGTGTTACACATAAACCGTCAGCATTTTGTTAGCCGAGCTTTGTCGCGACGAAAGCTGTCTCGTGTCAGTTTCTTTGTGATTTAGCGAACTGTCTAGTTTTCTCCATTCGGCTTTATTCGATATAGCAATGTCGCTGTCGTCCCACCTCATGAAGTCAACACGGCTTGCAGTGTTAAAGAAGTGGGGGCGACAGATTCCGTTCCCTTTGTATGTTCAAACCTGGTCTGAACGTCGCAATGATAAGAATGTCGATGTCAAGCGACTGCAGTTGTGTGGCTCAGAAATGGCGTCATAATGCTGTAGCGCAGTCGACATTATACGTGCACACACGGACTAACTGTAAAGCTACCTCACTCGTTTAACTTTCTCTAGTAGTTTAACTCTAGTTCAATTGTAATGCTGACTCCTCAACTCCGTTCGCCTGTAGAAGCGCTTCTGTGGTAAAAAAAAAAATAAAAAAAAAAAAATGAATAAAATAAAATCACGTTGATTTCGAACTGACACGCGGTCATTATATAAACGGCTGAAACACTTATGGCTTTAGTGTTTTGTAAGCAACTACCACAAATAAAATGTCCGCTTTATCACTGAAAATGTGTCTTTACAAAATCACAACTCTCTGTGACAGCCACAGGCTCTGTAAACAGCTAAAGGAGTCAGGGGAGCGGTCCGTCCTGGTCTTAGCCAATAAGAAACGTGCTTTGTCCGTCAATCATTTTGTGCTGACATTGCTGGCATGTATGTGGAGGGCGGGGCTTCGTTGAGAGGGCGTGGTTTTGATGTGATTGGGGGGGGGGGGGGGGGGGGGGGTCATTCATTGACCAAGTGTGTTGGAAGTTAGCAAATAGCCTGAAATCGTTTACAGCACTTTTAAACCTTAAAGGGTTATTTCACACGAAAATGGAAATTATCCCATAATTTACTCACCCTCAAGCTATTCTAGGTGTATATGACATCATATATATATATATATATATATATATATATATATATATGTCTCATCCAAGCTTTATAATGGGAGTGAATGGTACCCAAAAAAAGGGTCATCCATCCATCATAAAAGTATCCATTTGACTCCAGGGGTTAATAAAGGCCTTCTGAAGCGATGCGTTTTTGTATGAAAAATGTGCATATTTATAACTTTATGAACTATAATCACTAGCTTCCGGTAATGGCCGTACACAAGTCTAGTTCCGGCGGAAGAGTGACCTCTGACCCGACGCATGATGTATTGACGAACGTGGAAGCGCAGAGGATAAAGCAAAACAAAACACCGGACCCCTTAATCACTCTGATTATGTTCGGTTGTAAGAAGAAAGTCATGTACACCTAGGATGGCTTGAGGATGAGTAAATTGTGGGATAATTTCCATTTTCGGGTGAACTAACCCTTTAAATGACCAATTAGACTAGATTTTTTGGAATTGCAAATGCAGGGACTGTTTTCAAACAGGTTTCCACTGAACACTTCTCCTGTCTGCCATTGGTTGACAAATAAATGGTTCTGGGCCCCAATTCAGTAGTTGAGTCAATATTGCTGTGTCGGTGCACAGTGTTTTTTACTCTTCAGTGAAATCAACTAATAAATGAGTTCTCTCTCTGTAAATTAAGCTAGGGTAGGAAAAAAAATATGACGTTGAAAAATTGCGCACATCACCTTTAACCATGAAAATGTTGGGTTGATGTGTTCAAAGTAGACTTCAGGGCTGTAGTAAAGTATTACTGTTATTTCTACCATTATTTTTACTGTTACTATTACATGAACACAATGGTGATTTACCTGCAACCTTTCGGTAACCAGATCAGCAACCACTAAGCTTTATTACCTCTTCTTTGCAAACATACAAGCCTTAAGCTAATTGATAACAACTAAAGACAGTTTCCTGGCTGTCAACAATAAAAACCTTTTCAACAGTCGTGTTCATATTACTGTGATGTTCATCAATGAACTGCAAAATGTAAAGGTAACACTTTACAGTAAGGTCTTATTTATGAACTTTAGTTAATGCACCAACTAACATGAACTTAACAATGAATGAACAATATATTTTTACACTATTTATTAACCTTTGTTAATGCTAGTTAATAAAAATGTTCATGTTAGTAGCCTACACAGTACATTAACTAATGTTAACAGATAGCTACAACTTTTAATCTAAAAAATGTATTAGTAAATGTTGAGATTACCATTAAGATTAAAACATGTTGTTCATAGTTGTTAACTAATGTAGTTAACTAATATTAACAAATGACAACTTATCAATGAATAATATAAATTAGACTAAGCTATAATATCTTTATCTTAAATCAAATCACCAATATTGCTATGATTGTTATAGTAATTAATTATCATTATGACTGATTGAGTTTTGTAATTGATTTGAAACTATAATGCCGAATGTTTCTTGTTGGTCTATATTGTCTGTGCACTACCTCCGCAAATTTAAATTATAGTCTCAAATGTATTCAATTTCGAGGTTGAATAAAAGTGTGTTAAAAGCGGCTTACATACAGCATAATGATCTGGACCTCCAGCATGAAGTGTGTTATCTGCAGCTGCAGGTGTCTGTGCCTCCCGGTTAACAACACACTCTGAAGCACAGTTTCCTTTCACTGCACAAATACAAACATTTAGCTCCAATCAACTGGTTGCAAATAATAAATAGTCATTTATTTGAGACGTTTATCATTAACTTGAAATACTAGTAGGGCTGTAACAATATATCGTGTCACAATATATCGCAATACAAAAATGCAACAATATGTATCATGGATAGTTCACCCAAAATAAAGATTACTGTGTGAGAAAACATTCAAGTTTTCAGAGTTTTAGTGTCAGTACTACATTAAACTACTATATAATGTTGAATATAATGTATAATAATGCAATGGGGGAATATTTGTGTAAAAAGAGCTTCAGAATCATGAATATTGTTATTCTGGTGTCTCTATTGTGCTGTGCTTTGGGTTTCCAGCACCAAGTCCAAGCCTATTCATTTACACACACAATGTAAAACCAAATTTAGCATTTTAATCATTTTTTGTTAACCTTTTATCATATGGCTTGGAGTATCGCAATAATATCGTATCGTGATATGTATCGAATCGTGACATGAGGGAATCGTTACACCCCTATTTAGCTGCAATCAACTGGTTGCATAACTAATAATTAGTCATTTATTTGAGACTTTTATATCTTGAAATACTCTTATTACAGTGACAGTCTCTGAAATAACCCGACGTTAAGTGTTTTCATCAGTGGTTATAGGTAATGGACTAACCATTTCAACCATTTGATTACCATCTCAGGTTTTCAACCACTAAACTTTACGTTAAAACGCACAAATATTTTGCGTAACAAATCTGAACCATTTATTTTCACTTTTTTACTATTTAGCATAATTTAGGGGAATATTGTTGTGCATGTGTGTTTCAGTGTAAATCTAAAGTTATTCACATTTCTCAGTAACAAACATCCTAGTATGATGGATAAAATGTTATTGGTTGTTTTCTGTGTACTTTCTGTGGCCGCATTCACATTACACGGCTCAAGTGGCCCAATTCCCAATGTTTTCCCTTCCACGCGGCACTGATCGGATATAACCCACGAGTGTGTAAGCAGGAAAAAAGCACATGGATTCATATATTCTGCCATGTAAGCGGTCAGATCGGATATTTCCCTGTCAATGCGAGTCGTACGTCATTGAAAAAACGACAGTGGCGAATGACGTGGACACCAACCATCATCACATGACTCTTTTCAATGGCGCACGAAAGCTCAACCAAATTGTTTTGCTGACCTTTAAAGATGGTGCGGAAAGCAGAAGCTTGTATTGTCATTTCATCTGCGTCCATTGCAAATCTTCCTAAGGTTTTCCGGGTCAGTGGTTTCACCAAGTTTATAGTGTAAATGCAGATATCGGATATGGGTCACTTTTAAAAGAAGATGTAAGCTGGTCATCAAAAAAATCGGATATGGTCCACAAATCGGAATTGGGCATTGAGACCTGTGGTGTAAATGCAGCCTTAGTTTTATTTTGGCCGATCTCTCTTCAGGACACACAAACTGCATTGCACTTATTGCTGCACGATATTGGAAAAAAATGTGCAACCCTTATTGGCAGACATTTCAATGTTTAGATTTTCTGCAATACACTCACCTAAAGGATTATTAGGAACACCTGTTCAATTTCTCATTAATGCAATTATCTAATCAACCAATCACATGGCAGTTGCTTCAATGCATTTAGGGGTGTGGTCCTGGTCAAGACAATCTCCTGAACTCAAAACTGAATGTCAGAATGGGAAAGAAAGGTCATTTAAGCAATTTTGAGCGTGGCATGGTTGTTGGTGCCAGACGGGCCGGTCTGAGTATTTCACAATCTGCTCAGTTACTGGGATTTTCACGCACAACCATTTCTAGGGTTTACAAAGAATGGTGTGAAAAGGGAAAAACATCCAGTATGCGGCAGTCCTGTGGGCGAAAATGCCTTGTTGATGCTAGAGGTCAGAGGAGAATGGGCCGACTGATTCAAGCTGATAGAAGAGCAACTTTGACTGAAATAACCACTCGTTACAACCGAGGTATGCAGCAAAGCATTTGTGAAGCCACAACACGCACAACCTTCAGGCGGATGGGCTACAACAGCAGAAGACCCCACCGGGTACCACTCATCTCCACTACAAATAGGAAAAAGAGGCTACAATTTGCACGAGCTCACCAAAATTGGACAGTTGAAGACTGGAAAAATGTTGCCTGGTCTGATGAGTCTCGATTTCTGTTGAGACATTCAGATGGCAGAGTCCGAATTTGGCGTAAACAGAATGAGAACATGGATCCATCATGCCTTGTTACCACTGTGCAGGCTGGTGGTGGTGGTGTAATGGTGTGGGGGATTTTTTTTGGCACACTTTAGGCCCCTTAGTGCCAGTTGGGCATCGTTTAAATGCCACGGCCTACCTGAGCATTGTTTCTGACCATGTCCATCCCTTTATGACCACCATGTACCCATCCTCTGATGGCTACTTCCAGCAGGGTAATGCACCATGTCACAAAGCTCGAATCATTTCAAATTGGTTTCTTGAACATGACAATGAGTTCACTGTACTAAAATGGCCCCCACAGTCACCAGATCTCAACCCAATAGAGCATCTTTGGGATGTGGTGGAACGGGAGCTTCGTGCCCTGGATGTGCATCCCACAAATCTCCATCAACTGCAAGATGCTATCCTATCAATATGGGCCAACATTTCTAAAGAATGCTTTCAGCACCTTGTTGAATCAATGCCACGTAGAATTAAGGCAGTTCTGAAGGCGAAAGGGGATCAAACACAGTATTAGTATGGTGTTCCTAATAATCCTTTAGGTGAGTGTATATATTGATATGCAAATGACTTACGACTTGAAATAGCTTTATTTGGAAAGAATTAATCATTCTAGAATGATTTTTGTTTTGTGCAGGTGTCCTATATGAAGCATGATTTCACAAATCTAAAGTTAGACCATTCTGTTTTTGTTTTAAATCTTAAATTAGACAATCAAATTCAAATCAAAAACAACTGCTTGTGTGTAGCATCTTTGTGTGGATTGTGATTAACAAAGAATCTCTGGAGCCATTGGAAATTAGAGGCAACCACTGCATTTTAAAGTCTTAGTTTGCCTGTTATAGAGCAAAGAAATAAATCTGCCAATTTGTTTGTAAAAAAAATGGGAATCATCCATGAAAAATCATGATCATGGTGCATCACGAACTGTCCTACTTAATGTCAGATCAAACATGCCAAAGCAGTGTTTTCACTCATGTGTTAAGTGTCTAGCTCTCGTTCTCATTATACATGTGTGTTCATGTCTTTCAGCTGAAGACCTGAAAGTGAGTTCACTCAAGAGGATCGCCGTCACCGTGGACGGAGATGAAGGTAATGCTCCTGAACTTTAGAGACACTGTATGAAGATGAAATGGTGGAGGTCAGATGATGAATTGCTGAGTTGACTTGTCTATAGACATTGGTTTACATCACAGCACGACAAAACCATGGTTTTCTACTTGCTTTTGTCATTTGGTTGCAGTTTGTATTGGGAGAGACATTCTCATTTACCTGGACAATTTGTATTTTTGTATTTGTAAGTGCATTTCAGGTCAGGTCTGTTTTCCTGGAGGTGGAAGACGTGAATGTATGCTAAGTTGTGTTTTGTCGACTTTTGCTAAATGCTGCAAGCTTGAAATCTGATTTCATGGGGTTTATAAGATGCTCAATGCTTGTTATTAAAGTTTAAGCATTAGTTTCAGAGTTTGTTTTGGTAATGTATTTTTAATAACATTTTTATTGGGTGTCGATCTGTGTCTGCTTTTTTGTTTATACAAGAATCTTTCCTTTGTGTAGCGCCGAATCCATTTTAATGGCCACAGTGTTGAATTTTGCATAAGAATTTTGCTCCGAAGTGCAAACATGTTCCCACAGACGCGCTGCTCGGCACGGAAAACATGAACGCTTTGCTTCCTTATTTTCTTTTGGTCTATTTCTATCTATAAATTCATCATTGTAGGAAATTTAATACCAGTCTGTTCAGTTCAGTTGTTTTCATTCATGCTTTTGTTTCCATGGTTACTAGCGACCAGATCGTTACCTGTACATTTAAAGTGAGGTCCTGTAAGTGTACTTGATGTATATCATATTGATTAAACTAGGTTAAATTACAAGGGGCAGTATAAGGAAGAGAATAGTCCAGTGGATGGCGAAAGCAATATTGACGTTAAAGCATGCTTTGTCAGGGCAAGAATTTAAGGGCCTGTTTACTAGGGCTGGGAGTCTTTTGGAATCTCACAATTAGATTCAAATCTATTCTTGGGGTCATGAATCATCGATTTTGGTTTTTGAATTGAATTTTGATTCAATATATGCATTAATCTGAGCACCTGATCAATGAACTGCACACGGATCCTTCACAGAAACAGCTGATCTAAAATAGACCTTTTGTCCTTGAAGCCCCCTCCGTATATAATATATCCGTATATAAGAAAACCTGTGCCCACAATTAATTGATAATAAATATAACTCAGGTGTAATAAAACTTCATTTAAAGTTTTGTTAAATTATTAATTTTCAATCTCATGTTACGCCGCTGGTGATTATCAGCTGGTTTCCGATCAGTGGCTGATCGCTTGGAGTTAGAAAAATATAAGATGTGCTGTCGTATTCTCAATATTTAGTGATTTAGCCTCAGATACAGGATATGTTCATTCGATATTTGTCATTTGCTCTCTTATTTGAACTTTTGTCATTAAAATATATATTTTTTTAAATTAGCAAAGTTCAAAAACTCATGCAAATAACTTCTATTGAACATGGATTGGATCCATTTAACATTCATCAGGCCACCATAAATACAACAGAACAAAGATGCGTATGAAATAAACAGTGCTTTTCAGCTAGGTCTAAGTTTTCAGGTACAGAAATAAAGTTATCAAATGTAAAATTATATTCTTCATTGTTTAAATGAAATGTTTATCCCAGCTGGATTATTAGGCTGCTGTCACTTTAAGAGCGGCACAGATCCAATACACTGATACACAAGTGTTTTATTTCTCAACTGTTTACGTTCGTTTAAGACATAGGCCTAACCGGCTGTTACAAGGATACTTGCCCAGACAGGCATTACGAGTAAACAAGTAAATAAGTAAACAAGTCAGTAATAAAGTAAGAACAAATAAACATTACAAACGATAGCACAAGTAAATAAAATGGAATAAAGATACAAATTAAATAAACAGTGCTTTAAGTTTTTCTGGTAGGTCTAACAGTAGTATTCAGGTTAGAAATAAATCAAATGTAAAATATACACTGCATAGTCTTCACTGAGTAAATAAATACAGATGAATCCTTACAATTAAAGTTACAAAAGTGATTCAGTCAAGAGCAGTGAGTGATTTTCTCTTTGTCTTTTGTTGTTTGACTAACATTAATGACAGACGGCAGCTGCTTTATTAGGTTCCTGTCACTTTAAGACCGAATGCATGGATCCAATATACTGTTACACATGATTTTTATTTCTCAACTGTTTACATTCACTTAAGACATAACTTAATGTGAGAGAAGAAAGAGCACAGCTGGTATTGGTGTATCGGGTACTGAGTACGGGGACCATTTCAGATATTTCAGTTTTGATATTTTTGACAACACTAAAGTGCTTCATGCAGCATAAGTTAATACCAGGTCACAAGTGTAAACGGGGCCTAAAAGCCCGCTGTGTACATGCATTACGCTGGGTACTGGCTTCAGTCCTCAACAACGATGTGATAAAAATTAATGGCAGGGACATGGAGGTGCAGTGGGCACTGAGTCACGCACCATTAGCAAACTCCAACACTTTTAGCTTCCACCCCTGTAACATATGGTCATGCCCAGCAGCTAGGACGACAGCATGAAGATTATCACAGAGATCCATCATGCACTAGTGGTCAAGTCGGTGGCAGCACTCGGATTCTCTGTTGGCTGTGGTTGCTGTTATCTGTTATTGAATGACCGTGTGTGTGAGTGTGTGTGTGTGTGTGTGTGTGTGTGTGTGTGTGTGGTACAATGAGATTTAACCATCTGCTCCATTGACTGACTGTGAGTTTGAGGACTAACCTGAGACTCTAATTATTCACATTGTTCATCAAGCTGCTCATTTGACTGTGAACTTTTCCTACTGCTCTTTTAGTTTTAGTATTGTTAAATCTGGGAAGAGCTTCACGCTCGCGCAGTGCATTTTGGGATTGACAGCGGGCCGGAGAAAGCGTTGAGAGCGTCAAAAGGTTGGGCAGTTCAAATATCAAATATCAAGCGAAAAACGCAGTCGGCAGCCAATTGCTGTGAGGTTCGGGATGTGACGTCTGTTTTGAGAGTTTAAAAATATGCAAATTGTGCCGGAGTTTATGCTGAATTTAGTGCGTAAATCATTTTGTTTACAAGTTAGATGCTTTGCAGTTGTTAAATATATGTTAAAGATTTTATTTTGGATGTGTTCATTGTGATTATATTGGCTGGGTTTATAAAAGTTTATAAAATTGAAAGGATCTTTGCTTGGTGCATTTGGAAAAATCGCTGATGATTATACTGTCCGTGTGTTGAAAAAAACTTCGATTAAACACACCCGCAACAGACACACCCCAAAGCGGAGACGTTACAGCGTTGCCAGCGGCACTGAGCGGAGTTTTGCCGCTGTAGTGGACACGCACCGTTACAGCTTTTTTTGGTACCGAAGTACCGGGTCTTTGACAACACTAAGAGGGATCATACTAGAGCCCGACCGATATGGATTTTTGGGGGCCGACGCTGATATTAGGGAGTAAAAAAAGCAAGATATCGATACATCAGCCGATATTATTTATGTGTATATTATAATACAGTAGCAAAATTATTCATGTGTATATTATAGTACAGTACCAGTCAAAAGTTTGGACACACTTTCCCATTCGTGTGTACAAACTTTCGACTGGTACTGTACATGGTATACAGTTTACATAAACAGAATGAAAATATATATATACATTTATTTTTTTTGCAATGATCAGTCAAATGTGGTGATCAAACACTTGTGCGACAAAGATATGTAATGGAGGCAGGGTGAATGATAGAAGGAGAATGAGACATTTGAGCTGTAATCAAACTAGTTTGCATTGCATCTTCTATTCTATATTATATTCTAAATACTGTTGCATAATCTTCACTAATGACTTTTTATTTAGTCATGTTATATAATAAATAACATATCTATAAATATATCAAAAGTGTCACTGGCAAAACCTTGTTATCTTCTATTATTAGTCTTAATTCCTCTAGTGTCTTCCAGTGGAGGAAGTACTCAGATCTTATTACTAAAGTAAAAGTAATAATACCATAGTGAAAACATGTTTAATTACATATGTACAGTACTTTTAGTTAAATACTAAATGTGAAGCTACTCATTATGTAAATTGGTCCTATATAAAGTGTTATAGTTCTATAAGTTATTGGAATATTGCTTGATGTTGTAACGTAGCGTTATAGGCTGTAATGGGCTGACACCGTGTCTACACCGGACGCGGCCGTTGTCGCTCGCGTCGCAACAGTAAAAGCTGTTTACCCTGAACGCGGCAAAGCACCCGTTACTAAGCATTAGTCCTTCACGTCAGTGCGTCATAAAGAGAATGAGGCATCAGTTTACTGTCGGAGATTTGTCGCTCGCATCCAGTGTAGACAGCATCACTGATTATAATGGGTTCAACTGTCTTTTGTCGCATTGCGCCGCTTGCGTCCGGTGTCTTGTTCAGCAGACGAGCGGCGTCTTAAAGGTACTATCCCACAGAGAGTGAACTAATGAAATAATCCAGTTCATGACCCCTTTAAACCAGACAGCACGTGAACACCGAATTCCCGTCTCTTCCGCCTCTGTTTGTGCTTGAACAGAAAAATACACACAAAATGATGTCAAAATGCCTGCCTCCGCAAATATAATCAAGACACGCTCAAAGAAAATGGATGTGTATCATGATATTGGATCCGTACATTAGCTCTTAAAGTGACAGCAAGATTAATTATATTTATTTGTGTTATTTTACATTTGATTATTCAATTTCTGTACCTGAATATTGTTAGACTTACCTGAAAAACATAAAGAACTGCTTATTTCATTTGTGTCCTTGTTCTATTGTATTTATCTGTTAATCGTAATTTGTTTATTATTCTCTATGCAGATTCACTCCCCTACAAAATCCCCTAAACCCAAACCCTAAATCTAGAATGATTAATTCTTTCCAAATAGAGCTATTCAGATTTTCATATTGCAAGTTTTTTCCCAAAATCATGCATCCCTAATTCAAATGTAATATATACAGATTATTTCACAGACTCAGTAACAGATATAAAATGTAAACACACCTTCATTTTCAGGCATCCCTGGACTCCTGAAAGTTGCATAGCTGGCAATTTAAGCCGTTTTAAATCCACTATGCATCAGATATTTAGACTGGGCGTTTCACTGGTGTGCCACCAGACCAGTTAATGGCAGTAGGAAATGACTGGACAGCAGACTGTCTAAAACTCAATGAGATCTCTGGCCAGTTTAGTGAGCACGACTGGTTGTTGCATGTAATAATATCACATTACATCAGATCCTCAGTCATTTGAACGCTGTGAGGAAGACATGGTGTGTGTGTGTGTGTGTGCTAATTTTGAGATGGTCGCATCAGACACTTTCCACCCGCTGACACGGTAATACAAAAGAAATGGCAGACAAGACCGCTGTTTATCTCACTTTATACTCCGTAGAGTGTGTTAACATCCGTCTGGATGCGTTGACGTCTCCAATCTCCATTCCTAGAAGCGTTTCATTTCACCTTGTGGCAAGAAATGCTGACATCGAAGTTCCCTCAACGAAACCGCCAGCGCCGCGGAGAAATGATGACTGCAAATGGTGTATTTAACGCTTTTTGGCTCTCAGGTATGCAAATGAAAATAAAACATCTCAGGACTATTAAAAAAACCTTCTTTGTGTGTGTGTGTGTGTATCGAGCAGAACGCCTGCAGGAGAGACGAGAGGTTTGGCTGAATTGCAGTTCCTGAAAACAAATGGAGATCAGATTGTAATATTTGACTTTAGTATTATTTATATAAAGTTAATTTACTATTATTTATTTACTCTTAAGGTATTCCTATTTGAATTAGCTTTTATTTTTTTATTTTAAGTTTTAGTAATTTTTTTTTTTTTTTCTTTATATGCATTTTCTTATTTTAGTATTTCTATTTAGATCAGTTTTAGAAATTTTTGTACTTTTATTTCACTTGGTTGCCTACTCAACATTTCAAAATTTTTATAAAAAAAAATGTCATTGAGTCATTGAAGTTAGATTTGTATTTCAGCTTTATTTCAATTCTCAAAAGATATTTGTTTTCTATTAGTTTTTAGTTGCAGTTTTAGTTAACAATAGCAGCACTAATAGAAATGGCTCAGATCCCTTTAAATGTCTGTGCAATTTTTAGATCATTTAGACTAGTAACAGCTGACTTTTAAAATAGATATACAATAAAATAAAAAGCAAAGGTATTCTAGAAATGTCTCTAAATTGTTCGTGCAAAGAATTATTGTGCTCATGTTGTATTTAAAGGTGTTTTGCCTGGAGGTAAACAGCCAAACCTCTTTCTCCTGCACGGTAAGCTAGGTCAGCAATAGCACAGACTAGTTCTCCAGTTTAAAGTATTGAACGACACAACAAAGAGAGGCTTAAAAGCCGAGCTATTTTCTACTG
The DNA here is from genome assembly GCF_951802725.1 of Rutilus rutilus. NCBI lineage: Eukaryota > Metazoa > Chordata > Actinopteri > Cypriniformes > Leuciscidae > Rutilus > Rutilus rutilus. The sequence continues at coordinate 2,184,473 of NC_140225.1, forward strand.
TTTGGTCTTGAAGAAGCTTAATTCTTCCTTATTCCCCTCGATGTCTTATTGCTTGGTGAATAAGCCGTGGTTTGGTACGAGTATTGTTTGGTTCTTGCTTTGAGATTTCGTCCCTGGCTGAGATTGCAGTGCTCTTGTGATTGCATTGGCGAGGTTTGTCTGTGGTCGACGTCACTTCTCGTCTCTTGTGTGCGGCTCGATCCATCAGATTGACCTATTTTGAGGAGGGTGATTTAGGGTTGGTGGAGAGACGGACATCTCTTGGCTGTTTCTATTTATAAAGTATGACACAGAAGACTGCCAGCGTTGAAGACTAAGACCAGAGCGACCTGTTCCTAACCCTTCCTCTGTGACGACTGACACCCGTCTCAAATCCAGTGCTTTCAAGCCACACGATCAAAACCAGTTTTCAGTGACCAAAGGATATATATATATATTCCAGCAATATTCTGCTCGGAGAACTAGTGAGGTATAGTTTATCTGGATTTTTCATAGCATTGTTTATACAATATTTAGTTATTATAACATTACAGTTATTTTAGTATTATTTTTTATAATATATAGATTTTATTTGTATATTTTTTGCTTTATTTCAATTTTAGTTTGTTTTAGTAATTTTGTTGTATTTTTTTATTTTTATTTAGTGTATCTATTTAGCTGTAATTTAGATTTATTTCAGTTTTAGTTAATACTGAAATAGAGATGCACGATATATCGGTATCAGACAGTATTTTTAATGTTATCGTTAACGGCCCGATAAGAAAGTTTGGCCGATATATTAAAGCTGATAAATAATGGATTATCTCCTTCAGCCGAGACACTTTAAGGAAAATACGATTGAGTGCAACCAGTGTTCCCTCAAAAAAATCTGTTGGGTGGACATGTTTCGCCACCTGAGCAAACACATTCTTTATACCTGACCTGTACAGCATTGCCTACGTAGAAACACAATGGTTTTAACATGCACTTATTGCTATTAAATCATATTTTTGAAAACGAGCAGGTAATTAAGAAGTCACTAAATGGAGCACATTTTAGGTTAAATGAATTATTTATTTATTTTTTTACAGTGCTTAACTGTATCAGCCTTTAACAAGAAATTATATTAAAAATCATTTACAATATCTTCTGCAGGACAGTTCAACTGAGACACTTCAGATGATTGTAATCACTTCAAAAAGGAAAATACGGTTGAGTGCAACATGTGCCGTCATATCGGCTACATACAATTATAATGAGAACATCATATTTGTGTGCTTGGGACATGGATTTAATAGTGAGACTTTTAAAAAAAAATTTTTTATCAGGTTTTCAAAAATGATATAAAAATTTGGATTTAGATTTATCAGCCAATATATCGGTTATCGGCTTTCAAATAAAAAGACTTATCGGTATCGGTTCAAATGTTTATATCGGTGCATCCCTATACTTAAACTTATATATATACATATCGATATGGCTATAATTGTTGTTACCATTATTATTAATAAATAAAAATATATCTAAAAAAAAATGACCATTGTAATATTTTATTGTAAAATAAGAAAATTAAGAAAATGAATATAATAATTTATTTTACATTATAACTGTAAAATTGCAGTACTAAAATTTATAGCCATCTTAATTTCTTCATTTTCAAGCATTAATCCATCAAACATTTATTTTGGCAGTAAACCGCAGGGATCCCTTAAATCTGCTTTTCTTGTTAAATGCTTCTTCTCATTACAAATATGTGATGATGGTTGATCCATGAGTGCGGAGTTATTCATTTGGCATCAAATGTAATGATTGAGTAATAGTGCATGAGCAACTGAATTTGAGCAAAACGTTGTTACATAACGGATAAAAATGGTAATTTCTGCCCACATGTTTTAAATCTCCGGTGTATTTGTGTCACTTGTCTGGTGTTTTTCCCCCCAGCCCTGGTGAATTAACCCTTCCCTCCAGCGCTGTTGATCAAACACTGATGAGTGAATGTGATGAGGTGTCCCGCTGATACAGAGCGTCTGCTGGTAATTTCCACCTCTGGGAGATGAGGTCGTGATTCATGGAAACTGAACAGATTTTTATATGTTTGGTTGTGATGGTGGGAGGCATATTTGACAGATTTTGTGGTTCAAAGCAAAGCTGTCTGGCCTTGAGTACTTGTTAATCGCCATGTTTGATGTTGAAGCCAGGGGCAGACTTAACCGAACTCAACGGTGGATTATTGAAGCAGCCCAACACTGTTCCCGCATGGTCATGACAACGCTTTGCTTCTTTTCTTTTCTATTCTGACTTTAGAAAAGGACATTCAAGATCCAGAATTTTGTAGCTAAGCTTTATACAACCAGTAGTTCAGACTATGGATGAACCCGTGGCCAATAGCCGCGTTTCCACTGTCACTTCCAGGGCTTGATCGGGCCTCGTCAGGGCTTCCTCTGGGCCAACGGGCTGGGTTTTCTGGCCCACCGAATACCTTGGTCCAAAGCGGGCCGGCTCGGGCTAGAGGCGGAGCGGTTACGAACAGAGGCGGAGTTTATCTGAGTCGGGAGATGGATGGATGATTCTGTCAGCTAACATCAGCAGCATTAAAGACTTTCAAATCATTTACCTCAAGACTCACTTTCATGTTTGAATGCCTTCTGTTTGAGATCCGATGTGGATTCTGATCACCGTATAAGGTAGAAATATTTATACGCGATGCAAAAGACTATGCACGCTAACCATAATCATGTATTTATTGTATCTGTCAGTAGCCTACTGACAGTCTCCGGCCTCTTTATACCGGACTATCATAAAATAAAGCAACTTCTTTTCGGGAGCTTCCTCTTGTTTCTCTGACTGAAAATATCTGTAGCATATACTGGGAGAGAGTGCTAAAGCTCCTCAGGTCGTATTTTTGGTGGCATATTTGTAGAAATGATCATTCTTTCTAAATGTGATGTAAATATGTCCTGTAACTACCAAATAAACAGAAACAGACGCGACTGAATAAGTCTGTCCTCTTTCTTTTTTGTGTGAAATAGACCGTTACGGTAAACCACTTTATTTCTGTGTGGCTAATGCAAATTAATTATGATCAGTGTATCACTTTTTATTGTAAACCTGTGGTAAAACATCGATTCTTGGGTTTTAAATATTCAGGTAAACAACAAAAATGTTTTGCGATCACGCTGTGATGATTTCTTTCTGATTAGTTTTCTGCTAAAACTTCCGTTTGTTGGTGAAATGATGGGTTAGTGTGACGTTGTTCCAGAGAGGCGTGTTTTAGTGAAGCGCTGTGGAGCTTCTGGCCCGACAGTGGAAACACGGCTGATGTAAAATGAAGATCAATGCACATTCTGTATTAATATAGTCTATATTCAAGTTGAAAACCCGCAGTAACTGAGTTATAGTGACAGCATTTTTTTAATTTATTCTAGAATCTATATGTTTAAACTATTTGAATTAAACTAATTGTTAATAAATAAAATTATGTATTAAAGTCCCCCTGTGGTGAAAATCCAGCTTTTAATGTTGTTTATGTGTCTTTGTGGTGTTTTTTAATACACTTTCAGACAAGCCATGTGTAAATTCATAAGTCGACACCATTGCTGAGTATTTCCTCCTTAAAACTGCAGTGAACCAAAGACAGTCTCAAACTCACGCTTTGAAATCGCTGGTGTTTCTGACGTCACAAACTACCTTGTAACCAATCAGATCAACGTGTGATCGTCAACCAGTGGATCTCTGAGCTGAGTGAGTGAGTGGAGGCGGGCTCATTTGCATATTCATAGAACCCGCGCATACTAAATGAGGCAAGGGTGTCGAGTTACATTCAAGATATTTTTAAGGCATGAAGGTTTTTTTTCAAGAAAAAAAAAAAACGCTTAAATATGTCATTTTGGTGATCAGAGGTGAGTTTAAGGGACAAAATTATTTATTTATCTTAAATCATATTAAAAACACCACACAGAGATATAAACAACATTTAAAACTTGATTTTTCACCACAGGGGGACTTAATACGTTTAACTACTTATTAATATTTGTATGTATTATGTTTATAGTGCTTTGAGTATAAGGTGCATTTTATATAGAATTACATTTTTTATTTTGGTGCCATTTATTGATTTGCTGTTGGTGCCATTTTCCACATGAGCCAAAACAAGGCGTTATTTTTTTACTTCAAAAGCAGATTGTTTTGTTTGTTAAAAGCTTTTTACAATTCCATAAAAAACAAAACAAAAACAGCCAGTACCGATTTTATTCACTCACACGTGTCACTTGATGAGTGTTCATTTTGGACAGTTTTATTTCTTTATTTTTTGGCTAATTGTCCACTACATTATATGATGTTGGTGTATTTGGTGTCTTTAATTTAGTAGTATCTCTTCACTCTGTCATTGTTGACCTGCTACAGGAAAGATCAGTTTAACGCGCTCGCTCTACTCTGGCCGACCGAACACGTGTGTTTAATCAGGCGATGGACGGCAGGGGAGAATTTTCCACCTCAGCAGAGGTAGGTGAATCGAGGAGCTGTAAAACAGCCAACGTGAGGAGCTGTTTTTCCCCCTGCATAAAGTCGCCAATATTGCAATAGCTTTTCTGGTGTTTCAGCGCGGGTTATATAACCTTCACTCCAGTGGAGTTTGTAATAATGTTGGCAATGCAGGTGCAGGATTTTGAAGTCATTACCCTGCTGGCCAAAGTTCCTACAGCCCAATGCAAATCGCTCCGTTGAGGAATCGCACTCTCCTGCCTTGAGGCGAGTCTGGCTGCGCTTTCCAGAAAACACATGAGTGCCGTTCTTTGTTAGCTATTGTAGAGCAATGCATGCTCGCTCTGCAAAGGCGTGACTCATGAAAGTGTGACGGTGCTGATGTTGTTGTTGTTGTTGTTGGAGAGCAAAGCCGATTGAAATTGCTGCATTTAAAACCTCTTTTTTTCATCCCCAGGTGAAACGGGTAAAAACTGATAGATAAATCACCGCACTTCCCAGTTGATTAATCAC
>NC_140225.1:2189646-2434646 GCF_951802725.1 Rutilus rutilus
GTGTGCTTTATTATTTCATTTATATTTCAATTATTTATTATTATAATATTTCATACTTTTTGAAATGAATGTATTATTATTATAATACTTTTTTTTAAATGAAACTAAACCCTCATTCAAGTGTTAATAAAAAAAAAAAAAGAATTCATGAATCTAGATTATTATTATTTAATTTTTTTATCTTTCTTTTGATATATTGCATGTTCATATATTTATACAACAAAATATTCTGGGGGCCATAAAAGTTTTGTGAAAATTATCAAAAATCCTGCCGCTGGCAACTTTTTTAGAAACACTGGCAGGGAAAGAGTAAAAAAAAAGGCCATATACTTAATTTAAAGAAGTGTAGAGACTAGAATCGCTGGATATATCAGTCTGTCATTACCAACAGCCTAATCTGATTTCTGTTTTGAGAGGTCAGTTTGTTAGAAGGTTCAGAGAAGCTGTTTCACGTCACAGTGCTTTCGAGTGCCGTTCTTTCTTTTGTATTTGTTTCATCGCAATTGAATTGAAGGAAATGAGTCAGTAACTCTTAGTTATAGTTTATTTTTTTGATGGGTTATGGTAAGAAATTACAGTCATATCTTGCCAAAGCACTCAAAAACATCAAGGAAAACAGGTCGAGTCGGGATAGGAGAAGGGTTCTGTGTGTTGAGGTTGTGTGTCGTCTTACATTTTGTTCTAGACCAATCCAACCCTGTTGTAGCAGAACAGAATAGATCCATCACTCTTTTGGTTCACTCTGGTCTTGAAGAGCTTGCCAAACCCAAACTTTTCCTCATGTCTTAATATCAATCCTCAATTTTGCAGTGTGAAAAGGCAAGGGAGGGGTTCGGGAAACCACAGCCGAACAGATTCCAACGCAGTCTCGTATTGCCAAGGGATGGTCATGTAAACATTCTGCAGCCGCTCGTTCCCAGGCGAGGAGGCTCTGCGAACTAATGAGGTGTTTATGCTGGAAAGAAGTGCCTGCGACTCCCTCTTCCACTGACTTCATCTGCCACTATTGACTAATTGCCATGAATAAAGTCACACATCTCACCTAAAGAGCTTCCACCATGACGCTCATCGTTTCAGATGCAATCCTTCAAAGCTACGGTATTCGTGCATCTCCATTGAAAAGTAAAGATAATATTGTAATACGGATAGTTCTGACATAAAATTCTGATTGGAACATTAGTTCTGGAATAGCTGATAAATGCATCGCTATGAGGGCACATAAATTCTCTGTTAATGTGACAAGTTGTAAACAACTAAACTCCGCTTCACATTTTGCCTAACAAATTGCTTAACAGAAGTTCTTTCTTATTTTGTTTGGGACACGTTACCCTATGTTGCATTCCAGTTTACATTGATAACTACTGGTTGACACATTTCCACCATTGCAGTGCCTCCTCTGAATTTATTTAGGGTGTATGTTTCACAGCCAGATGTGTTGGTGTGGTAGGAAATGACCTAATGCAGTGTATTAAACTGGTTAAATTTGGTGTCAGCAGTCTTTGTAGGTGTTAATATGCAATATAGTCAACATTTGAAGTGGATCAAAACCTCTCATCACAGTTATACATGCATTTTGAACAAAACCCGTTCTTAAAGGGACGACTTTGATGAACTTTTTTTGATCCACTTCAAATGTTGGCTGCTGTAGTTTGAATGTGATGTTCTGTCTTTTGCTTCTATCAATTGACTTACACAAAACGATTGATAGTTTGTTTATGAAGAATATCAGGGCTCCATATTGTGACATAATGATCACATTTTACAACCTTTTTTCCTGCTGGTGCGACTAAAGTGTTTTAGAGGTCGCACTGGTGCCACAACCAAGTTGGCAAACTCAGGCATGAAAACTCCTCACCTTTCGGCGAAAATCGCCGTTTTAAAACCTAAAAGGGTCACCTACGTGATTTGTGCAGATCCGATGAGAAAATATTTATTGGGGGTGGGGGGGGTCGTGGTCGAGGCCGAGGCCAGCATTTATCCCCTATAAAGTTACCATAAACTTCGCAGCTTTAAAAAACAATCATCATTCCTAATGCCAAAACATGACAGCCAATATGAGTCAGAGTAACGTTAGGGAAGAAATGTTTTCAAAGTCTTTTACACCGTGAGTCTGACAACTGCCGATCAAAGAACCGCACGTCGGAAAGCAAGCCTGAGGTAAGTTAGTTTACAATGTTAACTGTCCTGTCAGATACAGACAGCAATGTTGCCAATGGCATTATTTTTACATTTTGACATAGTGGGCGAGATGATATCGCGAGCGGGCGCGGGCGCCGTGATCGCTGAGCGAGCAGGAACAAGTAACAGTTAAGCAGTGTTATTCATTGCGCGGCTCGCGAGCCTCATGTGGCCAGCCAAGCTTTAATTTGTGGCTCGCATGGCGGTAAATAATACGGTGATGTGATTATGCATTCACTAGAGATATTTCATAAAAACATTAATAACAAGTACATAACCCGTTAAAAACTTAAAGTGTCAGCTCTATTACAAATATTTTCGATCGGATTGAAAGGGGTGGTTTACAGAGAGAACGTGAAAAAACTTGATCGATTGAAAACCGAAACTGAAAGGACGACGTATGACGCGCTGAACGAGCTGTTCTCCTGATGAATAAAGTGTCATATAAATGAGTATCCTTTCATTCTATAATTCTCCTTTCACTCAGCATCTGTGAAGTGAGGCAGGACAACGGCTCACCAGTCCTTGTTTCAGATTATCATACAGACGACTGGTTTGGGGCATTTTTAATGTGATAAATAGTAGTAAATAGTTTTTTTTTTCTCTGACACCCGATGAAACACGTAGATCAGCGGCCCATTGGTTCTTTTCTTGATTTACACTGGGCTAGCCCAATCACATCTTTAATGTGAAGTATAGAAATATACTCTTTCCAGTATAGAAATTAGTACAAAACTAATTATGAAAGTTTCCTCTATTTTTTAATGCATTTGTTTTACAATATATGGCTATTACTATCATGGGATTAATATTATAACTATTATTGTAGCAGTAATGTAGACAGACACTGTAACTAAAAGAGTTTTGAAAATTTCTTTGTTTAATTTGCACCAGATTGATGAATTTAACATTAAAAAGCACAAATTTTTCTTACGGGGGAGCCTGCCCCCGAACCCCCCTAGAGTGCCAGAGGTCCACTCATCACAGTGATCCAAAAGTCCTGTGACAAACACTGGTAATACTATGCCAATGCAGCTTACAGGTTTTTGGGGGGCATTTATCACTATGGAGTATAATTCAATTCTATTAATAAGTCAGAATTTCATCTGTTCGAGTTAACTCTTACGCGTTACTCACTCATTACATTTTTGGGGGGTGGGGGGTATATATGCCGCATGCCCGCATCCTTCTCACCTTTTTTACCCCTGACCTGTTTTCATGCCTGCAAACTAAGAAGAGCTGCCATTTCTGTTTCATATGAGAAACACAGTATTAATAACATCACTGCAAGATCTAGTGAGAAGCTAGAATTCAAATTGTTATAAACCAGATCAGATCAAACAGCGCTGACGTGGAAAACCAGAAACATTGTGCCATGAAAGTTATATTAGGCTTTTCACTTCACAAATCACCAACATTCACCATGGATTTAATGTATAACGCTAACTGTAACCATGGTATTGTGGCAGAAATAGTCAAACGTTTTTACATTATTCATTTCAGGGTTCTTACAACCTTTTGATGTTAAAATATTGACGGAATAGTTCATACAAAAATGAAAATTGTCCTCATTTTCTTACCATCATGCTATTCCAAACCCAGATGCTGCTTTTAAGAAACTGTATGCATCTGTTTCCATACAACAACAGGTCATAGTGACTGATCTGTTAAGCCTCAAAAAGAACACACACAAAAAACAGTAGTCTAAATTATTTGTGCACTAGAGCTGGGTAAAAAATATCGATTTCTCGATTTTAATCAATTCTCATTTTTACGAAACGATATCGATTCTTAAATCCCAAGAATCGATTAGTCATCCTGTTTTCAGTTGATGAATGAATGGAACATTGTAGCGCATCCCATCCAATAAATCGCAATAATCTTTGTGCTTTGTTATTATTGATATGAAACAAAGTCTCAGATTTCAAATTACGTCCATTTTCTTACGAAATTCAAAAACATAATTACCGTTTCGGCGCTGTGGCGTGAGATCGCTCTGGCTCAGCTCTAGAGAAGCACATGATCTTCTCTTCCGCCTTAATAATACCAGTTACAGCGCGAAATAAACATGAATGAGCATCTGAAAGTGTGTTAAAAGGTAGAGTTCAACTTATCGAAATCCGTATCATGTGACATGGAGTCGCTCAATCAGTGTTTCAACCGTGGAAAGACGTCAGTAAAACAGCTTGTAAACAATGTCATGTAACGTCACATTTACCCCAGAAAAACCATATCCAGTGACCATAAACTCGTCAGTCAGCTAGAAAAATTAACTCTAGAGAGGAGCATATTACTAAATATATGCACCATATTACATATTCATTATAATTTTTAATGTTCTTCAATATTTAATGCATGTTTGAATAAATCTGGAAAGTTTTTTTTATGACAGCCACCATTATTGTAATACATTTTTATATAATTTCTTATAACTTTATTATTATAACAATTTATAAAAGTGTATTTTAAGTGTTTGTATACAAATCAGTTCATTTTTACCTTCAATATTATATATAGGCCACAACTGACTCCCATAGTTTACAGCATTAGTGAAGAGATTTGTTTTCCTTGAGAAAATTTGCCATGTATTGTTCCTGATATCCAAAATAATCAACATTGAATCGAATCGAAATCAAATCGAATTGTGAAATTTGTGTCAATACCCAGCCCTATAGTGCACTATATTCTTCACACAAATCTATTGTATGGCTGTATGACTTAAGAAGAATATAGCACTCAAGTCTTATCGAGTACTGTCATGGTGTCTTTCTTTTTTTGTGTGTTTAAAAATATAAAAGAAATGAAAGTCATACAAGTCTGGAATGATATGTTCATTTTTGAGTGAACTATCCCTTTATGTTCATGTTCCCCTTTTGAAGTGATTATAGGCTGTAAAGCGAAAGCCTATGTAACGCTCATGAACTCCGCAGATTATCATACCCATAAAAACACAGATTTGGATGCTCAACTCCATGCATTTTATCTGCATGCCTCACTGAAGGGGATTCAGAGGATTTTTTGAAAGTTAATCTGCTGAAAGAAACTCTTCTTGAAGTTGAGGGTCGCTCTGATCACGCATGAGCTGAAAACACCTTACGGGCTCTGAATATATGAAGCCAAGAGTAATAAGTGTGTTTGCTCGAGGCTTCCTGACCTTCAGATCTCGCACATCTCCAGTTGGTCACCATCTGTGTCCGAATTTGCTGAAATGGGTTTCTAAGGCTGAGTATCTCTCACCATCCTTTATTAAGAACAGCAGATGAAACCCTGAAAGACTGAAAAACCTCAAATATGCACTTCCATTTATTGAATGAAATACTAGTTTGCTGTTTTTAAAAAGTAGTAGTGCTATAATGGTACTAGTTTGCATCATATGCAGTATGCATTATGCAAATGAACATTTAAACAAGTATCATTAAAGTAGCTTCATTGTTTATAAATGGAAAGTCACGTTGAGCACATTGCATTGTGGGATGCACGATTGCACACAGTGTGCTCTGGTTGCACATTTTGGCACTTGTTAGTAGGTCATCTGGGTATTTCATGCATATAGATCATTCACACACTGTGCCCAGTATGGAAATAACACTCTTCACCTTTAAATCTGTGAGTGATTTCTGTTCTCAGAGTGTTTTGTGGCTGTTTTCTGTCAGTATGTCTTGCTTCGCTGGAGAGTGACGGCGTCCGTAGCGCTGACTGTTGTTTCTCTGTTTCTCTGGAGCGCGTGAGGAGGACTGATGGCAGTCATCTAAGAGCAGATTGTCAGGGCTGTTTGTGTGATGTTAATGAACATCTGTGGCGTGTCTGCTGATGCCCCGTCAGGCTGAGAGCCACAGGATGGGCAGCGGAGCAGAGCATGCTGGGTACTTCACTCTTTGGCAGCGCCACGTTCCTTCTGGAGACTGAGAGAGCTTGTGACCATCTAGCTGGGAACCCCAACAGAAGTGAAATGTGGCGTACGTGTTGAGGAAATTCCATTTCAGTTCCATTTATTGCTCTAAATTGTTCATTTTACTACCGAACACCACACTAAAACAGTAAAATACTCTCTACACTGCTACTGAATCTGTAACACGAAAGGTATAGTGATCAGTGTAGATCGAACCCCAAAATGAATGATCATTTGGTTCTTTTTAATGAATCAAAAACACTTGAATGACTCAGATCGTTTACTGAATTATTCCGACTCATTAATTTAACTGCATTTGCCATGTTTCACTCCAGATGAACTAAAACCCGTTGCTGTGTTATGTTGTGTTTAAAGCTTTTGGCACTAACACCAGTGTTACTGTGACTCTTTCCGTGCCATTGACAGAATTTTGGGGCTGTTTGTGATTTCACTGTTATCCGGTAGGTGGCGCTATTACACTTTTTCTGAAAGAGTACAGAATCTTCGGATCAAAAAAGAACCAGAAACAAGCAATAAAAGCATTGCTTTTGCACGTTTTCTGCTTTTTTGTTCAAAATGTTGCTTTTTTTATTAAACTTACCCACATTCAAGTGTTGATTAAAAAAAAAAGAAAGCTTGAAGCTAGAATAAAATGTTTCATGACATTTTTATGAAAATAATCAAATACGCTGGCGGTGTTTTGCAACTTTTTATTTTTTTATTTTTTCTAAGAAACACTGGTGGGAAAAAAGTTAATATGCACAATTTATTAATAAAATATGTTAGTGGTAAACTTTGTTTTTGTATTTTTATGTAGTTTATATAAATTACACCAATTAAAAGGTACTTTGTACATTTATATCTGTGAGAAGTCATTAAAAGTTTGTGTTAAAACACTATTAAAACACCTTTTGTAAAAAGTACTGAAAGAATCGCTAATGGAAATGTAAAATAAAAAGAGAATTATTAAACATACAATTTCCATCTCTATTCATCACTCTGGTCTAGATTTTGAGCGATCACTTTTGGCTTTTGGATAAGTGTTAAATGTTTGCATATTTCAGTGAGTTTGTTGGTCACAGGGACTAACATTGTGAAGTTAAAGAGAGAAATGAGACGAGGGTGTGTGAGAGCTCTGGCTTGATGAGTTTGGTAGTACGGCAGGGTATTGATTATAGCAGAAAGGACTCATAAAGCCGCCACAAAGTGAGCGTGATTTATAGATGTGACCCCCACACTAGAGGTCAGTAATATGTTAAAGCCTTTAGAGTGGCCGATTGACCAGTTCATTAGGTTTTTAAAACATTTCTGACCAATCTTACCTTACCAAACTTTCTCAATCTCAATTCTTCATTTTGAATATGCAAAAGTCTGCCAGTAGGTCATTAACTCACATTTAAGTGGGCAAATCTCATTAAACCATGTTCAGGCCACATTTCACCCCAGAATCTAAAGAATATAGATTTCTCATTACTGCAATACAGTCGTTTTATTCTTGGTGTTTTTTTTTTATTTATTATTATTATTATTATTTTTTTTTAAAAAATTTTTATTAAGTCCTTTTTGTTCAGATGGGTTTTAAACTGAATCTTACAGAAATTATACAACAATATGGTGAAATGCTATCGTTAGGGCCCTTGTAATGTGTACTGATGCTGACAAGGTCTTTGTATAGTGCCAACGATTACGAAATCACAGTTCTGTTTGTTGTTATTGGTATTCAATGAAGCTTCTCTTGTTTTAGTCGACTGTGAGTCAGACCTCTCCATTATGCTTTTCTTTGCCAAATTTCATGCTGAGGAAACTGTTTTATTGACTAGATTTAAAGAATAGCGTTAGCAGCTCAGATCTACCAATGTACTTTTTGGTTCTCCTTTCTTTTCTTCCATGGCCATTGCAGTGCATTTAGGGCAGCATTGTTTGACTAAGCGTTCTTGCATCTGTTAAACAGCACAAAACATGCTTTCCTGTACATAATCATGGTGTTCATCATGTGATCCTCAGAAACATCAGCTCTTTTTGTGGTTGCCTGTTGGTTGAGGCACTTGTCATCTGGCAGTCAGTGGTTTGTTTAAGCTGGAAATTTAAATGTAGCAGCTGTGTTTAATTTCCTGACGCTTTACAGCTAGCATGATGGTTTTCGCTGTTCACTTTCTCTGCTTTCAGTTGCACAAAAAGACTGAGAGCATCTTGTCGCAGTTAGTGAAACAAAGTTCAGGGAGTCACAATGCAATTGCAAAACAATTCTTAATGCTTCTGTTTTTTAAGCAATGATTCAATAAACTAATTGGTAACACTTCACAATAAGGTCCTATTAGTTTTTAATATTAGTTAATGCATTAACCAGTGGTGAGCAATACATTTGTTCCCGTATTTATTAATCTATTGGTTGTGCTTCAGCTCTGTGCGGATGAATTTTGTTCTCCTACTGCTCATAAAACATTCACTACTTAAGAGATATATCCAGTTTAGATGGAAAGGATCTCAGGCTGACTAGATGAAGACGATACTGTAGTTTTACCCATAAATAGACACGGTACGTCCTTGAAAATAAATTCAGGCACAGGGCTGCAACAACCCTAATTAAATTTCACAATAGATAGCCTAATGCTTTACAGCAGGGGTCCCCAACCCCCGGGCTGCGGACTGGTACCGGTCCGTGGGACGTTTGGTACCGGGCCGCACAGAAAGAATAAATAACTTACCATATTTTCCGCACTATAAGTAGCTCCGGAGTATAAGTCGCATCAGTCACAAAAATGCGCCATGAAGAAGAAAAAACATATATAGCCTAAGTCGCACTGGACTATAAGTCGCATTTATTTAGAAATTTATTTAAAAAAAAAAAAACAGTGTTACAGACGGGACAGTTCTCCGTTACGGACGTGAGCGCTCTGAAAGCGGCACTAAAAGACTGCTTTAAAACTTTCACAGAGACCTCAAACAGAAAGCACAAAGCCTGTCTTTAAATTTAATTTCGTTTTGTATTAATTGTATCTTAATTTTAATCAATGTTTCATCAACCAATTGTCTGGATTTAATAAATAAGAAGTAAATATATTAGAAAATAGATAATCACGACACGGAGGCGCCGGCGCGTGAACAGGAGCTCGTCTCATAAATTAACCGAAACTCAGCGTATAATTTAGCCTACTTGCCTCACAGACCTGAGACATATATAGAAAGCTTGAAATGTCTACTTTTAAACAGAACAATTCAAAACGAAAGAAAACAGACTGATCTCTGCTTATGTAATCCGTATGAAATGTGCATTTCTCTCTGGCGCGTTCATTACTGCGAAGATCGCGAGTCAGCATCGTCAACTTCATCTTTCCAGCCGACACTGACATAAAAAAAAAACTGGTTTATTAGTAAACAATTAAAATGTCTCCTGCTATATTTTACATATTCATAATCATTAATTTGGCCGGTTCGTTGTGACAGCTTTTAGGTGATTATCCTCCGGTCAGCATTTGATTCCCGGAGATTTAGCGGCTCCATGTCAATCTTTCTCGCTCGTTGTGACAACTAACCCCTGCCTCACACACACACACACACACACGGGGCAGTCATGGCCTAGTGGTTAGGGAGTTGGACTGGTAACCCAAGGTTGGTGGTTCGATTCCAGAACCGGTGGAAAATGACTGAGGTGCCCTTGAGCAAGGCACCTAACCCCTAATCGCTCCCCGGGCGCCACACAAAGGCTGCCCGCTGCTCTGGGTGTGTATCCACGTTTGCAGTGTGTGTGTGTTAACTACTCACTACTCTGCTCCTAATGTGTGTGCATTAACTTGGATGGGTTAAATGCAGAGGTCAAATTCCAAGTATGGGTTACCATACTTGGCCGTCACGTGTCACTTTCACTTTCACTTTCACACACACATGACATGTGTCAAAGCAGCCGGAGCAACTTTACTCTATTTACAGATATGACTAGACTTTACTACCGATCAGCCGCCGCACTGACAAGGATTGGGATTTACTAGCAATACATTTTCTAGCAATTTTGAACATTGTGTTAAGTGTAGCTCATTCTGATGTTTGTCCATGATTAAGGTTCTTTGAGTCTTTGGTTAAAAATGTAGAAATCTATGCTCTCAAGAAAAGTCCACATTGTGAAGGATCAACTGGCTGTTGTTTGTAGAAACCAATCATCCCGATGACCAATCTCTAATTCTTCGGGATATGAAGAAACCTGGAGCTTTTAGCCGTGGTCCGACTGGCTGGTTTAAGCTGTGAAGTCTCCACGTCATGTTCTTGTGGGTGTCTGGAGGTCTAAAGACACAATCAGTAGCCTTGGGAACCCTCGTGTCTGTGTTGGTTAAGTTGTTATGTGAGTGGGTGGGTGGGTCGGTTATCTCTCGGCCTGTTGGACTCTTCAAACGAGAGAGACGGGTCGCCAGGGTCCGGAACACAGAGCCGATCCACCTACACATGCTATTCCTGCTCTTACTGTCATCTGAAGATAAATAAAGAATGAAGCGTAATGTAAGCTCAGAGCTGAAATGTGCTGGCCGGATGTCAGTGCAGTTTATGAAAGGTTCAATTATACTTTAATCACAGATTATGAGAGAGATACCGCCATAACTGGAGCGTTAATGGTGTGTTCACATGGAGATTAATGTCTTCAAGTCTTCAATTATTTTTCTCAGTACATCAAAATACATGCGGCCTGAACTGCATGGTGCAATCTGAGAGTAACTTTCATTTACTCGGGTAAATTAAATTAATTAAAGTTGATTTGGTGATTCAAATGGATGGCAAAAGTCTACTATAAATACGACATCTGTATGTTTACATTGTTTTTAGTGTACCAATTTCGTAAAAAAAAAAGAAAGATGTTTTTACTTTCTGAATGTTCACCTAAATACCTGAATACAACATATACAACTTTTAATTTTAATAATGTATTAGTTAATGTTGAAGTTAAGAATACGGATGTTTCCAAAACATACGCAGCGTAATTGCGCGTTAAAAACTAAGCTCAGAATCGATCCAGAATTGTTGGAGAGAGAATCGCAATGCATTGTGTGTGTGTGTGTGTGTGTGTGTGTGTGTGTGTGTGTGTGTGTGTGTGTGTGTGTGTGTGTGTGTGTGTGTGTGTGTTTTTATAAATTCAGTATGTTGTTACTATTTAACTTGAGGTGTGTTCAGTAGGATTATAGTTTTTTGCTTTTGTACAAAATTTAGCATTAAAAAGTGAGAAATTTCACTTAAATTTAGGGCTGCACGATTAATCGAAATGAAACCGCACGTGATTTGGCAAAGGCTGCGATTATTTTATGCGCAGCTTGTCAGTGCAGCGGCTGATCGGTAGTAAATGTTTCTCCATCTGAACACTAGAGGGCGTCTCACACACACACACACACACACACACACACACACACACACACACACGCCAAATCATCTGAACACCAGAGGGCGTCTCACACACACACTCCAAATCATCTGAACACTAGAGGGCGTCTCACACACACACACTCCAAATCATCTGAACACTAGAGGGCGTCTCACACACACGCCAAATCATCTGAACACTAGAGGGCGTCTCACACACACACGCCAAATCATCTGAACACTAGAGGGCGTCTCACACGCCAAATCATCTGAACACTAGAGGGCGTCTCACACACACACACACTCCAAATCATCTGAACACTAGAGGGCGTCTCACACGCACACACTCCAAATCATCTGAACACTAGAGGGCGTCTCACACACACACACTCCAAATCATCTGAACACTAGAGGGCGTCTCACACGCCAAATCATCTGAACACTAGAGGGCGTCTCACACACACACACACTCCAAATCATCTGAACACTAGAGGGCGTCTCACACGCACACACTCCAAATCATCTGAACACTAGAGGGCGTCTCACACACACACGCCAAATCATCTGAACACTAGAGGGCGTCTCACACGCCAAATCATCTGAACACTAGAGGGCGTCTCACACACACACACACTCCAAATCATCTGAACACTAGAGGGCGTCTCACACGCACACGCCAAATCATCTGAACACCAGAGGGCGTCTCACACACACACGCCAAATCATCTGAACACCAGAGGGCGTCTCACACACACACACACACACACACACACACACACACACCAAATCATCTGAACACCAGAGGGCGTCACACACACACACGCCAAATATGCCCCGCTGCAGAAGTACAATAACACACATCATTCCAGGAAATCCCCATCGCTGAAGCTGAATAAACAGATTGAAATGCTTTGATTGATTTATTAAATATTGTCTTTTGTTGGACAAGAGGTTCATAAATGCTTCATGTTTGGAAAGATTTTTGACGCGTGTTGCTTTTATAAGCGACTCAAACTCACAGTGCTTTCAGATGGAGCAGCGTTTACTAATGATCACTAGGGCTGAAACGATTAGTCGACATTGTCGACAACGTCGACAATAAAAAATTGTCGACAAATATCTGTGTTGTCGAGTAGTCGTTTAATCTCACGTGACCTAATGTAAGAGCCTGCAATATCGCGATTTGACCGCTACGGCGCTGTAGCGCTAGAGTGTAATGCAGCCGTTACAAATGCATTGCGGTAGAAGAAAACAGCGCGAATTATGACGGAGTGAAAACGAATCCGAACCTATGATCCGAACTAGCAAGGTGTGTGAAAGTTTCACAAAACTTCAAACCAAGAATACTGTCGTGTGCAATACATGCAAGGCGGAACTTGCTTTTCACGGGAGCACAACATGCATATTAAAGCACAAGACGAGCCGGTGAGAGGTGAATGTTCTCCAGCTGGAGCTATCAGTAGATCTCTTTATTAGATAATGCAATACTACTAATAATAGCAATAATATTAACAATAATAATATAATTACAGTAATGTGATGATTTATTTTTGCATAGAATAAAGCTTGATCGAGCTTAGGAGTCAGGGCTGTTTTTATTATTGTAACTCTATTAGGTATTACGGTCTTATCACTTGCCTGTATTTTGTTCCATGGTTGTTTTTTATACTGTAAATTAAAAGGTGTATGAGAATGTCTGTCAGCTCAGCTCAATTGTCATGTCAATTAAAAAAAAAAATTATTCTTATAATAATTGTTTGCAGATTAAGTTTTTCTGTAATGCAGCTGATAATTTTTTTGTTTATTTTTTTCTATTGAAAGAGAACAGAAGAATATTTAACCAATGCTTAGAGAGCATTTGTGCGTGATTTGAGTTGGACAGAAATCTGAAAACTTAAAGAGAATGACCTGTTTAGTTGGCTCAAAGTTCATTAAAACAACCATTTCAAAAGCTGAAGTGATTTTCTTGTTTTATATTATAGTTAGAATATGTATAACTCAGAGTTTTAACTAATTGAAAAAGCTGAATAATCGTTCCAAACTTACTGATTAGTCGGAGAAATAATCGACGATTAGTCGATTAACCGTTCTAATAATCGTTAGATTAATCGATTATCAAAATAATCGTTTGTTGCAGCCCTAATGATCACAGAGCCGTACGGCACTGACAAGCTGCACATAACAAATAATCGCAGCCTTTGCTTTTTCGTAATCGCAATAAACCAACTCAGTTAAATCAGTTAATTTCTTAATATATACTTAAATACTTAAAGATGAACTGAACTGGAATTTTGAGTAAAGGTGATATAAAAGATGCATTTTATTTATTCTCATTGGTACAATTTTTAAAGTGGCAGAATTTGTTAAAAGGGATAAAATGGTATGTTGAAAATGTTGTTGTTGTTACACGGGCGCCGCCATCTTGGATTTCAACATTCGGCAACGTCACTGGAATGGTAAGCTACTCGGTTGCTAACCAACACTAGCAGAGCAGCCATTGCATGCAGCCCCTGGATTTCGAGTCCGTAGTGAGCATTTTTTAGCGACAGGCTATTTAGAGAGTTGTACTTTCAATACAACTGGTTCACTGGTGAGGGTTAGGCTAAACCTGAGGCTATTCCGTCAATGTTAAACTTTTCAGGCTGTAGTACAGGGCAGACCGATAGACCAATGGCAAGTACTAACACCACCGATGCTATCTATGTAACCGCAGAGACAGGGCGCTGAAACGCTCCCGTCAAGGCAGAGGACAGAGAAGTATGTTAACTGTTATCATGATAGCAAGCTAAGCAAAGGGCTGGATGTAACGTTGTCACATACACAAACCATATTGTGTTCAATATAGCTTTATAGCGTTCAACAAAACTGAGACACTCATTCATTGAAATTGAGTAACAAAATCAAGCTATATACCAAACGATCCAACCTAGGGAAAGAGCTAGCAGCTAACGTAAACACGTTGGAAGCACTTTTGTCAAACTCCACAAGCTAGCCACCACTCCGACCATATAAACCGTATAAATCATGACTCGTCTCGATAATAATGCGTTTACTAGCTGCTAATAAAACCACAGCAGGTCTGTAAACAGATTCCAATGTCCTACCCACCCTGAAGCTAGCTGATGTCCATCGTCTCAGGGCACATTGTTGATACAGAGGGAGTTCAGTTTTTTTTTTATTGTTTTTTATTGTTTTTTTTTTTTACGTTTCTTCATTCGGATCCATTTGCGATCCATTTCATTCTGAATAAACAAACAACGCAGTTTACATGCTTCATCCTTGTTGCATTATTCACTAAGATAATAATTAATAAATGCACGCACAATTATCCGTTAACTTGATAAATGTTGCAGTCAGATATGTTTTATGCACAAACAAATGCCTTTCAACGTACACAATTCAGAAGTAAATGAATATGCAGCAATTTGTACAAATAGAGAGTCTGTAAGCCTACTATACGTGTTGTAGCCATTAAATAAGCTCATTTAGTTTCATTAAAATATTATTATTTTTTTTATTATTATAATTTTTTTCATCTATGTTGAATATAAAAAAGTTAACAGCATGAGTAAGATAGGATATGCGCAATATATCGAGAGATATGGAGCGGGTCAGACATGATTTTGACCACTTAATTAAGATTTGCATTGTAGAAAGCCTTTCTTTAAAGTGAATTTCGTTTTGTATAAATTGTATCTTAATTTTAATATTTTTTTCATCAACCTGTATTCAATAAGCAAATATAGCAGACATTATAATCATGGAGGCGTCCGCGCGTCCACTTGCATTGCACGTGAACTGGAGAACATCTCATCCTAACTTAACCGAAACTCAGTGTATGCCTTACACACATGATAAATATAGAAAGCTTGAAATGTCTTTAAACGAAACAATTCAAAACGAAAATAAATAGGCTACTCTCTGATTATGTAATGATGTGCATTTCTCTCTATAGGCGCGTTCACTACGGAGATGGCGATCGTCAGCTTAATCTTTGCAGCCGACACTGTTTATTAATATAAATAAATGCATGCGCGTCACCGGATTTACAAATGCACATCTTGCTTGTTGCACGCACACATATTATGTAGGCTACATATTACGAAATAACGAGATATTATGTTGAAATAATTAGGCTAATTATTAATTATCATTATTAATAGTAAATCTATAAGAATATTTGATTGAATGCTGAATGTTGCTTGTTCAATTGAATACAATTAATACTTTAATTGTGATAATTAAAATAATTGATTATTAAATATTAAGTGGCCTATGTTTGCTCATTTATTAATACTATTTGTATATATCTAGCACCCCCTCAGCACCTGCGTGAAAAAATTCTCTGGCGCCGCCCCTGGTTATAACGGCCCACGTATTAAAAAAATGGTAGGTTTAAATCGGGCTTGGGTTCATAATTACAGTTAATGTGTCAGGCCGGGCGTGTGGTGGTAGTCAGATACCCATGCCATTAAAATCACTAATTTTCGTCTGTGTATAGGACCTGCAGCTGCCTATATACCTTCGCAGGTTCTACCATGCCGGTGACGTCATCGGAATTGCCAGCGTTCTTATACTAACAAACGCAATTTTTGTGTTGCTTAAAAAAAGAGCTATATTGATATTTTTAATTCAAATTTTTTGTGTAATTTACTTTTAATTGTCATAAACAACACATTATCAACTTTGATTATTTCAGTTCAGTTCATCTTTAATACCCTTCTTAAATTGGTATCAACTACAAAAATGTTAGTTCTGTGACATCTCTATTGTGTTAATCTGGAGACAAGACTTGAAGATGGATTCTTTTAAAGTAACCACCCACAACACCACAGCATTTCTTATTTTCTTCAGGAATATTGTAAAAAATCTAAAGCTTTTTTAGATTAATTGTCTAATGCTCTGATAGTGATGCATTTTAATGCCAAGGAGTTTTCATATTCCATATTCAGACATCATTACACCCTCAGTACTTGCTTAAAGCTTAATTTTTCTTACTTAATTACCGGTTGTAATCGTTTGTCTCCTAGAAGCATTTCAACGTCAGAGAGGTTTACTGCGGTATACATCATCATGTTTGGTATCCAACATGCGCTGTTTTATTATGTAAAGTGAATGGAGTCATGCACCTGTCTTTCGCTCGTTCGGTTTGTTGACTGGTACGAAGATGATTTAACACACATTTCAGTCATTTCTACTTACGTCTGACATTCCAAGCTTTAGAATAAACGCTAGAAGAAGAAGTTCTAAATAGAACTTTGGGGTTCTTGACTCGATTTCAAACAACCCTTTCTGCCAAAGAGGAGGAATGTCTCAAATGTAGGGATGCACGATATCAAATTTGGCCGACATATTAAAGCCGATAAATAATGGACTGTTTTCTTTGCTTTCCAGCTGAGACGCTTCAGATGTGCACGGTTCTCCATGATGGTCTTGAATTGCTTGAAATATGATTGTAATCACATTTCAAAAAGGAAAATACAGTTGAGTGCAACATGTGCTGTCATATCGGCTACATAAAATGATAATGAGAGCATTATATTTGTGTGCTTGGGACATGGCTCTTAATGGTGAGACTTTTGTTTTTGTAATCAGGCTCTCAAAAATTATATAAAAATTTTGATTTAGATTTATCGGCCAATATATCGGTTATCGGCTTTCAAATATAAAGAATTAGCCTATCGGTTATCGGTATCAGCCTAAATGTTTATATCAGTGCATCCCTACTTATATGATTGCAGAATACTTTCATTTTTTTTTTTTTTTTCTATTGATAAAGTATGTTTACAAGCTGTTTCATTCATAAAATTTGATTACTATTAAAAATGAATGAACCAATTTAATTTATTAATACTAAATTTATGGAATGGAAAATATGAAGCTGCTAACAAGAACCTTTTGTGTAGGGACTTGACTTTTTCCTCACTTACGCCACCAAAAACGTCCTTAATGTCCAGTGAAACTGACGTGTGTTTCTTGTGTTTGTTGTTGCACAGACACTGGAGGAGCCCCCTTACCTGACCGTTGGCACTGACGTGAGTGCCAAATACAGAGGGGCGTTCTGTGAGGCCAAGATCAAGACCGCCAAGAGACTCGTCAAGGCAAAGGTGAGCCACTGAATCATAAGATGAACCAAAGCAGCAGAGATCATTTGAAGATATATTTTGAATGCATGGATGATCATTGATTAGAAAAGACTATTATGCAAATTTGAGGTGAGTTTGATCGTACGAGCATCAAAAAATTAATGTAACATAAATAAAGATAATTAGAGGGATCTGTATTTTGTTTGTTAACTGATGTATAGTTCATCCCTACTATTGAAAGAGAGAAATGCTGGTCTAATGTTGAAATAGACTTAAGTGTTGAGTAGGGCTGCAACTAACGATTATTTTAATAATGGATTAATCTGTTGATTATTTTTTTGATGAATTGGATTTTTTTAAAAAAAGCTTTAATTTCCAACCATTTATTCAAAAACAGAACTGACAGTGCAAATTCACAGTGCAAAAAATCTTTCCTGAGCTGTTAAAGTAATAAAAAAAAAAATGGACTGACACAAAAAACATACCCATTCCATGTATACTTTACATCTGTCAAATATATAGGCTTTTTTAAAATCAAGTGCACAAAAAGATGTATATTTTTGTTTAAAGGGACCTGAGCTCTCAGAACAATAAATAATTTATAAAAAATAAAGAAAAATACAAATCAGAAAACTTAACAGGGTTTGTTTGAACGTCAGAACTTGTTCTCTACACTACACTCACAGACACACACACTCACAAACTCTCACACTCAGACACACACACACTTTCACTTTCTCTCACTCCCTTTGTTCAGACACTTTGCATTGCAATGCAAAATATACCGTCACATCGCCTAGTCAGGCCAGTTAGATATTTTGCTGCATTCTCTTCAAAGGCAGTCTTTGCAGATATCACCATCTTCCTCACAGAAGCAATTCCTTATAGATCAGATATAACCCTGATGTCTATGGTAGCGTAAATAAAGCAGATCACCTTTTGAATGTAACTTAAAGGGTATCTAAACCAACTTTTTTTTTGTTAATGATCTGTAAGAATGGGGCTTCATTAGTGCTGTTCATTGATTCGAGTAACTTTTTTTGACATTTGGGTATAAAGTGTTTTAATTCTACAATATATGGTGTAAAAATGTCTGAGTGCTGCCCTCTTCAGGTTGAACAGTGGCTACTGCAGTTTAATTTTCCTATTGGATGTTTGCGGTACTGCGCGACGTAAGCAGGTTCCAGCTCACCACGCCCTTCCTTGGTACGAGCTACCACGCATAGTTAGGGCTGGGACGGTATGGATTTTTTCTTACCGCGGTTGAAAAGCAAGAAATTCCCGCGGTATTGCGGTAAACCGCTTTAAACCTCAACCCCCCTCCCCCAGTTTTTTTTTTCTGCGACGTTGCGGCTGGAACAACATACAAAGTGTGTCAATGATAATCTCAGGTAGTGTTTATGTGCTTTATTTAATGTTAAAAGCATGCAATGTGACTTTGAATATTGTTTAGTGCTCCAGCTTTGTAGCTGTAAAAGCAACAATGGATAATTCACCTCAGATCTTGAAATTAAACAAATGGAAACAAGAACGTTCAAACTGTGAACATACAAGTGTATTCTTTGACAAATATTGTTTTAGTACCTCAGTAGCCTGTGTATTTTTAATAATGTTTAAATGGTGTAATATTTGTGAATTTGATTATGTAGCCTACTTATCCATTTTCTTGCAAGTGCCGTCAAGATTACTCTCTGGTGCTGTGAGTGTGCACTTGCCGCGACTCGCGAGGGTTGACAAAGGCGGTCTTCACATGAGAGAATTCTGTTAAATAAGCACGTGCAATTAAAAGCTGAGGTCCTGCTTTTACTTTTTTTTATTTATTTACGGTGCGGCTTGGACGCGGCGTCCGTCGAAAATAGACTAGGCGCCTATCTTTATCGAAGCGGCGCTGAGAGACGCTTCTGAAACGCGCCGCGTCGTGGCTGTTGTAAACACAAGCATTGACTAGAGTGGGCGCGATCAGCTCCGGTAGCTGCGTCGCAGCCGTAACACGCCACAGAGTGTAAATAAGGGGTTATAGTCAATAGCCTACGAATGGAATGTTATTATGTGTCATGAAACAACTTGCGAACTTGCGAAAGGTCGGATTTGTTCCATCTTTTGATGATAAGTTTTGTTTCGAAAACCTTGAATCCATGTAAGACACAATGTTATTAGACACAATCCATGTCATTAGAATCAATGTCATTAGACACAACGTTTTTTTTTTTTTTTTTTTTTTTTCTCTCGGTGATGACGGTGACAAGCTCAGACACGCGGTAGGCGTCACGTGACCGCGGTATTGCGGTAATGCGGTAACCGTCCCAGCCCTACGCATAGTATTGCATCAGTTAGGATAGCTTCAAGTTAGCGTAGATTTATCTGTATTTAGTACAGTGGTCAGGAGGGCACGTAGGTGTAGTGTTGCTGGTTGTAACAGCACTGCTGGACTGCATAGCTGAGCTGCATAGCTTGTTGGAAAGCAAGACAAGTTTTGCAGCAGTGGTAGGACAGTAAAGTTAGGCAGATATCACAATTTGGCCAAAAAATGACTTAGGCAATTATGCTATGAGGCTAACGATATGAATATGCCTACAGAGAGCGCGCGCTATTGACATCAACTCGACAAAACTCATCAGATGCATGAGTCGGGCTCTGACCGGGGGTTTAGTTGCCCTTTAATGGTACATATGTAGATTGTGTCAGGTACGTAGTTACGCCAGTAGGTGGTGACAAATGTAAAAAAAAAATGTATTGCATGTATGTCATTGAACTATTCATTTAAGAGATTCATTCAAAAACGCAGATTCATCAAGTAATAAAACAAGCAGACCGCCAAGACTTAAACAAGCCTCATTTTGATGCATTTGTGTGTCGTTGTTATTGGACTTAAATTGTTGTGAAATGTTTTGAAGTTGGAGAGCAAATTGAGTTTTCATTCCTAATGAAATATTCTGCTCCTTTTCCTCCTTTCTCTCATCAGACTTTCTCTTTCTGCCTCGTCTCTGCCCTCATGCTTTTCTCCTGATGGCTCTCTGATGTTTTGTAATTGAGATGTGATTAGCTGCTCCTCGCCAAGCAGAAACCTTGTTCAAGCTTGTAATCATATTCCTGTTGTTGTACTACTGATGACATCATTGCGTCTGTCTGTCTCTCTCTCTCTCTCTCTCTCTCTCTCTCTTCACAGCAGTGTGTCTGTTTGTTCTGTCTCTCTCTCTCTCTCTCTCTCTCTCTCTCTCTCTCTCTCTCTTCACAGCAGTGTGTCTGTTTGTTCTGTCTCTCTCTCTTTCTCGGTTGGTGTTTATCCATTAGTCAAAGAACAGTCTTTACATTCACACTGTAAGTGTGTCTGAGAAATAAGAGCAGGGCATTAGATCTCCTCGCTGTCTGTGTGTTTATGCATGTGAACAGATGTAATGTCCTGTCTGTCAACTGATTTATATACGTGTATAGTAGGGGTGCAACGGTACACGTATTCGTATTGTACCGGCTTTCGGTTCGGTACGCATTACAAACCGAACGGTTCGTTGGACCATTTTTCCTGCCGAACAACATTTCGTTATTTCAAATGTAGGCGTGCGGTAAGCGCGCTCATAATCGACCACAACATTGCCCAACATCAAATGACAAACGTAATGAAAGCGGAACGAAACTGCGCTACTCCTTATTTTGTGCTTCACGGACTGTTTATCAGTTAAGCGAGCCGATCTTGATCAAGAGACACTGTTACTACACAGCGCAAAGAGATCCAGTTAAGTAAGCATTTGAGTTCGCCACAGAAGTAATAACATCGCTGCGAGAGCTAGTGAGAAACATTCACATTTCTCCGTTATTCACGGATCAGACGGCGCTGACGTGGAAACCAGGAAGAAACATTGTGCTTTCAAGTAACGTTACGTCGGTTTTATTTCGACATTATGAATAAAATTGCTGCCCTCAAATGTTAATCTGAAATAAAATTAACCTTTGTTTATAACTACTACAATATTACATTTCATTTTTTTATAAGGAGCTGTTTTTGTTTAATATGCTCCTAAGAAGAGTCCAGTATAGCTCCATCATTGCTGAAAGTAAACAATGACCATACTTTATGATGTTAGTTTTAGTTAAAAAAAAAAATCATGGAAATTTCTCTGGCATTTCTTTCTTTTTGCTGTATCGAAACCGTACCGAATCGTGTAGTAATTTGTAATAATTACGGAGGTTGTCTGTGATCTTAATCCCGTGCGAATCGGTCATGTCTGTAATTTGTAAAGTAAAAATTCCCCTGCAAATTACCGACCATATTTCGCTGAACACCGAGGTCCTGTGATAATATTAGTCCCGTGCGAATCCGCATCTCTGTGATTTGGCGGGGTCGTTTATAATTTTTTCAAGGTTTTTGTTTCCTGTGCGCTTTTTTTATCCATCTTTCGCGAAGAATGGAGTGTTGGAGTGTTTTGATAGTATTTTGGGTGCTGGGTCATATCGCTATACACCATGATACGATATAACTATACAATTTGCAGAAAGAGAAAGCTGAAAACCATCAGAAGAGCAAAACAAAAATAATGATTAGATGACATATTAGCAGCATGTGGTAAGGAACATTCTTCTGTTTATGATCATACAGCTAACGTTAGACCTATAATAACAAGACATTTCCAAGCAATAGCCTATTGACATCACATCCGGGACATAAGTCAGTAATTTTGAGTAAAATCACAGGCTTCGTTTATCCCGTGCGAATGCGCGACACGAAATTCAGATGTGGGGGGTAATTTCTAAATCACACGAGGTCCCCAGATAATACTAATCCAGTGCGAATAGAGCCAATGTCTATAAAACTCGTTAAAACTCCACGAATCACAAGCGTATCGGTGAGAACGCTCGTTAAAACAGCATACACACACACACCCGAACTGCACATCACATATTTTACATTATCGATACTGCTTTCATTCGTAATGCAACGGGCCGATCTACGGGACATAAATTGAGCCTTAAATTAAGGGGTTATTGGGCTGTTCACTGTTATACAATAAAGAGCCTGCACAGCGACAGGAAATAGAAATGAACACAGAAACCTGCCTAGAGCCTGTACTTGCTCAACACTGACGGTGGAGTTGCGCTCAGGAGTAGAGCAGCTGTGGACAATTTTCTTTTTCTTTTTTTAACGGCTGCGGACGAATTCTTTCTATGCACACACAAATATGACGTCACACTCTGCGCGTATGTTTTAAAAATATAATTGAACATGTAAATAGTCCTAGCACTTTTTAAATAGCTCACTTAAAGTGTTTATTACAAATAAATTACTAAATGCTTAAAATGAATAAATGTAAATGAACAAACATTTTCGTTACATTTACAATCCTGTGAAAACACTTCCCGTGCCCGTCCACATTCCTCTCTAACGACGACACGTTTCGTCGGGCCATCCGTCCCTTTGCAGATGTGCGTCGGGGTTTCTCTCGTCATTAAACCGCGGAGACGTCGCCTAATGCCTCAGAAAATCCGATCTGCCTGTTTACATGACAGTCGCATTGGCACATATCCGATTTATTTCCACATATGAATGAGGCCTGAAATCGATCTCGAAATATCCGAATGCATGCGTTTTTTCCCTCTTTACACGGTCATAGAGCACATCCGATCTGTGTCACATGTGAGCAAAAAATCGGAATTGGGTCACATTTCACTGACAGTGTAAACGAAGCCTTATTCATTGGTCATGTGCGTGTGATTTTATGTACTGAACTAGGGCTGAACGATACATCGAATTTTCATCGTCATCGCGATATGAACTCGCGCGATGAACACATCGCAACAGACAGCCTGACACGATGAATAAATGCCTGGTTCAGATTACAAGATTTTTGTGTCTGTTAAGATAGTCACGGTGTCAGATTACACGATTTTGACTACTAAAATCTTGTCGTGTGTGGACAAGAAACATGTCAGACTACACGTTGCTTTCCGACCAGTCATCGCGTGCCGTCACACGCACACATTCACTCGCACGCACACACACTCGCGCACACACACACACACACACACACACACACACTCACTTGTGCTCGCTCACTCACTCGCACACATTCACTCGCACGCACACACACTCGCGCTCGCTCACTCACTCGCACACACTCGCTCACACACACACACACACACACACACACTGTCCCTCGCTCGCTCACTCACTCGCTACATACATACATACATACACACATATATATATATATATACACACTCACACACACACACACACACACACAGTGAGTGTAATTGAAGGTTCATTCGTCAGGAATGACCTGTTGCAGAACAATCAGAGCTTCATCAGACGTGACTGTGGCGACATGCTGAAGTGTGAGACTTATTATCTCCTGTGACACTGACACATTCATACACACACACACACACACACACACACGTCTCACGGATGATATTCATTCGACAAACTGCTCACAGCTGGAGAAGTGCATGTGTAACCCTAAACACAGTCATGGCAGTGTGAGAATACATGGACTTCACTGAGTTTATCAACTATAGACTTTCTCATATTCTTGTTTATTATCAGTATGCTTATGTATATTATACAATCCATATATTAACATTTTTGTGGATCGGATTCTCTCAAAACAATGTGCTGGGCATATTTTTTATTTTATTTTAAATGATGACTGTTATTTGTTCGGACCGTAATTAACTTTTTTAGAGAGATAAAAAATATATTTAAAAGTTTAAATATTAATTTCTTTATTTGTAACATGGAAATATTAATATTCTGTGACGCTGCTTTGAAACAATGTTTTGTAAAAGGCGTTATACAAATGAACTTTAATTGTATTTTAATTGATACTTCAGTTGATTCATGCATTTCGATGTTTGGTCACAAAAGTTGTTTTGGACTTTATTGTTGTGTGTGATTTTTTATTTTTATTTTTCTCAAGTTCTTCATGTCATTTAATTCAGATTTCAGCTTGTGAAATGAAAAGGATGAATCTCAATTCTTATGCGTGGCGTCTCACAGTGTTGTGTGTATTAGTGGAAATATGACATCTTGTTCCTCCATCTCTATCACAGCGTGTTTCATCCGCCCCGCTTTCAGTATAATTATCTTCTGTTCTGTGACACTCAATGATTGGGTTACCCAGCGTGCCTTCTCTGCGTTTGGTCTGATATCAACACAGGGACGTTCGGGTCTCTGGTGAGGATCCGGCTTCCCGATAGGAGCGATCGATGCTTCTTGGCCGTTAGGGAAAGCCCTTCCGTGTTTCCTATCCTCATTCCTCACTGACTGTGTGTGTGTGTGTGTGTGTGTGTGTGTGTCTCTCTCTCCAGGTCACCTTCAAACCCGACGCGTCCACTGCGGTGGTGCACGATGAGCACATCAGAGGACTTCTGAAGGTAAGAGCAAACCTGCCTCCTTCAGCACAAACACAGGCTGTGGCGCATCACTTCCTGGGCTTTATGAGAGTGTGTCTGTTAGTGGTGCAACGGATCACAAAACTCACGGTTCGGATCATTTACGGATTTTGAGCCACGATCATTTTTTGGATCAGCCAAAAATAAATAAATAGGGGGGTGGTAATTGTAACTTTGCTTTTCATTTATTACTTAAAGCTCACTAGAGGTACTTCGATACCACAGCAAAAACTACTAGCCTAACTGTTGAAGTTCAAACATTAAGACGAGTGAATAGTCAGTAATAAAATAGGAAAAAATACACAAATTACAAGCAGAGATGAATACTAAATAACACAGGTACAAAGTCTAACAGTAGTGTTCAGGCAGGGCCGGTTCTAAGGTCAGTGGATATTCGGGGCTTTAGCCCAAACTACAATTGGGTATTTTTATTTAAAGGAATTCATTAATTATAAAAGCCATTTAAGGGAATAAAGAAAAAGAAAGGCTTATTGTATTAGTGAAATAATTGTAACTATTTGCAAATAATATTTTATTTTTAATTATTCATGCATTCTCTCTAAATGAATCAAGGAAATTATAGCATATTGTCAATTCAAAAAGGCAAAATTTAATAAATAAATAAAAAAGTTGAGTAATTTGCGTCACCGGATACTGTCGGTAGTTGAACATTTCTATTGTAAAACAGTCAAATATTAAATGTTTGTCTACTTACATTTTACCAGGCATTCGTTCACTTCTTTAATCATTCTGACATTGATGAGCGAGACCGCTGAACTTTTAGTCTTCCTAACAACAAACAGAGCGGTGCGTAATGCATCAGAGCAGCATCAAGAATATCAAATATATTGCAGTGAATCTCTTATTTGCATCTTAAGTTTATTGCCAGTAATAATGACAGGTTTGCGAAAGTGTAGAACTCGGTGAGCTCGCGCAAAACACACCTTCAGCACAGCGACTCATTTAACCGCCTCTGATTGGCCGATGCGTCCAACAGACATGTCTGTGATTGGCTACAATGCTCAACGCTGCAAAAGCACGTTGTAAGTGCCTTTAATGCAAAGGGGAAAATATAAATAAAACTGTAATATGCACTTTTCATGATTAGGTAATCGCGGCTGCTGTAATCTTACTCACATTTGTTTTTCTGATTAATTGTTTTGGTCTATGAGAAAGACAAGGTAACAAAATATTCCGGGCTTTACTAAAAACATTCGAGGCTTAAGCCCTCTTAGCCCAGCCCTAGCGCCGCCCCTGTATTCCGGTACAGAAATGTATAATTAGGCCTAAATGTAAAATAACACTGTGTTCTCTGTAGAAATTAAATATAGGTTCATCTTTAAGACCGAAGAAACCTGTCCATGATTAAACTAAAGCGAAAGTCCTGCGTGATGCAACCAAATCAAAGCTGTTTGTTTTGCTCATGTTGTTCCAAGCCCTTTTGACTTTCATACTTGAACGCAAAACAAATGAAATATTTGTAAAGTAGCCCGTGATCCCATCTGTTAAGCTCCCAAAATGCATCACAATGACACGTTGATTTGCACACGGTGTTAAAACTATTGTCTGGAGTTCATGTTTGATGGTGCCAGTGATGCCAGTCATCCATATAATCCTCTATTTCATATTTATATTGCATTGAAATCTTTGTTTGTCCCTCATTTGTTTAAAAATCTCCTGGCAAGCCAGCCGTTGCATCTGTGGCTGTGATTATGAATAGGACAGTAATTATTCTCCGCCATCAGCTCATCAGAAAACATCTCGCTTATGTCTGGCAGAACTGTTTGCTTTGAGCACTTAGTGAGAGAATAAATGACAAATGCAAGCAGCAAATAGGTGAAAACCACTGATGCCCAGACTAGCTAAACTCTCAGAGCTAGGTATTTATTGGTTGTTCGCAGGCCAGATTCATTACACTTGAAGTACATTAGCAATAAAAGGCCAAAAGAAATGTAGCATGTGAATATGTTAATATATTTCGACGCTGAGTCTCAGAAAAGCATGTCCACGTTTTGGAAAATGGAAGAAATTAAGTTATATTTTGCATAAAAATAAGATAAAGGACCATTTAGATTGGTGTTTTTTTTTTGCTTTGTATGTAAATAATATATCAATTTGTATTATAATTATTTTATAATAATAAAAAAATTGCATTACAGTAATGGTAATGAACTTAAACTGGCATGAAAATATCAACAACAAAAAATATTCTTAATGTGTGCTCAAATAAGCTTCATTTTCTTCATGGATTTAAATTTCACATAATTTATTTATTTTATTTTTGGCCTTATTTGAACATGGTAATCATTCAGAAACATTTGATACGATCATTTTACCATGGTAGTGCCACAGTACTTTATTGTAAAGGTCCTTCCTCACAGAACATGATAATCCCTCACAGGCGTTTCTCCGTGAGTGCTGTCAGTGATTATGGGGAAAAAAGAAATAAATTCCGGTTTCTCATCTCCAGCTTCAGTGTTTTGACGCCCAGCGAGTGGTGTAACACCGTGAAAGCCTGTGAATGAGTGATTGTGTTTTCTCTGGTGTTAGGTGGGCGCTGTGGTCGAAGCCAGGAACCAAGATGGGATCTACCAGGAGGCCATCATCAACAAACTCACTGACGCCAGTCTGTACACCGTCGGTGAGTCCAGAACATTCCTTTCAAACAGTTGACTCTGTATCAAGCCCCTTTCACACAGAGATTTGTCCCGGGTTCGTTTGACGTTGGTTCATTCACACTGCCAGTGATTTTCCGTAATCTGTGAGTGCGTTCACACACATCCCGTAAAGACACGTGACGTCAGGATGTAATAACTCCTGTCAGATGTCAGTTCTGCTGATAACTCTTCGTCATTTCTACACGAGGACGAGTCCATACTCCCCAGTAGCGCCACTGGGTTTGCCGAGTGGCTCGTTCCCCATATGCTGTAGCATAGGTTGTAGAAAGTCCCGTGGGATGGCACGTGTGTCATCACTGCGACACGCCCCTTACGGCATTGGTCCTGGCTTTTGTTCCAGGACTGATCCCGGTAATGTTACTAGGTCCCCATTCCGGCATCGATCCCGTCATCAATCCTGGGATGTGTTTGCGTTCACACAGAAGGCACTCTAGCAATTTTACGGCAATTTCCCGGGATCAATGCGCTGTGTGAATGGGGCTTACCCGAGACAAAGAGGGAAAGGCTTCTTCTGTCCTCGTTTATGCTTTGCTTTAGTTTATAGCATCATATGCGAGAGCAACACAGTCAGCTGGAGACGCTGGGTAATTTTCATTTTCGTTCAGGGCTCATGTTTTGATGAATGTATTTTTGTTATGTTTTTATTACGTTGTGATTTGTGTCACGTTGTTTGTTAGGATAATATGAATCAGTCTCCATCTCTCACAAAAACATGAAATATTGTTTTTATTCCTCATTTTGATGGCTTAATGTGAATTTAGTGCACATATGTGTCGCCACATGGAGAGGAAATCTTGATGAGTCTTAGATAAAGTTCTGATGGTAAATTTCGCAGAAGACCCGTGAGTCACAGCAGATGTTTTCTGCAGCAGATGGTTTGTATGTCTCTAATTTGACACTGTCGTTCTTTCGATTTTACCTTATAATCATATTTCTATGCTAATTAAGTTTCAAGCCAACTGGTGATATAAGTTTTATTCTCTTTTGTTGTTCATAAACACATGAAGTGGACTCGCTTCGCCTGATTTTATACACCTTTTATTCGCCTTTAGCCATTTATACAAAGGCAGCTCAGAAACTGACCTATTATGATTATGATTTTTCTTTAGTGTGTGATTGTTGCTGTTTGAGCATGAAAAAGTTTTCCTCCAGCAGTTCTTCTCTATATCAGTGTCACTGTTTCTGAACTCCCTGAAACGCCTCCATTGTAGTCTTGAGTTTCTTCCGGGAACGAACACGTCACAATATTCCTCATTTAAATAATTCAGACGCAGAATAAAGGGGCGGGGCCTGGTTGAGTTAGTTAGTAGTGTGTTAAACTGGCGGTTATGATAAGGGGCGGGACATTTCCAAAACACACTCAAAGCGCTCGACCAATCACAACACACTGCTCCAGCCGACCAATCAGAGCACAGTGTGCTTTCAGAAGGAGGGGCTTCATAGAGATGGGAACTAAACAGAGCGTTACTGACAGACTGGGAAGAGAGGAGCCGCAACAATGGAGAATATGGGGGAAATAATGTGTTTATGATCATTCAAGCATGACCCTGTTCTAGTAGAGCATACAAAGTAGGGCTGCACGATTAATTACAATTTCCATGTAATCGCACTTAAAGCGATTTGGCTTATCGTGATTTTTGAAATAGCAAAGGCTGTGATTATTTAATTTATGCGCAGCTTGTCAGTGCCGTACGGCTCTGTGATCATTAGTAAACGCTGCTCCATCTGAAGCACTGTGAGTTTGAGTCGCTTATAACGTGCATTTGAAAAAGCAACACACGTCAAACATCTTTCCAAACATGAAGCATTTATGAACCTCTTGTCCAACAAAAGACAACATTTAATAACATGTTTTTACTCCAAACTCACTTCATAACGACAGTTGAGCTCCTCCTTCTGAGAGATGATGTGCTTCTTACACAGAATAAGGCAGTCGTGTGTTTATTAGACATGTTTAACCAAAGCGTTTCAATCTTCTGTTTATTCGTACTATCGCACTATTATTCGTACTATTCGTGTTATCGTACTTCAGCGGCGGGGCATATTTGGCGTGTGTGTGTGTGACGCCCTCTGGTGTTCAGATGATTTGGAGTGTGTGTGTGAGACGCCCTCTGGTGTTCAGATGATTTGGCGTGTGTGTGTGAGACGCCCTCTGGTGTTCAGATGATTTGGAGTGTGTGTGTGAGACGCCCTCTGGTGTTCAGATGATTTGGCGTGTGTGTGTGAGACGCCCTCTGGTGTTCAGATGATTTGGGGTGTGTGTGTGAGACGCCCTCTGGTATTCAGATGATTTGGCTTGTGTGTGTGAGACGCCCTCTGGTGTTCAGATGATTTGGCGTGTGTGTGTGTGAGACGCCCTCTGGTGTTCAGATGGAGAAGCATTTACTACCGATCAGCCGCTGCGCTTAAAATAATCACAGCCTTTGCCAAATCGCGTTCGGTTTCATTGCGATTTAATTGTGCAGCCCTACTAAAAACACAATCAAGACTTTGAAAGAGGGCATAGTAGGTCCTGTTCAAAAAGACTCTAGAGTGTGTGTGTCTGACAACTCGTCTCTCTCTCTCTCTGTGCAGTGTTTGATGACGGTGATGAGAAGACCCTCAGGCGCTCGTCTCTCTGCCTGAAAGGAGCGCGCCACTTCGCTGAGAGTGAGGCAAGTCATCTTTCTCTTTTCTGCATTGGTTTAAATGACTAGTTAAGTCCTTTACATCGTGACACTTGCTCCCTTTCGCATCACATCCTGTCCTTGACAGTGTCATTTTACAAATTAATTTAATTTTGTTGAAATTTAAAGGGTATTTCTACAGACATTCAAGCTCAAGTGAGCTTTAATTTGTCATTCAGCAATATAGGAACGAAACGTTAAACATATAACCTGTATAAACCTACATATAGCTATGTAATCTATGTAAACATATAACCTAAATAAACCTACTCATAGCTAACCTATTTAAAGAGTAAAGACTCTCAGATCCAGTGTTTTGAAAGAGAACTTGAGGACATGTTGGAAAAACCTATGAACTGATTATAAATTAAAACCATATTCCAAAGAAAACATATTTAGTTTGAAACAATGAAACTAAAAATAATGAAAAAATGGAAACTCCTGCAATATTTCTCCAAAAAGTGAGTTTTTCATTACAAAATTGGCAACATCTGCTCAAACTGAAGTAGTAAGTAATGATTTATTGTGTTCACTAATATGATTACCTGATATAAAAATCGTGAGTTTAACTTCTAATCCAGTATATTAAGGCATGTATATAATGGGTACATGAAAATCTTCTGCATGGTAGAAATGACCCAGAACCGTGTCGAGTCTGAGGCGTTTCATTCCCGGGTGATTATTAGAAACTGTGTCACGTCTCAGTGTTTGCTAGTCAATGATTTCAAACAGACTGTCAGTTGTGTAGAAGTCAGAAACATATTCTACGCAAGTATGTGAATGCAAACACTTCTAGGTACACAAGTGAGCCTCTATCTATTAGATCTGGTAAATCTTTATCAGTATTCAGGAACTTGCTCAAGGCACATTTTTTTATTGACCGCTTATGACAGGTGATCTCAATGTGGTGTGAGATTTGTTAATATACAGTACTGTGCAAAAGTAAACAGAAAAAACTGAGATGGACTAAATCCAGAAGATGTGTGTATTAACATGCCTAAGACCTTTGCACAGTACTGTATATGTTTTATGTTTTATTCTTTTTATTTTCATGTAAAGCACTTTGGGCAACCTTGGGTTGTAATTAGCAGTGCTATATAAACAAAAGAAAAGAAAGAAAGTGTGAGTTTATGTCATCGTCTTCCATAATGTCATTTTCTTCAGTCAGTTTGATGAATCGATTGTCATGGCCGAGCAACAGTTTAAAGAGAATCGTGGCTAACTGGTGAATCTCATCTCTGATTCTCTTCCAGACTCTCGACAGGCTTCCTCTTACCAACCCTGAACACTTCGGCACTCCCGTCATCGGCAAAAAAGGAAACCGCGGAGGCCGACGGTCCAATCCCATGTGAGTGCGTCTACTTGAAGTTTTGTGACAAAACGTTTACATGCATTCACTGCGTTTTTAGTTGAGTCGCCTTTATTTCTATAGCGCTTTATGCAATTCAGATCGTCTCAAAGCAGCTTCATGCTAATAAACAGGTAAAATAGCAGTGTTGCAATCTTCATCAGTTAAGAAATGACTTTAGTCTCCGCTATAAGCAGCTCTACAGGAGACAATATTTAATGCTAATTCAATTTATTTTAATAACAGTGTCAATGTTGCAAAGTTCTTTAATTATGAAATGACTTCAAAAGCAGAAGATAAGAGTGTTATTATTCAGCTCAAGTTCCCTAAAGTTAGTGTATTCAAATTGATATCACTGAATGTGAACTGTCTTTTAAGTCCATTTTAAATATATATATATTTTTTTTACTCATTATGAAATAAAAATCCACTGCCTTTATTTCCACGTTTTTATTAGATTTAAATCAATCAGTTTGGTGTCACACTTGTTGACCCTCCCGGAGGTCCGTCATGTTTCAGAAGCGAAATAGTTCGCTAATGGCATTTCATGTTCACTTTAAGGACTTTTTTGAAGTCGTAACAAATGTGCATAATGCCAGTTTACGCTCCTCTTTGCCCTCAATCACTGTAGTTGTATCTGAGACTGGAAGAGTTTGGTTTGTGTTGTGATTCTGCAAATCCACTTTGATGCACCAACACAGATTGATACGGTAAAACCGACACCAATTGTTACTGTTTGTATCACTTGATACAGGATTGTATACATAAATGATACAGGATTGTATCAAGTGCTGAGGAAGATGGTAATGGGAGTTTTGTTTCTGACACGCGCTGTAAGCGGTCGACCAATCACAACAGACCATCTGACCAATCAGAGCAGAGCAGGCTCTCTGAAAGGAGGGGTTTAGAAAGACCGAATCCTTTATCGAGCCATTTCAGAGACTGAGAGAGAAGAGCTGATGCTGCAATGGATATTATGAGAAAATTTAATGTTTTTTGGCCATGTAAACTTGTTGTAGGAACCTCCAAAACAAAATTAGGGACCTTTAAAATAGCATAATTGGGGCACTTTAAAGTCATCAACATGAAACGCCATTTGCAGTCTATTTCACCTCTGAAATGTGCTGACGGGTGGGTCCAAAAGTCTGGCACCAAACTGAAAATCTACACTGATTCAAAGTCTAGTCCTCAGCTGACGGATGAAGCATCTGTGTGTCTTAGTCCTGATGCTCCAGGGACGCGGAGTTTCCTTCTGGGAATACCAATTACACAGTGTTTGCTGTTGTAAAATACACCTCTTCTGTTAGCAGTCGCACGACTGGGACGATCGCTGGCCTGGAATTCTCAGTCCTCAGACTCAAATCAGAGGAAACCCAGTGTTTTTCCTCCAGTGAACAGCGTTCGTCTCGAACCGGAGCGTCCCGCTGGTGCTCTGACAAACAGGACTCGTGTGTGTGTGTGTGTGTGTGTGTGTCGGTGAGAGGCGTGACCTCACAGTTATCTCCGTCAGTCACGGCTGGCCATGCGTGAACTTAAAGAAACCGCAGTCGCTTTGAGGGATCAGAATCCATCATAATGTCAGGGGTTGCAGTGACGAGTCAACTACTGGATTAGAATAGTTATGGAGCATGATGCAAAACATTTTTTTTGTTTTTTATCATACTTGCTTTTTTCCAGTAGAAATATCAAGATAAGCAAGATTTTTTTATTATTATTTTTTTTTATTATAGTTTTAGAAATTGTTAGAAAATGTTATGCTTCTGCCATTACATTTAAAAAAATGCCTTAATGCTTTCATTTATTTTTATTTGAGTAATTTTAGGTATTCAACATAAACTGATGAAAATATTTTTTTATTACAATAATTTTTTATTCCAGTAAAAATATCAAGATAAGCAAGATAAATTGACTTGAAGGCAATGTTATTTTAATATTATTTATACACTATTATAGTATTAAATTAATATTTCGACATGGCTTTTATTCTTATAATATTTTTTATATATATACATATACATATATACACACACACTTATGTATATGTGTTTTCAGTTTTCATTTGTTTAAGTAATTCACATTTTTTTTATTTCAGTTCTCATCTTCAAGTTTTGTTTGTTTAAAAGTGTTTTATTTATTTTAGTTAACAATAGAAACACAGCTTGAAGCAAAATTTCCAAATGTATTAATTGCATAAAGTTTATTTTTATATTTTAACACTTTTATAAGTGTTTTTTTTTTTTTTTTTTACACAGGTTTTCAGTGTTATACGGTAAACGGCTTTTACACATCTTCTGAACAAGTACAGAATCTCCGGCTCAAAACACAAGCAAAAAAGGAGAATAAACAAGTGATAGAAGCATTGCTTATGCCAGTGGTCTTCACTATTTCTTTCATGAGAGCCACACTGATGGACAAACTCAGTAGGAGAGCGAAGTTTACTGAAAAGTATCAAAAGTTACATCCAGCCTTAAATACTGCACGAATATACAGTTTCCTGCTGTTTGCGCATAATAACCATTCGCCTACATTGGTTCTTTATTTGTTTAAAACAGCAGACTTAATATTTATCCATTTCTGGTCACAATTTGGAGACGATGAGCGTATGAACCGTTGTGCCGCTGCTTATATTTATTATCATGCAGCAAAAATGTCCAAAACCAGTCGTCTGTGGATGAGAGTCTT
Source organism: Rutilus rutilus (assembly GCF_951802725.1). Taxonomy (NCBI): domain Eukaryota; kingdom Metazoa; phylum Chordata; class Actinopteri; order Cypriniformes; family Leuciscidae; genus Rutilus; species Rutilus rutilus. The sequence continues at coordinate 2,223,897 of NC_140225.1, forward strand.
ACAAGCACTGGTGGGACGTTGTCCTGCTTCACAGACGCAGTGAAAAGCGAAGTTTAGAATGACGGGACACTCATTTATAAGACACTTTATTCATCAGGAATAACGGATCGTTCCGCGCGTCATTCGTCCTTTCAGTTTCGGTTTTCGATCCGATCAAGATGTCCTCTCGATCAGATTAGAAAAGGAATAAACCTCCCCTTTCAATCCGATCTAAGTTATTTGTAATAGAGCTGACACTGAGCTTTTAATGGGTTATGTTACAGCCCTGCTTGTTTTTAATGTTTTTATGAAATATCTGTAGTTCCTGCATGATCACATCACCGTATTATATACCGCCGTGCGAGCCACAAAATAAAGCTTGGCGAGCCGCGCAACGAGTAACACTGGCTTATGCCGTCGTAGTCTTTGACAAAACCATGATTGTCTTCAGCTTTTTCTTATTTTTTTGTTTATGAAACTTCGCCACATTCAAGTGTTGATAAAAAAAAGAATGCATGAAGCTAGAATAAAACTTTTTGTTGTTGTTGTTGTTGTTGGTTAAAAGCAGAGGGTCTGTTCTTTCTTTTGATATAATGCATGTTCAGATATTAATACAACTAAATATTCTGGGGGCCATGAAACTGTCGTGAAAATCAAAAATGTTGGCGGTGGCTGGCAACGTAACGCGGCTCTTGTTTTGTGTGAGCGAGTAGGAGTCCCTGAGGCTTATCAGGTCATGTTTATTCGTGATGCAGGCTGTTGATTGGCTCATTTAACACTAACAAGATTGGCTCTCCTTGGCGGTGAGCTGGAGTGCCGGTTCTTAATTGAGAGCGGCCGTTGAGTCACGCTGCATATCGAATATTGGCAAGTGAGAAGCTCGTCAGCTCACGGAGCCTAATTACCTATTATCTTCATCAGAACAAGCAAGAAAAAGCTTCTTCTATTGTGCTTGTATGGCGCTGTGATACAGGTGACGCTTATCTTTCAAAAGTGAATCGGTTTAATCATGTTTAGCTTGATCTGACACTTTGTTAGAGTAACTAAATGATCAGTTCTCTCTGTTAGCAGTTCTTCAGTGTCTAAACACAAAACTAAAGCGCACTGATGAATCTGCAGAGTTGTGTGAATAAAACAGAGAGACACTTGCTTACTGAAACACTAACTCATGATGAAATTGGTTGTTGACTATTTTTTGTTTTAATCAAATAGTCATTGCAGCCCTGCTAGAATGGAGAAATAAGAATCTATATCTGAAATTCATTTCTATGTGATCTCCATCCCTAGTCTTGGTTAGAATAATTCACCTTTAAAAAATACGTAGTACTTTTAATTACTGTTCATTTTAAATTGCTGCGACGCATCTTAAAATAATGATATGCTGAGGTGAAATTAGCACATCACTTTTTAACAATTTTGCAAAGGTTATTAAACTATTTAAAGCAAAAATGCATCAAAAAAAGTGTCTGGGGTGCTTAATTGTCATGCAAGTAATGTTATAATACCAAAATTATTAACTTACCTAAAAATGTATGCAATTTTCTCTATGAAAAATATGACGTCTTATTTTTCTGTTAAATGTGCCCCACATTCATGCAAGTTTTTTGATGAACAGACTTTCTGTCACTCTGAATCTTAAATATGTTGTTGTGTTTTCTCTGGGATATCGATGTTACTCGAATACCTTTCAGTGTCTGTTGTTTATTTCACATTAACACGTAATCTCAATCCACAGTCAAGAAGAGGAGTCATCTTCATCATCTAGTGAGGAGGAGGAGGGCGATCAGCAACAAAACGAAGAGCTTTACGGCAAAGTGGTGTGTGTGGATGGGGTCGTCACTAGCGACAAAAAGAAAACCACATGGTATCCTGCCCTGGTGAGTCTCGGCCGCAGGACACAGAACAGAAATTAAGCCACTATCGAAAGTAAAATTCTACATTATATGCAAGTAAAAAAAAATTAATTAAATAAATGTATGCATAAAAAATAAGCTTCATAAGGTGAAATGTTTAAACACTCTGCCATTTTAAGTTATTTTAAATGGAACCAAACAGAATATATAAAATTCGGTAACACTTTTACTTAAAGCCTTTATGTATAATGCATTATAAGTGTATTTTTTATGCCTTGTAATTCACCTTATAATGCATTATATAGTCTCATGAATAACTGTAACTACAGTTATAATACAGTATAATAATTATCTAATCACTGAACACGCCTTTAGAAAGTATAATACATTAAATCACATGATAAACAACCAATTTCAGAATCTGCAAATATTATAATGCATTTTAACTTTAGTTACAATTATTTATGAAAAGATATAATGCATTATAATGTAGCTTGATGACGCATGAATGAGTGTGGAATCTTGGGAGTTGTCGTTTTCACCTCCGCAGTCCGACGGGACTCATGTTCATCATGTTCATGGATGAGCGAATGTGTTAAAGGTTTATTAACGTTACTGTGGTTGAAGCCGGCTGGAGTCGAGAGCCTGGGAAATGTTACGCTGCTGTTTTAATTATGCTTAAATGTTGCAGTCGGCTGCTTTCATTTTGTTAATGTTTATTTTATGATTAAAATTACATTTGTCCGCCTCCTTCCCTGAACTTGACCTTTGTTACAGTTGCGTTTGATCACTTAAATTCACATTATTTCCTCTTGTTCTAATGAAACAGCTGGTAGTGCTGAATTACTACTCATAAAGGCCAGTTTATCTGACCAATTAAAATTGTGGGGAAACACAGCTCTAAACAATCACACTAAAATACATGTTATAACGTTACTCTGTGCGTTCGCTCAGCGTCTGGATGAGACATCTGTTGCACGTTGCAGTAAACCAGATCGATATGCGAATATCATATTAATAAAAGCCTAGATGACGTGTGTTGCTAAATGGCATGCAGTTCATTTAAAAATATATTGTATGGCAGAGAAAAGTCTGTTACTGTTGTTACGAATAAGCTCTTTCTGATGATGCTGTTAGCAACGGTACAGAATAGTGTCTCTGTACAGGTGAAACTCGAAAAATGTGAATATCGTGCAAAAGTTCGTGCATTTCAGTAATTCAAATTAAAAGATGAAACTAATATATTTAGTATATATAACTATGTACATATGCATGATTATACTTTTCAGAGGGCCGACTTTTCTGTATTTAAAATCCCTTTTTTAATTGATTTAATGTAATATTAAAATTTTCTGAGATTTTGAATTTGGGGTTTTCATAAGCTGTGAGCCATAATCATCATCAATTATAACTTTTGCACGATATTCTAATCATGTTACTCGTGGTAAATCAAGAAAACAAGAGGTTTAAACAATAAGACTAGCCGTGTTGAGCTATATATTAGTTTTCTGACGATAAAAGTATCACACTTCCGCTTTAAACATGGTGCAGGTTTCAGGAGAGAGTCTTCCTCCAGGATTAATGCATCTGTTCCTTTCTGAAGTTGCATATATTGAGCGGCATCATTGATGTAGGCAGTCGTTCTCTCATTTCTTCTGCATCTGTCCCTCGTTTACATGCAGTAGTGGATGATTCACAGGGTCACAGCAAACCCGACACTGGCCCTTTAAATATTCCCGGTGGCTCGTGTTCCTCCAGAGATGGTGCTCCTGCTCTCTGTCCCCTCCTCACGGCGCTCGCTAGAATGACAGCGTTGAGAGAGAAAAACAAAGCCAGTGAATGTCTGTGGTGTTTCTTGAAGCCATGACACACTGCTGATCTCTGTTGTACAGTAACCTCAGGTCAGGGCTGACATGCTGGAAATAAAAGATGGATCAATCTTTTTTTAAATCCTAAATCCTAGGATTTCGTACGTCCAATATCTCATGTGTTTTGGATGTTCAAGACATTTTTTGTTTTTCACACAACATGGAAACATCAGGGATTTTTTTTTTTTTTTGTTAGGCCTGAATTTTTTATAAATTACATATTATTTTCCTTAATGCACAGCTCAAAAATATTCATACGAACCTTCTATCAATCTCACATTCAATCTCTTTAAAATAGAGGTCAACATTTTTAATAATTATGTTTGTTTTTTCTTCTGCTCACCAAGGCTGTATTTTTGTGATACAAAATACAGTAAAACTGTAATATTGTGAATATTATTACAATTTAAAAGAGCTATTTGAATAGATTTTGAATGGTAGTGTATTAAAGTTTTCACAAAAATATCCCAGACAGCAACATGGTGTCGGCCCAGATTCAAGACTGGAGTAATGATGCTGAAAATTCAGCTTTGATCACAGGAATAAATTACATTTTACAATATATTCACATAGAAAACAGCTATTTTAAATTGTAATAATATTTCACAATTTTGACTGTATTTTTGATCAAATAAATTTAGTTTTGATGGGCAAAAAAGTCTTTAATTATTACAAACGTAATTATTACAAAGAACTGTAAAGGTAGTACACTTACATATAATGATTAATGGACCTTTTTTGTTGCATGAAATATTGTGAAGTTAAAATAAACCTGTTTGCCTGGTATTCATTTCCTCGGGTGTAAAACAGTTTTGCAGGTCGGTGCAAAGATGATGCTTTCTGTGCCGAACTCTCATCTGTCTTCTGTTTCTCTTTATTTTTTTAAAGGTCATCTCTCCAGACTGCCATGAAGATGTGACACTGAAAAAAGACAACATTTTTGTCCGCTCCTTCAAAGATGGAAAATTGTGAGTAGCTTTCAGATGAAGTTATTTCAGTCCGTGCTTCTACTTTTAGCTCTCGAGGTGCAGAAGAAGTCAAGCTGTGAACGCATCACGAGTGCTGTTGTTTCTGTTTATAGCTGTGATTTTATCAAACATCCTTTAAACACACTGCAAATGATGGAAGACGTCACTGCTGGGCATCATGTAACGGAGGAGCCGGTGGTGTTTCTGTGGGGTAAATGTAGTTAAATGCCCGTCTCGGGTTAACCTCGTTTATACTGCCGCTGCTGAAGGTGGAGCGACAGAATTGGTCTTATTCAAGCGCTGTGCTGAGAAATGTGTGGTTGTGGAGATATTTGTGTTATACCTCAGGGAAATAAAACCTGTGAGTGCCGCGATCAGACACACCGGAGCTTCCTGATGACTCTCTAAATAGACAAAACTCTGTTTCTAATGTTATTCCTAGTGTTTGGATGGGTTTTACGGCTGGTTACTACATCAAAACAAAATCACCCTTTAGTTTCTGTGATATTCTCACCCCCTATATCCTCATTCGCTACTCCCTACTGTCCACTGATATAGTATATAGTATATAATATAGAGTGAATGAGAACGAGTGAGTGAATTCGGACACTGAGTGCCGCTTTTGCATAGTTTCTGCTTGCTGTTTAATAATCATTTGTAATGGAGCAAACTGGCAGCTCCAGTAGTAAGATGGAAAGATTTATCTTGAACTCTGTCATGGAAACTATGTATATACATTAATAAACAATTCAATAATACATTTTAAAAGGAATTTATACCTGTATGATATTACGCTGTACCCACATTGGACCAGCGGTTTGGTAAATGGATGGATGGATGATTCGCCATCTTCTGGTCAGACGCGGGAATTCATTCATCACGCGACTCTCACAGTGCATTATGGGTATTCTCTAGTTGTTGAGCGTAAATTGGTTGTACACTCATGATTGCGGTGCATTGTGGGATTGAATGAGCGCACTTGAAAACGTCCACTATGATTTCGGACACCACTGCAAATGGCTGTTCCCTCAAATTGTGCAAGGGGTATAGTGTGTGTGTGTGTGTGTGTGTGTGTGTGTGTGTGTGTGTGTGTGTGTGTGTGTGTGTGTGTGTGTGTGTGTTATATGCCAAAGTTTAAAGTCAGCATGAAACAGTTGCGCTAGTCCTTTCTTCCCTGTTGTGACGTATCTCAGAGTGAAACGCTTCTGAAACGAAAACAAATGTAGGGCGGGGCTTGGATGGTTGTGGTTTGCTATTGGTGGATCAGATGTGAGTGACAGGTTGCCCCGCCCTCGTCATCAGAGAAGAGAAGTGACACTGAGAGAGGGAGGGGAAGTTATTCTGATTACAGATGAGAGCTTGACTTCTGTCCGCATCTTCACTGCTCCCTCTAGTGTCTGCTCTGGGAGAGTGATGACATCACTGCCACATGTAGATTTATAAATATTGATGAACATAAACATGTCTTCTAACCGTTAAAGACCTCTTAATTCCCTGGATATAAGCAGTTTCAGAAGGTATTTGGACACTCCTGTGTGAATGTGAGAAAGTGACTTCATTCATCCACTAGAAATCCCCATCATGCAGCATTTGAGCACAGATACAGTCACGTGATCTAGTAATGAGGGACCAGATTTAAGGTGTCCAGATACTTTCTAAAGGACATGCCTGGTTCATGTTCCTACACTGTAAACTAAAACAAAGATTTTTAGAGAATGTTTTCCATTTAAAAATACTATTTCAGTCCTTCTACATCAACATTTCATGTTTTATTCAATGTTACTTGCTGCTTCTTTGTAACAATTTGTGAAAATTACTAGCAATTTCTGAGAGATAATTGTTTATACACAAAATATTTTTTCAGTGTATACGGTTGCTCGTGTCTGTACAATACTCTGGCACTGAGAAATGGCCTGTTGTGTGATTTACATAAGCACAGTTTTTCTCAGGATAAAGGTTTTATCATCAAATTTTGTGCATTTTTAATGAACCGTTATTGAAGTCCAGTGTGATGATGAAGCTGATTTGATGGACGTCGGGAATAAACGTGCCACGTTCATGTTTCTGCAGGGCATGTAATGCAATTAATTCAATTAAAAAACTGTAATCGATAATGACAAGGAAACCATGATGATTTTTAAAATCAGAATGCTGTTTCATACGGCAGTGTGTTGAATTATGATCAGTAATTGACTTAAAGATGATGGTTATTTATTATGTTTTCTCTCATATGTATGAAGCTCTGCTAACAGCGTTTTATCTTATCTTGCAGTTACACAGTTTTGCGGAAAGACATTCGCGTGCTGGATGAAGAGAAAGCCCCCAAAGCGGACGCTGGACTCAAACCAGGTGAGAGCAAGAGCGCCACCTACAGATCAGAGTGTGTTTAGGGCCGGTTATTATCGTTAACTAAAACTAAAACCATCAAGAACTTTAGGGTACTTGACGTTAGTTAGTGCATCAACAAACAATGAGCAATACATTTGTTACAGTATTTATTAATCTTTAAGTTATTCATGTTAGATATTAATCGATACAACGTTTGATTTTAATAATGTATTAGGAAATATTGAATTAACAGTATGTTTCATTGTTAGTTGATGTTAACTAATATTAACAATTGGAATCTTATTGTGAAGTGTTACCAAAACATTCTCATTACTGGAAATAAAATGAACATTCAAAATAAAATATATAAAAAAAATTATTTTATTTAAACTAGTTGCTCATTTTCCTTCACTAACTTGAAGTACTGAAATAACTAATACTATATAGACAACAAAAAAAAACGAACAGTACAATTTGTACAACTTTAAATAAAATTATAAATAAATAAAATAAAATAACTAAATACTTCCGGAAGCAGGGAGCTGAACGAGTGGATGACACCTGCTCTACTGGGGAACGTTTTTTAATAGTGAAAAAAGAAAATGACACACTGAACAAGAAATTTCCCTTTGAACACATTATCATCTCACTGTCTCTGTTTGTGTGTTTCCCAGCGTTAGATGCAGCGTGGGACTTTCAGCGTAACGGCACTGTGCCCAGCACGTGGAGGACGGAGGTGAAGGATGAAAGCTCAAGCAGTGAGGATGATGACGAGGAAGAGGAGGAGGAACAAGAGGAAGAGGCCAGCGGCGAGGAGGAAGAGGTGACAACAGAAACCATGTGTTTGGGAGAAACGTCACTGAAAGATTCACACTGAATCAGGGAATCTGCGCTGATGTTTGTGTTGATGTAGTCGATAGGGGTGTGCGATATTTTTTCTCCAAATATCAGCATGATTACATATGTGATACTGATTTTATACAACAGTTTAATAAACAAGAAGTTCATATTTAGTGACTTACTTTTTAGATGTAATATTGCCTGTTTTTGCTCTATTTCGCCAAGACTCATTAAGACTCATGCTTCGTTCCTGAATGAATCAGCCGTTTGAATGAATCGGTTGAAACTCGCTCATTAATAGTGACTTTCTGTAACCTACTGGTGGTTTTAATTTCACATTTAAAGCATCTTTTCATTATTTTATTTTTTTTATAATTTCAATATATCAATATTCAACGTTTTATGTTTAAAACATCAAAACATTATTTATTTTGTTGATACTGATTACATTTGATTGTAACAGCCCTATTATATCTTATTATTCTAATAGAATTTATTGATTAAATGAAAGAATTTGACACAAAAGATGCATACATTTAAGTTAAAATGGCTTTATAAAGTTAAAAATGCCCACAAAAAGGTAGAAATCAATTTAAACTTATTGTAAAAGATCATTTCTGTCACTTCTGCGACACTAACGACCGCACAAAATATGAAGAATATCAAAAACTTTAGTAGTCGGCTGTCCACAGCAGCCCAAAACCTGCCAAGGTACCAACACCATAACACACTCTGTAAAATAGCGTCTAATTTTCGTTATCGGAAAAATCCCTGAAAATATCGGAATATATTTTTCTGTCAATATCGCACACCCCTAGTAGTCGATATAGTGGCGCTTTCACCCCTACAGCACGAGCTCCTGTCATCAGCCGTTCTTTAACCTTGATTTATTGACCAGGAAATATCACCTTTGGAGCTTAAGCGGCGTGTTTCTTCATGACAGAGTGAGAGATGAACAGCTTGTGCGTGTGTGATGACAGGTTTAACTGTTAACCTTATACTGTTAACTGTTCGTGTGGAATGAAAACCACTGACGTGTGTGTGTGTGTGTGTGTGTAATCTAAATTATAGAGGAAAACCGCATCACAGCCAGACAGTCCGCCACAGAAAGCATGAGTTGATTCAACGGTCTTGACGATACTAACCTTCACCACATCTTTCATTAGTGTGACCGTTTCTCAGCTGTTTTCATAATAGTGTGGCTTTCCCAGTAACTAACAGGATACTTTTTCTAACAAGAAACAACAAAACAAGCAATTTTTTCTCATATTGCGTACAGTTTTATGATCAAATTTAGGCAACAATCATCTATTCTTGCTAAACTGAACTTGTTCTCGCTCTCATTCTAAAGAACACCGGAAGGTCTGATTCATTTTAGTGAATCGGTTCATTTAATTGATTCTTTTCACAGACAGACACACTGAATCATTTGAGCCCCTGCTCATCATGTTATGTTTTCCTTGTGCATCAAAATGATTTATCAATCACTGTTATCAAGTTACATTTAGAGGGTTTATAGGATTTTTCTTATTCAGAAAGGAATACTTTTATTTAGCAAGGATGCTTTCAATTGATGAAAAGTAATGATTTTTCAAAAGATTTCAATTTCAAATAAATGCTGTTCTTTTAAACTTTCTGTTCATCAAAGAATCCTGAAAAATAAAATATGTAATGGTTTCCGTGAACATATGAAGCAGCACAGCTGTTTTCACCATTGATAATAATCATAAATGTATTTTGAGCAGCATATTAGAATGATTTCTGAAGGATCATGTGACACTGAAGACTGGAGTAATGATGCTGAAAATTCAGCTTTTATCATATTTTACTAAATATTCCTTTCTGTATTTTTAATCCATCATTGAGGAGTGTAAATATATTCTCCCTCTAAATAGTTTGTGTAGTTTACTACTTTAGTTTAAACTTAACTTTATTTAAAATGAATTATTTAAACATTAAAAGAGTGAATGATTCAATGACTCACTCATAAAGTCTCTACTTGTTTCATCACTGGACGAATCTTTGTTTATGAACAAATCTCTTGAATGAATGATTCAATGACAAACACATTTGAACAGTCACTTGTCTCCACCTACTGGTGTAACGGTGTAGTAACTATAATCGTTATTTGAAGCGCCAAGTTACTTTCAAAAGGTGATTAGCTTTGATCCATAGACATCAGTGTTTATATCCGAACTATAAACTTTTCACCCAGTACTTTCTGTGATAACACCCGGCTCTGTGTGCGTTTGTGTTTCCTGTATGCAGGAGGAAGTGGAGCCGTTCCCAGAAGAGAAAGACAACTTCCAACAGCAGCTTTACAAATTTATGGAGGATAGAGGTGAGAAGTGTCCGTGTTTAGTATTATTTGTATACTATTGTAGTATTTATTAATGTTTTGATTTTATATTTACATTTTCAGTTTTCATTGTAATTGTAATATTTTAGTAACTTTATGTGCTTTTGTTATTTTTATTAATTTTTTATATTTCTGTACAGCTTTATTTATAATAAAAACTAACTTTAAACTTTTGTATTTCCGTTTTTGTTCAAGTTTTTAACCTAATATACATATTTGATATAATTTCAGCTTTATTTCAATAACAGAAATTGATTATGATTAGTTTTAGGGTACGTTTACACAACAACTATATACTAAATAATGGAAACGTGTTTTTTTTGCGTTTTTCATGTACAGACGACAACATTGTCAAACGATCCCCGTTTCCACGGATCTGCGAAAACGACTAAAATCGCTGTATTCTGCTGTCCGGCCAGTAGATGGCGATGACACTTTGTAAAGAAACACTAGCTCCTATAGACAGACACGTAATACGCATGATGTCACCGTTTTCACAAAGTCGTGTTTTTGTAGTCAGTTCTCATACAAGGTCCTTAAAGTGCTAAAGTTTACTTTTTTAAATTTAAGTCCTTGAAAACCCATATTTATAAAAAGGAACTTGAAAATGCTTGAATTATTGAAAGACAATAGGCTATATTAGAAAATAGTGTTTAATTTTATTGATAAAACATTCTTTTCACATTGATATAGAGCCATTTCACATGGCTATAAGCATGATATTGCTCATATACATATTCAAGTATATGATACAGATTTCATTCTTCTGATCAATTATGTGTTCATGGGAGAAAAAAGCAGTTTGAGAGAAAAAAGCAGTTTGAATAAAGAAAGCGATATCTTTGTCCTAGTATCCTTTCAGTGGTTAAAGTTACCGCAGCCATTGCATGTGCTGCACTTTATTTGTACCATTTTTTTTTTTTATCTACTTACCTTTTATAGAATTTGAAAGATAATAAATATATTGTTTTATAAGATAAAGTCCTGGAATTTCATTTGACAGTATCTGTAGGAACCCTGTGTGGTTTAACGGAGACGATAACAGAATCATTTAAAAAACATGCACTTTGAAATACGTTTTCAAAAGTTTGCGTTTTTTGCATAAAAAGTTTTCAGTTTTTAGTTGAGAACACTGTCGTGTGAACGGCCCCTATAGTTAGCGGTAACAGCACTGGAGCTTGTCATCCACTGTTTTTTCTTCAAGTGGCTTTGGATAAATTGTCAGCCAAATGCATTAATGCAAATGTTCGTATTTTACTTTGAAACTCACACTAACTAGCTTCTTTTCGTTTTTTCAGGAACTCCTATCAACAAACGACCCGTGCTGGGCTACAAGAATCTGAACCTCTTTAAACTCTACCGGCTGGTGCACAAGCTCGGAGGATTTGACAATGTGAGTTGTATTTCTGATCGCTCCCCGTAGAGCGAAACACCGCCACAATCTGTTGTTTTGTCGGCGTCAGCTTTCACTCGCTGAGCAGAACGTGTTCCCTCCCTGTGTTTCAGATCGAGAGCGGGTCTGTCTGGAAGCAGGTGTATCAGGATCTGGGCATCCCTGTGCTCAACTCCGCAGCCGGTTACAACGTCAAGTGTGCCTACAGAAAGTACGTGCATCTCTGCGTTCAGGATGACAGTGACAGCAAACATGAGTTGTTCGAGGCACCACAAACCTTTGTGGCTTAGAGAGCAAGCGCTGTTCACCGGTTCTGTCTGTTAGCTCTCGTATTCTCCCGAGGTGATGACAGAACCGTGTGGTGAACAGTTGTACACATCCGATCAGAACCTGTAGTGCCACCAGCAGTTCCACGTCTCTTGCTCATTTTGCCTTTCTTTAACAAGATTGCTCAGTTTGGATCAGATCATCTGGATACCAAAAGTCGAAAGTTACTATTGAACTGTCAAAGTTTAGAATAAATTCGACTTTTAAATGTTTTTTTAAAGTTGTCTCGTGCTCAACAAGAAAAAAGCAGTAAAATTGTGAAATGTTAATAAAATGTAAATCGGCTGTTTTCTATGTGAATATATAGTAAAGTGTAATTTATTCCTGTGATCAAAGCTGAATTTTCAGCATCATTACTTTCTAATACTCAAGAAACATTTATGATTATTATCAGTGTTGAAAACAGTTGTGCTGCTGCTTCATATTTGTGTGGAAAGCGTAATACATTAACATTCAAAAGTTCGCATTAAGATTTAAAAAAAATAATATTTAAATTTATAATTTTATTCTGCAAGGATACATTAAATCATAAGTGACATTAAATAAATGTAAAGTTGTAAAAAAAAAAATATATACATTTCAAATAAATTCCGTTCTTTTGGAAATTGGATGCTGAAAGATTGTACTAATCTTTCACAATATGTCTGTTTCACTGTATTTTGGACCAAATAAATATTTGCTTTATGATCATTGGATGTAGTATCCTGTAAAATGTGTAGGGATAACGTGTTGTGTTGCTGATGCTCCTGCAGGTACCTGTACGGCTTTGAGGACTACTGCTCCTCCACAGGGATCACGTTCCGCATGGATCTGCCGTATAAAACGGGTGAGAAGACGAGTGGGAAGAGTGAGGAGAACACTGAGGGATCAGTCAGTGGAGGAATCAGTGTCTCTTTAAGTACAGAAGAAGAACAGAAAGCCCTCAAAGAACCAGAGACCTCCAACACACAGCATGTGCTCAAGGTACTAAAACATCATCTCAGGGGTTTCTGCTATGGCTTACTACTCATATTACTCATACTACCCAAACTAATACTACTCATACTACCCAAACTAATACTACCCACACTAGTACTACTCATACTACCCACATTAATACTACTCATACTACCCACACTAATACTACCCACACTAATACTACTCATACTACCCAAACTAATACTACCCACACTAGTACTACTCATACTACCCACATTAATACTACTAATACTACCCATACTAATACTACCCACACTAATACTACTCATACTACCCATTCTAATACTGCCCACACTAATACTACTCATACTACCCACACCAATACTACTCATACTACCATACTAATACTACTCATACTACCCACACTGAATACTACTCATACTACCACACTAATACTACTCATACTACCATACTCATACTACCATACTAATACTACTCATACTACCATACTCATACTACACACACTGAATACTACTCATACTACCATACTCATACTACTTATACTACCATACTCATACTACTCATACTACCATACTAATACTACTCATACTATCCACACTGACACTGAATACTACTCATACTACCCAAACTGACACTGAATACTACTCGTACTACCCATACTAATACTACCCACACTGAATACTACTCATACTACCCATATTAATACTACTCATACTACCATACTAATACTACTCATACTACCATACTCATACTACACACATTGAATACTACTCATACTACCACACTAATACTACTCATACTACCATACTAATACTACTCATACTACCATACTCATACTACACACACTGAATACTACTCATACTACCATACTCATACTACTCATACTACCATACTAATACTACTCATACTATCCACACTGACACTGAATACTACTCATACTACCCAAACTGACACTGAATACTACTCATACTACCCATATTAATACTACCCACACTAATACTACCCATTCTAATACTACTCAAACTTAAACTACTCATACATAATTCAGCTTTGATCACAGGAATAAATTACGTTTTACTAAATAATCACATTGAAATAATGTGCAAGTGTAAAAAACAAACATTTATTTATGTATTTATTTATTTGTTTTTATTGATCGTGTGAAAATGTAGTGATCAGTTTTGATGATGCCTCCCTTTTTGTGCTGATCAATACTGTTGTTGTTTTTTATAACATGTCCAATTGATAATTATCTAAAACATATTGTCACCATGTTTTAGCAACCTTATAGTGTGACTTAATACTTCTCCACTAGCCACTGATAGGCAGTGTACAGTACACACTGTGCAGTAAACTAGTATTGACTTTGAAAGACTTTAGACAAACAGCTGTGTATTTTGTCTCGCGGCAGGATCGTCTGACCTCATGTTTATTTATAAGTCATGCTTTTTTTTTCCCCCCAAACAAGCTGCTGAAACGAAAACACTGATGCATTTACAGATGTAGCTAAATCATAGTTTAATTAGGGTCAAATCATATTAATTGCAAGATTATAACGGTGAGGGTGACGTGTTATTTCTCCTCAGGAGGAGAAGACCGAGACCACGGCACCATGTGAAGATAAAGCGGATATCAGCAGCGTGAATGAGGAGGAGGAGGATGATGATGATGATGATGATAACCACGCTGATGAAGAGGAGAATGATGCAAACGAAGAGGCCAAAGAGTGCGGACCGACAGCGGAGAGTAACGTCACGGAGAACGTGAAGGAGGAGCCGTGTGAGGAACCCGACAGCAAAGATCTGTCAGGGTAGGTGTATCTTCATCTCTGAGCTTCAGTGGGAGAGAGAGAGAGAGAGAGAGAGAAACGGAGATGTGCTCAGAGAATGATGCATGATAGGCGAAGCCGGAGAGAATTTGGGAGAAAAGTGAGATCATGAAAGCACTTAATAATGGTGTTTTGTGGAAACATTTGACTGATTTTGATGGTGGATGCTGCTGTAGTTTCTCTCTGGTTGAGTCTCATGTCACTCGCCCGCTTATTGAAACTGCATGTTGGCCGAAGCGTGTGCCTTTTTAGCTTGCTTTCTCTCTCTCTCACACACCCTTTTTCCATCAGATCTTGAACCATCCCACATGTCTCCAGCAAAAAAGGCCTCCATTCTAATTTTCGCTGCACTTTTTATTGTTCCCATCTGTTGGAAATGAGAATATTTAAATGATCAATGTCACGCGTGAATTGCTGTGAATTTCATTTGTTAGATATTTCATTAATTCTTGACTGGTATATCACCGCCAGCTGGTGATGGAATAAAGCTAAAGTTCAATTTCTATCGATTTAATAGCTTTAAAATAAGTAATAAACATAAATACCGCAATGTATTGTGTGTTTGTGAGCGGGTTACATAGTCAATTATGTCATCATACGCCATCTTTCAAAAGTTTGGCCTCAGTTTATTTGATCAAAAATACTGTTTAAAATTTTGAAATATTTTTAGAATTTCAAATAACTGTTTTCTATGTGAATATATAATAAAATGTAATTTATTCCTGTGATCAAAGCTGAATTTTCAGCATCATTACTCCAGTCTTCAGTGTCACATGATCATTCAGAAATCATTCTAATATGATGATTTGATGCTCAAGAAACATTTCTGATTATTATCAATGTTGAAAACAGTTGTGCTGCTTCATATTTTTGTTGGATAAAGTATGCAACATCCTGACTTTGTTCAGGATTCTGTAATGAATAGAAAGTTTAAAAGAACAGAATTGATTTGAAACAGAAATTTTTGTAACATTATAGTACATTTTTTACAGTCACTTTTGAAAACTTAAATGCATCCTTGCTGAATAAAACCTGTAGCTGATTATGAGTCAGCAGAAGTCCAGTTTGAATTATTCCGGCACCGTTTTTTTGTGGGAAAATGATCTCTTCGGATCTGTGAGTTTTGGCTGTTAAGTTTTGTCTTGAACTATTCAGGTGTGACTTTGAAGCTCAGTCGAGCGATGGACTGACTAGTTAAGCTCTCCCACTGCTTCCCAAGTGTTTCCCGATGCTTCCCGCTCTCTCATATCATGCCTTTAGTGTTCTGCTGTGTCGTTGTGTGGATGAGAACAGCCCCTGATGCTGAGATCGCGTCGAGCCGTGTGTCTGGGTAGGGTTGGGAATCGAGAAGCCGTTCTGTTCCGCAAATAAAAGCTTTATTTTCATGACTTTATAATAATTGGTTCTTGATCTCATAAGCAATGGAATTGATTTAGTCTAAGGAATTGCTCACTTTACTGTCTAGTCATGTTGAACTCAAAATTCTAAACGTCATCATTAATGAACGGAACGGAACGGAACTACAAATGGAATCCGAACTGTTACATTTGAAACGATTCCCACCTCTACACTTCAGTCCCTGAACTAAATCTGGTTGCATTGTCTCTAATTTGAAGCATTTGGATGCACATGTAACTTTTGCGTTTTTGAGATTAAACTGCCTAACTAATCTCCTTCACGTAGCAGTGATCTGATTATTTAGCTGGTTTTCATCGATGCTTTTTTTTGCTGCTGTCTCAACAGTCATCCTGCAGTGGTGGTTTTCCAATGATGCTTTTCCCCTTCATTTTCTGTATTGAATCAATAACTATGTGGAACCAGGGTCCTGCCTAGTACCAGCTCAGTTGTTGCATCACTAGTTGAAGGTTGTCTGCTGCTAACTAACCAGGGTTGTTTCTCGGTTGAACTCTGTGAAGTGATTTGAGTGGTAGAGTTCAGTGTGCTATACCTGTCTAACGTGGCTTCCTCTCTGCTCTCTAACGTGATTGTGATTTGCCCCTTTGCTGAGCTTCGCTGTGCCCCTCTTGCTGCACTTTGACCCTTTCCCTGTCACACACACACACACACATCTTGAACTCAAGTTCAAAGTCACATTTGAAATATCTTCTAGTTAGAAGAATCATTACTCGCCCTCATGTTGGTCTAAACCTGTATGGCTGTATTTCTCCAGTGAAACACTAAAGGAGACGTTTAGCAGAATGTTCATGTAATGACCACAGGCTGTCAAGCTCCAAAACAGATTAAAAAAAATTTTTTTCTGAATTTCTGTAAAAGTAGTGTAAAAAATTTCTTTACAGGTTTTTGTTGATTAGCATTGGTGGTTAGTAGACGGCATTACCACACCGTAATGGGGCAAATGCATCTTTCTCCATTCAATGCCATTTAAACATGGTTGTGTATTCTGGAAATACAAATCACTTAATATTTTTTTTGTTATATTATTGTAGATGTTTTACTTAAATATGTATTATTTTTTACATATGTTTGTATATAATAAATGTAAGAATTGTCATAGATTCACTAGTATTCAGTGATTTAATTTTTTTTATCATATTTTTAACATGGTTTATTTCAATTTATTGCATATATACGGTACATTATTCATATATTACACATGATAAAACATGATGATAATTTTTTAAAATAATGAATAGTTTTATTCTAGTCAAACATGTACATTTTATGTATGTGTATATATATATATATATATAATATGAAAAATCTAAATAAATAAATATATATATATATATATATATAAATTATATAACATGTAGAAAAATTACTGTAGAAGTTTCACTAGTATTTTTATCAAATTTATTTATATACTGTATGTTATAAATTATATTTTTTATAGAACTTACAATGGACAAAAAATAATTAATAAAATGAATAAAAAAAATTATATATATATATATATATATCATACTGTTTTAACATTTTATGAAATAGATTTTTCTATAAGGATATAAAAAAATCCAAATAAATATATATATTAAATATATAAATTTAAATATAAAAAAAAGAAATTATATTATATATTTTTAACATATATATAAATTATAACATGACGTGTAGAAGTTTCACTAGTATCACATTTTTATAATTTTTTTTATTGAGATATATATATTATAAATTATATTATAATTTTTTGATAGAACTTTATTCTTCTCTGTCTGCTGTCTTTGACATTATAGCTCATGATAGTCAGCAGTGAAGGGCTTGAGACTGTCTTCTTTAAGTGCCGTTAGCCGTCCAATCAGTGATGTCCTTTTCCTAGAGCTGTAGAGTCATCCGTCACATGACGCTCACAGTTCAGGTTAAAAAGATGTCAATGTCCAGTACCCATGAGCAAAGATGCTGGTTGTGTATTCCCAGCAGACCAACTGGCTTTGAGATGAATGCCATTGCAGACGGATAGTTGTCTAGATATTATAGATGTATTTGATATTCCAAGTTTTCCGCGTATATCATAAATCATCCAAGTTGGACTGCAGAGAGTTTGATTTAGTACACAAAATAGTATGGCTTCTGAATACTTGGATTGGGCATGTTTATTTATTTCAGTCCCTTTTTGGAGCTTGACAGCCAATGCTTTCATTATATGGAAAGAGCAGCTTGAGATTCTTCAAAATGGAAGAAGAAACACAGGTTTCATGAGGGTGAGTAAATGATGACAGAAGATTCATGTTCAGGTGTTTAAAACGAATCAGGCAGTTTTAGACCAGCTTCTTAATATATTCCAGGTTGAGGTTTCAGACAGCCGGCTGATGACCCCATAATGTCTTCCTCCGATGTTCAGGAGGAGTGTTAGACTTATCCGACAGGGAAAGATGAGGAAAATTTAGATTTCAGAAGCACTAGGCTGAGAAAGCGAGATTGCAGGGTGGGTTTTTGGGGGAGGGCGGTTGTGGGAAAAGCCTAGGGCCAGGAAACGGGAAGTACTGAATTGTCTTTCTTGCAGGGATGTCAGCAGTCAGGAGTGGGAGGAAGGGGAGGAGTTTGAGTGTTACCCTCCTGGGATGAAGGTGCAGGTGAGGTATGGGCGAGGCCGAAATCTGAAGACGTACGAAGCCACTGTCAAAGAGTCAGACCTGGAGGGGGGAGAGGTGCTCTACCTGGTGCACTACTGTGGCTGGAACGTCAGGTAAGGCAGGACCCTGGGAACTCATGCCTCATTTGTTTGCATTTGCCAAAAAATTGGTAGACCCAAGCAGATTATAGTCCTGGAGTTAGAAAGGCTGGTGCATGTGGAGTTTTTGTAGGCCAAAACCTGGAAACGAGCATTTTAGCGCTTGCGGTTCCGTCGTCCTGAAGTCAGTCGATGGGCTTTTGAGTGGGTTAAATGCCTGAAGCGAGGTCTGTGGTGAACACAAGCTCTAGGTGTTTTCATGTTTTATTCTACATCACGTGTCCGTGTGGGACGACAGATGCCGTCAGGGGACATTAAACGACATTAAAAGGCTGCATTACTCATGTTTTTTAGACTCAAACTTCCAGGGAAAATGTGTTTTTAAGGAGAGACTGAAGGAGTTGGCGAAGCTTGATGGTGGTGAGGTTGAAGTCGTGCGACTGTGGTGTAGTTCGTCTATAGATTTTTATTTTTGCAGATTGTATTTAGACTTCATTTGTTCATTTGTGAAGATTATCATAATGAACAAAATGTGTAACTTTTGTTGGTCATAATCCAAATGTGCTCATAATCCAAAACCCAGTGGAAAAATCTGTTGTGTTTTTGTCGAGGGAACCAGGGTGAGGCGAACGTACGGGTCGGCCTACAAAAATACATGATCACGGCAGCGCTCTATTGCAGTTTGACGGACACGTCAAGTGACCAGCTTTTCTTTCTTTTTTTCTTTTTTTTTTTACATGTGGAAATTTGTTTAAATCACAATGCAGTGGATGCAAATTAGTAGGAAATGTGTGATCCAAAGGTGCTAAATACAGATTATTTAGCTGGTGTAATTGATGCAGTTCTATTTTACTAATTAGTGCCTCAAAACTTTGAAAGATTTGATGCTCTAATCTGGGAAACGTTTGGTAGTTTTAGCAATTAGTGCTTGTAATGTGAAGCTGGTACTTTGTGAACACCGTGCCTTCTAGTTTTGTGTGCTTGCATCATTTGGACTGTGTGTGTGTGTGTGTGTGTGTGTGTGTGTGTGTGTGTGTGTGTGTGTGTGTGTGTGTGTGTGTGAGGCCCTGTTTACTCCTGGTATTAAGATGCGCTTTGGTCGATCGGATCACAAGTAGACGACGCTAAACACAGGTGTAAACGGGGTCTAAAACATTTTGAGTTTGTCCACTTTCAAACACTTCCAGAGGTAGTTGGAAACACATTCGACCGGATTGCTTTCGTCGTGTAAACGCTCATGTGATCGAATGACCTAATGCGTAAACATTATGAAGTTTGGTTTGAAGATGAACTAACACACACACACTCAGTGTTCGGCTGGTCTTGTGGTTGTCCGAGCAGAACCCAAAGCTGATGTTCTCCGTATGTTTTCCTGTTTTCTCCGGTCGGGTTCATGTGTAAATAGATCTGAAGAAACCCATACATTTACCCTCCCATAGACCCTCCCCTGGAAGAAATCAGGACAGAAGTGTTTGAAAGTGGAGAAAAGAGGCGGATTAAAACACCAGGTGTAAACGGGAATGAGTCTCCCTCGTCTACTTGTGATTCGATCGACCATAACGCATCTTAACACCAGCTGTAAACAAGAGCTGAGACTTGTCGTTCTGTGGAAATGGTTACAGAAACAGCCCCTTGCTATCGTCTTTGAGGCAGAGGAAGAACGTTGGTTGATTTTAATATTTGGCTTCTTTCTTTTTGGCTTCTTTTCTGTGCCTGAGAGGTCGATCAGAGACTAATGGAGTGTGAAAGTACGCTGTCATTTACTGGACTGCAGTGACCCGTATCAGGAGGTGGATCTCGTGAACTCAGAGAGCGACCCGTTAGCGTTCCCATTCATCTCAATGGCAGTTCTTCAGCCGCCATATGAAACCGAACTACGCAATCTGCATGTTGCCATCTTTGCTCAGTTCTGGAGGTTTTTCCTTCGGGCTCTCATTGAAAGTGAATGATTTCTGGGTGTTTCGCCTTTGCAAATTGTTGTCGGTATGAATAACCCTTGAGACTAGGACAGAGATCGATCATCAAGTTCTACTTCTCAGATTTGTGTCCGGTTTATTTGTGCTGTGTGGATATTTCTGATTTGTACAAGCATTGAGACTTGAAGCTGATTTCTTGCTGCTGACAAAAATAGAGCAGGACCTTCTGAATGTCATGGCCATTTACATGGACACTTTTTGTTTCTAGCGGAATTAAACTTTCCAGGTTCGGTTCTCAATCCGATCAAGTGTTTACATGTCCTCTCCATCCGGATTAGAAACGGTTTAAACCACCACTTACAATCCGAATGAAATTTCAATTCATTCTGTGTGACGTGGCTACGTGCGATGGTTTTATTTATTATTTTTTTGACTGTGCTACCAGTCCAATCACAAACGTATTATTGGGGTCCATGTAAATGCAGCTAATGTTTTATGTATACAGTGTGTTTATTCTCTTAATAGTGAGTTTATATCTTGGAATTGTGTGACTTGTACGATGTAATTTCTCATTATTTGGACATTGCATTTCATTATTGCAACAAGACGCAGAGTTTTATCAGTTTTGGAGATGTATTAATTAGTAAATGTTGACCAACTGTTTCTCTTAACAGGTATGACGAGTGGATCAAAGCCGATAAGATTGTCAGACCAGCCAATAAGAACGTTCCCAAAATAAAGCACCGCAAAAAAATAAAGGTACAGTCTGATTTTTTTTTTTTTGTAAGATGTTTTCGATTTTTTTTATGTTGTTTAAAGATGTCTCTTCTGTTCACCAAAGCTGCATTTATTTTATTAAAAATACAGTAATATTGTAAAATAGTATTCCAATTCAAAAAAACTGTTTTCTATTGTAATATATAGTAAAACGTAATTTATTCCTGTGATAAAAGCTGAATTTTCAGGATCATTACTCCAGTCTTCAGTGTCACATGATCCTTCAGAAATCATTCTAATATGATGATTTGCTGCTCAAGAAACATTTATGATTATTATCAGTGTTGAAAACCGTTTACTGTGATTATTTTTGCATTATTTTTCAGGATTCTTTGATGAATAAAAAGTTCAAAAGAACAGTATTTATTTGAAATAGAATCTTTTGTAACATTATCTTTACACATTGTCTTTACTGTCACTTTTGATCAATTCAATGCACCCTTACTGAATAAAAGTATGAATTTCTTTCAACAAAAAACAAATCGTACTGACCTCAGACTTTTGAACGGCAGTGTGTTCTTCATGTATATTCATACTTATAGGGGCTACACTCTTAATTTGCTCTCTTTGTTTAATGACAGAATAAAGCGGAGCGAGAAAGAGACCGAACAGAGAGACTGACGGACAGAGAGGATCTTCCTTCACCCAGAAATCGCATCAATCGGTTGTCCAAACCGAACTCTGGCAGTGATGTCTTCTCGAAGATGGAGTGTGGTGATGAACTAAACCAGCAGACGCCCGTCAAGCCCATCGAGATCACATCTATTCTCAACGGCCTCCCAGGTACCTTTATATTCACAGTGCTTAATTATGAGTCTTATAATGTTTTTTTAAGGTAAAGTGTGCAATTTTTCAATACTAAAAAAACTCACTGCAAGTAAACCATTGGTCCTGACAGGTGACACTGTGATTTTGTGAGACTTTAAAAACATTCATCTGTTTGTTTTAGCAACCGTCTGTGTGTACAAACCATAGACTATTAAAAACAATATGGACGTAGTGTCCGTGACATCACCCCTAGGTTTCTGAAGAGCATTTTTTGAAGCTCAAAGTGGGCGGAGCCGGCCGTCGCCATCTTGGGAGCGCGTCACTCCCGGTTAAACGAAAATGGGCAAAGACGTGGATTATCTGAGGTGACGTGACGCTAACAGACAGCAGGCAAACGGCTAGTAGTGACATCAGCGGCAATCCACCTCTCACTCAAGTGGCCACACCCTTAATTATGCAGAACTTTAAGGCTTAATATAATTTAAACGGATGAGTTATAAAATTTTTTACCCCCCTCACAGTTTACATGAAGGGTAAAATTAGCTATATAGACCAAAACCACTCTTTGCACCAGGCTGTAAACATTTTTTTTTCTGCTGTAAAGTTGGATATTTTAACATGGAGGTCTATAGGATTGACTCTCTTTTAGAGCCGATCTCTAGTGGCCAGCCGATGAATTGCAGTTTAAGTCACTTCCGTGTTGGATTCACAAAAGAGATCGGAAGGTTGCCACTTGGTACAGAGAGTAGTGTGGAGTGTCTGGGAAACATCTTTGGAAAAAGTGATTGTTTTTGCAATTCCATTTTGTGCCACTAGTGTCTGAGAAATTGCATACTTCACCTTTAAGCTTACTTGAGTTCCCACGAAGATGGACAACTCTTCATGAAAAGTCATTGATCAAAAGCTGCGGGAACCCTTTTATGGTCTCATTTAGCAGTTAATTGTTTGATATCCATTCCTATGTTTCCCATAGTCTCAGAAAGCTCCACAGATGACAGTGAACGAGAAGAAGATGATGACGCTGATCACGACGAAGAGGATCATCCAGGAGGACGAGCGAGTCTTCGGAAAGGAGGTCCTCCAGAGCGCTCGCTTACACCACATCACTGGGAAACCGGAAGCCCGTCTGAAGGCTTCAAAGCTCCCACAGTTGTCGACGAGGATCCCACCGTCCAGGAAAGCCCAGAATCGGGCAAGAGGAAGAGCCAGTTTGAGGTGGACGTGGAAGGATCCGGCGGCAGAAGAAAAAAAGCAGAAGTTCTAGGCGAACGCAGCTTGAAAAGCCCAGCGAAAGGCAAAACTAGAAGCAGTAGAGGCAGCGATTGGCTACCAAGTAGTTCGCCGAAAAAGTTGGAAGAACGAGGTCCGGTGGAGGATCGAGGCGAAAGCAGTTCTGAAGACGAAGCAACTGAACTTCAACCCAAGGAAATACCAAAAGGGCATCTGAAAACCAAGAGCTCGCCTTCGAAGAAATACAACGGCGTCAAGGAGAAGAATAAAAGCGGGTGTTCAGGATTCTGGGAAATTCCAGAGAAAAGAGCCAAAATATCCACAGGGATCGATGACAGGTCGCCCAGCTCTCGTACCAAAGGCCAGAAGGACGTTTGGTCCAGCATTCAAGTTCAATGGCCCAAGAAGATTTTAAAAGAGCTGTTTTCGGACTCGGACACGGAGGCGGCGAACTCTCCACCTCCTCCTGCAGGAACCGTTCCGGACGAGCCGAGCACCGAACCGGCCCGGGACAACGACGAAGAAGAGATCGCAGAGGAGAAGCTGCAGGAGAATCCCAGCAGTGGCACCAACTCGGTCCTCAACACGCCTCCGACGACTCCGGAGTCTCCCGCCGTAGCCGAAGGTCCCGCTGAGGTTCTGCCCGAGATCCGCGCGCCTTCGCTGCCCGCCAGTCCTCAGCACGCCTCGTTACCCGAAGGACCCCTGATGGAGGAGCGGGCCGGGGGACGCAGCGAGTCCGACAGCAGCACGGTGGAAGTGGAGAGTTTAGGCGGAGAGATCCCGGAGATCCATCGGGAAGAGGAGGCGGGATCCCCTTCCAAGGCCTTCGACGGAAACCTGTCCTGCAACAGTAACAGCAACTGCAGTCTGACGCTCAGCAACAGCAGCCAGCTGGAGAGCGAGCAGAAAGCCAAAGGTACGTGGAGGAACTGCACACGTGATCGATAGACGTTAATGCGTTTATTCAGCAAGAATGCATTCAATTCAGATCCTCTCTGTCCGTCAGTCTCTCTATTCGGTGTCTTTCTCACACCGCTTTATTCTGTCTTTAAACAAAGAGAGCAAATTAAGAGTGTAGCCCCTATAAATATGAATATACATGAAGAATAAACACACTGCCGCTCAAAAGTCTGAGGTCAGTACGATTGTTTTTAAAAAGAAATTCATACTTTTATTAAGCGAGGATGCATTAAATTGATCAAAAGTGACATTTATAATGTTACTAAAGATTTATATTTCAAATAAATGCTGTTCTTTTGAACTTTTCATCAAAGAACCCTGAAAGATAAAATGAAACGGTTTTCAACACTGATTATAATCATAAATGTTTCTTGAGCTGCGAATCATCATATTAGAGTGATCTGTGAAGGATCATGTGACACTGAAGACTGGAGTAATGATGCTGAAAATTCAGCTTTGATCACAGGGATAAATTACATTTTATAATATATTCACATAGAGAACAGTTATTTTAAATTGTAAAAATATTTCATAATTTATACTTTATTTTTGTCTGTATTTCTGTATAATGTAATAATATTAATATATCAGATAAATGCAGCCTTGTTGAACATTTAAGAGACTTAACAAAATCTTACCGACCGCAAACTTTTGAACAGTAGTGTCTATAAACAGATTTTAATTATTATCATTTATTTTTTTACATTATAAAACCTGAGCTAACATGAACTAACAATGAACATTTGTTTTGTTTATTAATTAATCTTAACAGATCAATAAATACTGTAGCAAATATATTGCTTATTGTTTGATAATGTTAGTTAATGCTTTGACTAATGGGACCTTATTGAAAAGTGTCACCAATACTTCAATATGATTTAAAAAGATATTTCTAAAATGTGATTAATTCGTCAAACTCCTGCATTAATGCTTTGCGACAAACTGGTTAGAAAGTGAGGAAGGATCACTAGGTTTTGGAGCAAAGTTAGCAGATGTTCACACATTTTGCACGTCGCACATGAATGCCGTGTGAAGAAAAATACATTTTATTTTTATTTTTTTATATATAGTTTTTTAAATCTTGACTAGTTGTTAGTGCACATTAAAAAATAAGTAGAAAATCATTCCAAGAAATGCATTAATAAATGTTTGTCTCCCGTCTCTCAGCCTCATCCAGTCAGAAGCGGCACAAAGAGGCTCAAGGCGGCGGAGCAGCAAAGAAACACAAGCGGAGTCATAAAAACCTGAGCTTACATCCCAAGAAGAACCGCAAACCAGGTGAGAGAAACCTTCGAGAGGTTTTAGAGAGGTCCGCGGAGCCATGCTAAGCTCATCCAAGAGCTTTAGCTTTAGCTTTCCTGTGTAACAACGTCTTTGTCGAGTCCTTTATTCCTGCAGGGATGTGAACGTGCTCGAGTGTCTCTGCTTCTCGTTTCTCGAGTGTTTCGAGTGTGTTTATCATTGAGACGCTGTGGCATCATCTGGTAATGAAAAGCTCTAGGAGTTCGGTGACTTCAGTAACTCACTTTAAGAAGATGACTTTGTCTCCAAATTAGGTTATGGTTTGCTAACACTATTCTGCCAATAAAAACAGATGCTGCTCAAGTTTTTTTACACCCAAGCCAAACTCAAACACTTCATTTCAATAGTGCACTTTAGACATTCTGCTGACTGTGAGTGACTTTGCAACTGCATGTCAACTAACTCTTATTAGAGTATTAGGTAGACTGTTAGTAGACCGGGTTAGTAGAATAAGTTGACATGTAGTTGCAAAGTTACTTCAGTATCAGTAGATATCAGTAGAATATATGTTGGGGAACATCACAATAAAGAGTTAGCAGATATTAAAGGTCCCATATTGTACATCTTTCTGAATTTTTTTTTAGGTTTTGATGTCCTTAAGAATGTAATTTTGCAGTATAAGTACCAAAAAACATCTCAATATATATTTTACAGCTCCTTTCTCAGGAGCTCTGCCAAGAACAGGTCGATTTTGTTTTGTCTACTTAATATTCATGAGCCTCTCTTCTGATTGGCCTGTTGTTTTCTGAGTGACCCACCATTGGTGGGGGTGGTGACTGAAGGCATTGACTGAGTAGTTCTGACATCACATTTATACAGCTCGTGAAAAGGCACAGCTACTTTATGCAGGCTGTGTGCATTTGTCTGTGGATCGACTGTTGTGAATCTTATATGGTAGTTTCATCGCCCCTAGACCTCTGCTATCATGAAAAAAGCCAGGAAATTTCAGTTTTGACAAAATGGGACCTTTAGCAGTCAGTCTACTTATACTCTAATAAGAGTTAGTTGAGATGTAGATGAAAAGTTACTATAGTTAGAGGAATGTCTGAATGAACCATCGAAATAAAGTGATAGATGTATTCACACTGAACCTGAACTGAATTCTAAACACATTTGTCTTGGTTAGATTATTGTAATATAATATTACATTTATTATTATTATTGTTATTTTGAAGATTTTTATACAATAGTAATATATTTCTGCAGGGTTTTTTTTCTTTCTTTTTTTCACTTTCACTGCATTGATAGAAAGTCTGGTTGACTGAAAACTGAAGACTTTTGAGATTGACCTACATTTACTGTTGACTTGAAGTACCACCTTGACGTTAATATTTCTATAATTTAACAACATATAAAATATTTAACATTTTTTTAGGTGTGTTTTTATATATATATATATATATATATATTTTATATAAAAGGTCTGGTTGGGTGTAAACTGAAGGAAGACCTTTCAGTTTGACCTAAATATTTACTCATTGAAATTAATATTCCAATAATTTTACTACAAATAAAATTGTTTTTAGTTTAGTTTAAATTGTCTTTTTATTTAATAAATATTTATTTAAATGTGTTTATTTGCACTGGTTGAAGGTCCAGTTAAGGTTTTAACTTAATATTTCAATAATTTAACAACAAATCGAATATTACATTTTTAAAAAAGTTTTGTTACATTTTTACTGTTTTTATTTTAAAATGATTAACTTTTATTTAAAACATAAAAATGGAAAAAATACATCATTTTTATTATTATTCATTTTAATTACTAAATTATTAGCACAAATCCTAGTCTGGGAAATTAGTTTGAGTGCTCTGCTTTCACACAGATTGATTATTGATTATTTAAATCAAACTCGAGCATACTTTTTTTTTCTTTTTTTTTATTGAATATCATTATAAATGCAAGTATAAACTGATGAATGCATGTGAGGCCAGTCCAGTAACGCTGAGTGTGTGTGTGTGTGTGTGCAGCCCACAGCAGTGACAGCGAGGACCAGTGCATCAGCGAGAGCAAGAGCTCGAGCCGGACCCCCCCCTCAGGCCACCGGTACCAGAAACACGGAGAGCCGGATCATTCCCACTCCCGGGAACATCACGCCAGGACCAGGTGGACCTTCCAGATGTGTAAGTGCCAGGATTCCTGATAGTCTTAACCCGTTTGATGAGAATGGAATGTCTGACATCGGTTCCCTCTCGCTCCTGTCGATCCAGCGGACCTGGAGAAGATGAGCAGTCTCGAGCGGATCGCTTTCCTTCAGGAAAAACTGCAGGACATCAGGAATCACTACCTCTCGCTCAAATCTGAGGTGGCCTCCATCGACAGGAGACGCAAGCGCATGAAGAAGAAGGAGAGAGAGAGTAAGCGCTTATTCCAGTATTATTTATATACTTTTATAGTATTTATTCATATTTTTGCTTAGCTGTTTATTTTATATCATAATTAATTTGTAAATATTTTTAGTCATTTTGTTATGTGTAATATTAAAGTTATTTTTATTAAGTTAGTTTTAGTAATTTCAGAACATGAACTTAAAATGATTTTTAATTAGTTGCCAAGGCAACTTTTTTATATTATATATGTAATAATATAATATAATATATAATATAATATAATATAATAAAAAAAAAATCATAAAATATTTGTATAAATATTATAATAAATAATTTATTTCATCTTTAACTGCTGAAAATATTTTAAATAGTTTAGGTTGTAGTAATGTTGCTATGAGCTTTTGTTCTTTTTATATATTTTTTTATTTCTATTTTTTTGTTTAAAACAGGGTTTCCCACGCTGTCCCCACAATCTAAAAAAATTATAATTCAAGGCCCTGGAAAGTTTTAGCAAATAAACACACACAGATACAGGTCCTTGAAAGTGCTTGAATTTATTTTGTGCAAGAAGTTTTCTGGAAAAAATTCCATATTACTCCCTCCGCTCCGCTAATGTGTTACTTCACCAACACTTCGTGGCCTGTGCACACTAGCTTGCTTGATTTACGTTAGTTACACACATTTACGCGCTACATTAAGTGTTTCCAAGGGTGTAAGTTTGGTTTGAGAAGTGGGGGGGGGCACAAAATGGGGGAAAATGTTTTCGTACTTTAAAAAAAGGTAACACAAAAATAAATGTAATATTTACCTGTGCCCTTCCTGTCTAACAGGTATGAAATATATAGAAATTGAATAAGGTTATCAAACAGTCTGCACTGCATAAATTATAAATTAAATATAGATTAATCCTTATTAAAGCTACAAACGTTCTTTGGTCAAGAGCAGTGAGTGATTTGTTCTTTGGTTAACTTTACTGACTACAGAATTAGTGGCTGCTGTCACTTTAAGAGCAGCCGCTGCTGACAGGATCTCACGCATCTCATTTTCTCCTGTTCATTTAAGACTTTATTTAACTAATTTAAGACTGCTTTTCTGTAATGAGGATACTTGACAAAACTGACCCCCCCGTCCCCATAGGAGATTACGCCCCGTGAGTGTTTCCCGCGTGAGGTACTTTGTGTTGTACGTTGCCGTGACGTTCACGCGCAAACGAAACTACTACGATGGTTTTTGTTATTGAATTTTTGCCATGAAAATAGCCTTAGATGCTGACATGGCATTAAATAAAACTATCTATATACATTAATTTGGAGAAAAAAATATCTTTGTCATAGTATCCTTTCAGTTACCGCAGTCATCGCATGTGCTGCACTTTATTAGTACCATTTTGTGTTATTAGTTTTTTATTTATTATCTATTTACCTTTTTTAGAATTTAAAAGACAATAAAGAAAGATATTCTTTGATGAAATGAGATCTCTGATTGTAGTCCTTGAAAAACTCTGTACGAACCCTGTTCTTGGAATCACCGTTTTTCGCCAGTCCAAAGTTAGCAGGTTTTGAGGCTAGTTTGCTAGTCGTCTGATTCCCTCATGTGTCATGAACTAACCCATGAGCTCTTGTGTCCCAGCAGGCGCAGCGGTGGCCTCTTCATCCTCGTCCTCATCATCACCGTCCTCCAGCTCTCTGACGGCAGCTGTCATGCTAACGCTAGCCGAGCCGACGGTCTCCGGCGCTTCTCAAACCTCTGGGGTGTCTGTGGAGTGCAGGTGACAGGAATGAGGCGGTGTCGAGCAGCACAGAGCACTTAACCAGCACCCGGCTCGACCTCTGACCCCTGCACTAGTGGACGGACACACACTGACAAACGGGGAACAAGTATGACGAAACAATAGCCACCAGATACAGCAACAAGCACTATTTTATATCGACAACTGTTTCCTTGGCAAGCTAATTGCACTCAAGTGCACTTTTTCCTGAAAGTTGGGTCGAGTTTGACGATAAGACTATTTCTGTTTGTTTGTTTTACAAACCATCGCCACAATGTCCATGAATATTTTATCCTGAATATGAATTCCAACAGGTTCAGTCTCACCCGTAGTAGATCATGGGAGGCGTTTGAGACGGGAGACGAGGAGAGTCACTGACGGCCGTTACGCCGGTGACGCTCAGTGCCTTACAGCTCGAGGCACGCGTGAGGAATGCTGGGAAACGGTCAGCGCTGGGTCGATGTGTGTGTGTGTCATAACGCCTCCAGAAGAGTTCACTCACTCACAGGAAAGAGAATGTCTCGTTTATTTTTAATCACAACAGCGTCAAATCAGTCAAGGTCATATTTCACCCTAAAATCAAAAGGTGGGAAAGTGTGTGTGTGTGTGTATATATATACCCCCCTTTATAAAGCCATAAAAAAGTAAAAAGTAAAGTACTGCATTTAATTCCCCGGTTGGAAATTTTATATATATGTGTATGTATATGTCTATATATATATAATAACTGTATTACAGTGCTGAGAACCACCATTGACAATGACAATTAATTTAATTAATTATAATTTCAGTGAAAGAAGAGCTTTAATGGTCCTAAATATAGGTTTCATTAGGCAAGTGATTTGTTTTTATATGTATCAAATATGTAATTCACTATATTACATTAATGAGAATTTAATACATAATTCTCTATTAATAATTTCACAATCCAAAAAATCTTAATGGCCTTATAAAAAGGTTTCATTATGCAATATTTGTAGTGTTTTATATATAATTATGTATTAAATATATAATAAATACTGCATTACAGTATGTAATGAGAATTTCATACTGTATATAAGTAATAAAAACTAAATCTAGCAAAATGAAGCAAGATTTTTTTTAATTATATATATATATATATATATATATATATATATATATATATATATATATAGGTTTCAAAATATTCTAAAATAATATTATCATTTATAAAATACATATTTATATACGGTATATATAATATTTTGAAACCTATTTTTTATAGTTTTTCAATTAGATATATATTTAAAAAAAATTATTGCAGTAATGACAAATGATAGTAATGAGAATTGTATATTTAATAAATAATTATATATAATTTAATTTAACAATTGGGTAAAAAAAAAAAAAAGGGTAAAACAGTCCATTATGAGATGGTTTATATATAACAATGAAACATTTCCCAATAAGAAGAAATCTTGCATGATGAAACCTATTTTTAGTAGCGCTTTTATTAAAACTACTGTATTACAGTAATGAGAATCAGCATTGAGAATGATAATAATTACATATCAATCAATTTCCCAATTGGAAAAAAAGTATTTATATATACATACTGTTATTTATATATATATACACACAGTTTTATCTAGTTTTAGGGTGAAATACGGCTCGTTTTGTGGCTCTGGTCAGATGACACCTTATGAATGTTAAACCCCCATTTTGTCCAGTGTTTTTTTTTTTTTTTTCATGCTCTCAGTTAAAGCTGTATTGATCATCCCTTGATCTTCAGCGTTCCCCGCTCGGTCCTCCTCCTCCGCTCCGCGTGTTGGTCCCGTCGACAGAGAGCCGAGCGAGTCGGGCAAAGGGCTATCGAGCCGCGCGCTCGCCATGGAGAATTTGCGTTCAGTATCTCTGGAGGTGAAATGTATTATGATTGTTGACAATTTGAGAATTGAAGACTTTTTTCTGGCAGCCAGGATATCCTAAATGTATTTTACTACTGAGATCTACCCAGACCCTGTGGGTGGGGTTGTAATGGTTAATGTGGCAGTATTCAGAAGTGCAATGGCAGATTCATCTGGAATCATGTGCAATGACAGATGCCGATCTGTTGTGTGCGTAAGCCTTTGTGTGTTTGTGTCTTCCTTTTCTCCATTCCCCACCTCCTTTCTGCAATGCCATACATGCAAGGATGTCGAGTTATAAAGCACTGTGGGAAACGGGAAACACTTGTTTGGTTGCGTATGCTAGCAGTGAAGGGTGAACTGTGTGTGTGTGTGTGTGTGTGTGTGTGTGTGTGTGTGTGTGTGTGTGTGTGTGTGTGTGTGTGTGTGTTTAGCCAAAAATGAAAGTTGTTCCAAATGCATTTGATGTTATTTTCCCGTGCAACACAAAAGCAGACGTTTCTTTTCCATGTTTCACCAATTAATTGACACTAATTTCAGTCAAATCTATGCGATTTCAGAAGCACATTTGTCATAAAAACGGATGCTTGACTGAACATGCATGAATATTCTTCACGGAAAAATAACGGCATGGTTTGCAATGAGTGATCGTTCGTTTTTGGGTGAATTATTCCTTCACGAGTACTAGGAACATCATCACTTCCCTTCATTCATCGCTCTCTTTACTTACGATGGAGAAAACGTGCATTTATAACGAGAAGCCGTATGTGTGTATGTGTGTGTGTGTACAATGCTGAAGACATCTTTCCTTTGTATAGACTCCCTGTTGTATCATAACCTGAAGGACTGTAGCGTTTGGCACTTGTATGTAATTGTATGCCTTTGTTATACATTTGTATATTGAGAAGTGTGTTTTGAGTCGAGCTATTTAATATCTTGCACTGTTAATACCATGTACGTTTCTGTACAGTTTTACTGTTTTAACTGTAGCGTCTGTGTGCATTCGGAAGGTGAAGCATGTCCATTTTCTTATTCGTTCCTTTGCGTTTCGTTCTTTCACTTCGGTAGGAGTTTGTTTCGATTCAGTTTCTCACTTTTACGTTTCCTTCTCGTCTGTGTATTTCCGTTAAACTGTGCTTGTACTAGGCTTTTTCTTTCTTTCTTTTTTTATAATGTGGTATTTTCCAAACTGTACATGAAGTGTAAAGTTTTATGGATCTTTGCAAAAATGTTCAGAGACCGTTTGTGAACGAGAGAGAGAGAGAGAGAGAGAGAGAGAGAGAGAGAGAGAGAGAGAGAGAGAGAGAGTGACAAAGCTTAACGGAAAGTTCTATCATATTTATTAAGCTCATCAGAAGATGGACAGTGTGTAATTTATTGTACAAATGTAAGCAGAAAAGCCTTTGAAATAAATGCCATAGTTTGTGACTCTAATGTCCTCTTCACTGTGTATCAGAGATGATTGATTGATGATGCTACAGTATTATAGAGTTGATCTGGTGTGTTTTCAATGGAAACTTGTTTCCGACGCGGAATTACAAATACAAAAAAAAAGGTAAATGTGACTTTTTATCTCACAATTCTGAGGAAAAAAGGTACAGTACAGTGATTGCGAGTTATAAACTCGGATTTGCGAGCGATAGTCAGAACTGCGAGTTTATAGCTCAAAAAGTCACGTTTTTCAAAAGTCAAAATCTTCGTTTTGTTCATGGGTGGAAACAAGCTTCTATAGAGGGAATGTGTTGATGTCACCTCCCGCCGGACTGAGTGGCAGAAGAGCTGCTGTGGGACTGGATTTAATAGGAGAAACTGCAAAAATGCAAGTAAAACAAATGATTATCAGTTTAGACTAAAGGTTGGACTCGATATAGTGTTCCTTACAACTTACCAAAGACCCAGTGATCCGTGGATATCAACATACAGCAGGAATCATGTTTCCTGACGTTAATATGAGCCTGATTTAAACGCCGGGGAAATACATAAAGCCAATTTGCCTGTGAACGCTGTATATAAACACAATATAGGTCTAAATCTGGGTGATCACTTATATCAATGTTATATATCATCATATCGTCCAGCTTTAAAACTTGTGTAGTTTTTTGTCAGTGTTTATTTAAAAACATCTAATTATTTAGAATATACGATGGTAAATATTAAATTAAGTTACAATATGATTTTACCACATATTGACACAAAATGATAACTGCAAATCCCCCTTTCTCTGCCTGGATCAGTGGTTTCTGTGATTTGCAGCGATGCATTTTCTTCTCTGTTCTGTAGCTTTCGGCAGTCTGTAAAAACACACCTCTGATTTCTTGTCAAATCTAGTTGTACAGTCGATCTCAAAGCTCTTTCCTGTTTTAGATGTGTTTTGTGTGTTTTTCGCAGCATTCGCGCTGTTTTTGCCCAGTGTCGGTCCTTCATATATGCAAAATACACATGATGCGTCCCCACACCACCAGGGGGCCCCCTTGCGCTCAGATGATTTATTGACTATGGATACGATTATTCGAATTTTAGTTTTGGCTTCCAACGATTATGAAATCATGTCGCATTCTGTTCCTTCCCTTTAAAGCGTTTCCCTTCCTGCGTAACATCCAAATCAGTCAAATCATGTGACATGACTGTCATAATATACAGTCTCCTGCCTGATGTGCTCAAAAAAACACCGGAAGAAGCTGTTCCAGAAGCGGCTTTCTGTGTGCACGATCCAAGACGGAGCAAAACACGGACAAGTATGGGATACTTTGGCCAATTACACACAGAAATATGTCAAAATGCATATCTTGGCGAGTTTTACCTTAAAGTCCTCTTGTAGTCAATCATTTTATCCCTTAAAACTCATCTTTGATCACCAAAATGACATATTTAAATGTTTTTTCCTTGAAAAAAATTCTTCATGTCTTAAAATATCTTGAATGTAACTCGACACCCTTGCCTCATTTAGTATGCGCGGTTCTATGAATATGCAAATGCACTCCACTCACTCACTCAGCTCCGAGATCCACTGGTTGACGATCACACGTTGATCTGATTGGTTACAAGGTAGTTTGTGACGTCAGAAACACCAGCGATTTCAAAGCGTGTGTTTGAGACTGTCTTTGGTTCACTGCAGTTTTAAGGAGGAAATACTCAGCAATGGTGTCGACTTATGAATTTACACATGGTTTGTCTTAAAGCATATTAAAAACACCACATAGACACATAAACTACATCAGAAGCTGGATTTTCACCATGGGGACTTTAAACAAAGTTGGTTATTTCTTAAGTGATCATAAACTGTTGGGAAAGTAATCGAACGCTTGTCAGTATATCTGTGCATTTGGTCTTAAAGTGACAGTCACCTGATAAACCTGCGCTCTCTGTCTTTTAATGTTAATCAAACAAGAGAATCACTCACTGCTCTTCACTGAATAACTTTAGTAACTTTAATAAGAATCTATGTATATTTAATTCATATGGTGAAGACTATACAGATGTTTACATTGATTACTTTATTCAAATTCTGTATTATTAGTAGGCTAAATTGATGTTTAATTTTTTTATGGTATTACTGACCATTTCAACTCACCCCAGACAGCGACATAGTGTCGGCCCAGATCTGGCCAGAAGTCGAGGACCGGCACTGATTCTGCCTATTTGTGGAGATGTAAAATATCTTCTGAATAATAGCAGATCCTGGCCAATCATTCATTTGTATGGGTATATATGTATTTTTGACATATATATGTATGTGTGTGTGTGTGTGTGTGTGTGTGTGTGTGTGTGTGTGTGTGTGTGTGTGTGTGTGTGTGTGTGTGTGTGTGTGTATGTAAATAAATATATATATATGTATGTGTGTGTGTGTGTAAATAAAAAATAAATATATATGTATGAATGTATGTGTGTGTGAATAAAATATATATATGTGTGTGTGTGTGTGTAAATAATATATTTATGTGTATGTGTGTGTGTGTAAATAAAAAACAATAATAAAAAAAATGTGTGTGTGTATGTGTAAATAATATATATGCGTGTGTGTGTGTGTTCTTCCCTAGTTTTAGCGCTTGTTCAGAATAAAGGAAATCAAGCCAGCATGAGTCAGGTGAGAGTCATTATTACACTAATAAGAAGCATTAAACCATGTAGGAATGCTATTATTGGCGCTAGTAGTAACATTTAAAAGGTTACTGACGAAATGATTTTATGTCAGCAAATCCAGTCTATTTTAGTCAAAAGAGTTATAAAAAATTAAACTATATATATATATATATTTTTTTTTAAGTATATATATATATATATTTATAAATGTGAAGAAAGTCACTGGTATATGTTTTACTATTATTATTATTCAAACATTATACATGGACTTTCGTTCAAAAACAAATATTAAACATTATACATTAAACTGTAAAAAAAAGGGGGGGGGGGATTTGTCTGTAATTTTTTAATTAGTACACTTGCATTCATGAATGTGATATTAGGTGAAAAGTAAAGTAAATTAATTAAACCGTTTTTTTTCTCCATTCTTTTCAGAATATTAATTGAAGCTATAAAGAGCATTTGACGCGGTGTTTGTTCTTTCAGGCGTCTGCAGCGAACACCTTCACACTGCTGTCGTCACTCACAGGGGTCCTTCCGCCGCTCTCTCGTCCGTGAGCACGAGGACGTGCAGCAGCAGCAGCAGCAGCAGATCTCCGTTAACGCGCCGCGATGATCGGCGGCAAACCGAGCGCGATCGCCGCGGGCGTCTGTGGCGCGCTCCTCATCGGGTACTGTATCTATTTCGACAGAAAACGACGCAGCGATCCGAACTTCAAAACCAGACTGCGTCAACGTGAGTCACGAGATCCACCAGACTAGTTAACACAATACTAGGACGCTGTTTACGTAAGACTGGTTCGTTTTACTTCTCATGCAGTGAGCTGGTGTTTAGATTACAGTACCGTGTCTTTATAATACATAGTCACGTTCAGCCAGTTTCAGATTATAGTCGTATTTTGACCCAGGATGTCATGCACGTACTATTGATTCATTGAATCGGTTCCTTTGAACGACTCGTATGAACGCTTCACCTGTGTAAGTGCAGCTACAGATGAAGAAGAATCGTATTGGCTGAACTGAATCACAATCAGCTTAGTTTGGTCACGTGGGTTTTGTGTGTTTGATTCAAGATTTTTATTAGTTATGTACATCTTAATTATATATATATATATATATATATATATATATATATATATATATATAAGTCTGTTGTTTAATGTGCTTTTTTCTTCTTTTTAGGGAGGAAGACTCAAAGAGCTGCTCAAGATAAATCTGGACTTGCTCAAGTAGGTCAAACGTCTGATCACATTTAGATGTTTGAGGATGAATCCTTCTGTTCCTCTAAAGCAGTTTTCCATCGTGTGATCATCCTTGACCCCATTCTACATTTAAAGACGACTACATGTTTTTTGTGTAGAAAGACCAAAGAAAAAATATTATAAATGTGTAAAATATTATTTAACATATAAATGTTCTGTTATAATATTGTTTTTATTTCAATGACAATGAAACTGTTATGAATGCATTTTATTTATTATTTAAATCATTTTTATTATTTTAGTTTTTTATTTTAACCATCTTTATTGTAATCCAATTAAGTTCGGTCTTGTTTAAATAACTTATTATTTTTGTTGAAACATTGAATGCATGTTAATCGTTGTTTATTTTAATCAATTTAGTTAAGCCTTATTGTTTTTTAAATCTCTAAATTTTTCCATTAACCCCTTTTTTTATGAATTTATTCAAATAATTTTGTATTTATTTTATCATTTGTCATATCATTGTCATTTTTATTATCACATAATTTTTTTTTAGTTAGGTCTTATTTTATTATTATTATTGTTCTTTACTTTTTCCCATGCCTTTCTCGTTTATTTTTATTCAAATTGTTTATTTTAATCAATTGAACTATTTGGTTAGATCCTTTTTTTTTACATTTTCATATATTTTAATACTTTTTCTATTTTTTTTTTTTTTTTTTAATCATTTGTATATTTCTATATAATATTTGTAGTTGGGTCTTATTCTATTATTCATTTATTCTACTATTTATCATGGACCCCCTAATATTTAAACTTTTATGAATTCATTCAAATCATTTTTAAATTAATTGTAATAATCATTGTAATCAAATGAACTATTCAGTTAGATCACTTTATTTATTTTAATAATTTTCCCATTTATTTTAATCTTTTTTTTTTGTTAGGTCTTACTTTATTATTTTTTTTATTTTTTCAATGCATTTTTCCGTGGACCCCTTATACTCATTTGCAAGTGCTTTATGACGGTGAAGGTTTGACTGTCGGTCTTTATATCCTCCAGCTGCCAGATCTTAAAGATGCCGGAGCCGTGCAGAAGTTCTTCCTGGATGAGATCCAGCTGGGCGAGGAGCTTCTGGCTCAGGGTGAGGCATCCGTCTCACTATCATCTGGGTTTACACACACACACACACACACACACTCTGAAGTGCTAAACGCCCACATGTTTTCCTCAGGAGACTACGAGAAGGGTGTGGATCACCTGACCAATGCGATCGCAGTGTGTGGCCAACCACAGCAGCTCCTGCAGGTGCTCCAGCAAACGCTGCCCGCGCCGGTCTTCCAGATGCTGCTCACCAAACTCCCCTCCATCAGCCAGGTGAGCGCCACTCCTCACTGCACACCTGTGAGGGCTGGGATCCAACATCACTTCCAATTCTGGAAGCGAATACTTATGATATTAAAATTTCGATTCCTCTTATCGATTCCTTTGTGAGCATTTCGATATGACTTTAAGCCATTCAACCGCAAGACGACTCGTGTGCTGTTTTATGTGTTTCGCACACATCCAGAGCTCGCTCACAGAAAATGTGATTTTTAACCAAGCGCGAGACGACTTGCCGTAACTCTGTCTGACGCACCCACTGCTAGCCTAGCTTAGCACAAAGACTGGAGGTAAATGGCTCCAGCTAGCATACTTCTCCCAATAAGTGACAAAATAACGCCAACATTTTCCTGTTTACATGTGATTTGTATAGTCACAGCGTGTACAAATAACAAGGTCACATGAGACACAGCCATCTTCTAACCGTATAGACCAATTATAGGTTTGTAAACATCCGGGATGCGCGCGCATCGTGGTTGCAGAAAGACCCGTTTAACAGCTGATCATTACACGGATATGGATAAGGATAAGAATAATACTAATAGTTCGATTTAAAACATTTTTTTATACAGATTTACGATTCTGGCAACCGACTGCACAACACGAAATTTTTCCGGATGTTGTCTTTTGGTCCCGACATGCGCAGTAGAACCTGCGTGACGCCGTGTGACGTAGGGTGATAATTCCCCTATACATACTGGGAACTATATTCTCAGAAGGCGAAGCACTGCTACTTCTGCGGAGTGATTTACTCCAACTCTGAGTGAACTCTCTGCTTCTCACGGGGCTTCTCAGGCACTGCGAGCAAATCACTCCACAGAAGTAGCAGTGCTTCGCCTTCTGAGAATATAGTTCCCAGTATGTATACGGTTAGAAGATGGCTGTGTCTCATGTGACCTTGTTATTCGTACACGCTGTGACTATACAAATCACAACATGTAAATAGGAAAATGTTGGCGTTATTTTGTCACTTATTGGGAGCAGTATGCTAGCTGGAGCCATTTACCTCCAGTCTTTGTGCTAAGCTAGGCTAGCGGTGGGTGCGTCAGACAGAGTTACGGCACGCACGGAGGTGAGAAGGGTGTGTGTGGACTTATCTAACTCTGGGGGATACGGGGAATAAGATAAAGTCCCAAAAAGTCGGCGTGTTCCTTTAAGCTGTTGATTTTTGTTCATGATATTCAACTACAATTAAATGTTTTGCAATAAGACTAAATGTGAATATAATATAAAAAAATTTTTTTTTTTACCGTATTGGAATCGAAATTAGGAATCAATAAGGATCAGAATCAATAAGCAGAATTGGAGTAGTTAAAACTGAAGCGATACCCAGCCCTACCCCTGTGCATTCTTTAAAACCCCCCACGAGCCACGTGTCGCTTCTGGGACAAGAAAGAATGCGAGAGAAAACCAAGAACTAACCAAAGTTAAATGTCTTTGCAGTGACTTTTAGCTATTTCACCTCTTGAACACTGAGATATGTCATTGACATTATGCGACGTTAGGCTGTTCTCGAGCTGACCTTGTGACCTCTGTGTTCTCCTGTTCACAGCGGATAGTGAGCTCTCAGAGTCTGGAGGAAGACGATGTCGAGTGAAACGCGACGGACCTTCTGATCTTCTATTTATCATGTTTATTCCTGTGTTTGGTTGCACATCGATCCCGACCACTTCCTGTTCCTGGTGTTTGCATTGACATTGTTCGTATAAAATGGATGTTTTTTTTTATTCTAAACATGATCTAACGTAGACACTATTTCAGACACTATTTCAATGACAAGCAAATTATAAAGGTCATCAGTTCATAAGCACTCGGTTCCTTTTAATGTAATTTCTGGATATTTCTCACATTTAGTGGTTGATCATATCAAGGATGGATGGATCTATTAGCAATATTAATCAGATGTTTTTGTTTATGAATCTTGTTTTTGTATGCACTGAACTTTAAATAATAGATTCTTCTTTGTATTCATTAAATAATTTAATCTAAATGTCTTTTCTCTCCTGTTATTTATGCATTTATTGTTTTTCTGCTGCACATTTCACTGCAGTGCTGCTGCTGATCTGTGGATTGCCGTTCTCCTCCTCTAGGAGGCAGCGCACACACACATTCTGATCAACTGAACTTCAGTTGAGGGGAATTGAAGAGACATGGACAGGGTTTTTAATGTTAAAGCGTCTATCCTGGTTTACTGTTTTTTTTTTTTCTAAATTAACATTTAAATCGGTAAAATCATCAATCTATCTTCCAAAAGATGTTTAGTCTAACCCTGATTCACTACGGTAAGCCTATTATAGAGTGGATGTTGCGTATTATGAAGTGTTAATGCATTAGATCTGTCAGGAGGGTTTTTGGGGGAAACGACATGCGTCACTCGCCCGTGCAAGTCTCCTCGTATCCGTAAGTTGCTCTGGCTACTTTGCTGTGTGTGTGTGTGGCAGGGGTTAGTTGAGTGTGTGTGTGTGTGAGTGGCAGGGGTTAGTTGAGTGTGTGTGTGTGAGTGGAAGGGGTTAGCTGAGTGTGTGTGTGAGTGAGTGGCAGGGGTTAGTTGAGTGTGTGTGAGTGGAAGGGGTTAGCGGAGTGTGAGTGAGTGGCAGGGGTTAGTTGAGTGTGTGTGAGTGAGTGGCAGGGGTTAGTTGAGTGTGTGTGTGTGTGTGTGAGTGGAAGGGGTTAGCTGAGTGTGTGTGAGTGGCAGGGGTTAGTTGAGTGTATGAGTGGAAGGGGTTAGCGGAGTGTGTGTGAGTGGAAGGGGTTAGCTGAGTGTGTGTGAGTGGCAGGGGTTAGTTGAGTGTGTTTGAGTTGAATGGGTTAGTTGAGTGTGTGTGAGTGGAAGAGGTTAGTTGAGTGTGTGTGTGTGAGTGGCAGGGGTTAGTTGTGTGAGTGGCAGGGGTTGGTTGAATGTGTGTGTGAGTGGCAGGGGTTGGTTGAATGTGTGTGTGAGTGGCAGGGGTTGGTTGAATGTGTGTGTGAGTGGCAGAGGTTAGTTGAGTGTGTGGTGTGAGTGGCAGGGGTTAGTTGAGTGTGTGTGAGTGGCAGAGGTTAGTTGAGTGTGAGTGGCAGGGGTTAGTTGAGTGTGTGTGTGAGTGGAAGGGGTTAGTTGAGTGTGTTTAAGTGAGTGAGTGGCAGAGGTTAGTTGAGTGTGTGTGTGAGTGGCAGGGGTTAGTTGAGTGTGTGTGAGTGGCAGGGGTTAGTTGTGTGAGTGGCAGGGGTTAGTTGAGTGTGTGTGAGTGGCAGGGGTTAATTGAGTGTGTGTGTGAGTGGCAGGGGTTAGTTGTGTGTGTGTGTGAGTGGCAGGGGTTAGTTGTGTGTGTGTGTGAGTGGCAGGGGTTAGTTGAGTGTGTGTGTG
Source organism: Rutilus rutilus (assembly GCF_951802725.1). Lineage (NCBI taxonomy): Eukaryota > Metazoa > Chordata > Actinopteri > Cypriniformes > Leuciscidae > Rutilus > Rutilus rutilus. The sequence goes on from NC_140225.1 coordinate 2,265,643, forward strand.
AGTGGCAGGGGTTAGTTGAGTGTGTGTGTGTGAGTGGCAGGGGTTAGCTGAGTGTGTGTGTGAGTGGCAGAGGTTAGTTGAGTGTGTGTGAGTGGCAGGGGTTAGTTGAGTGTGTGTGAGTGGCAGGGGTTAGTTGAGTGTGTGTGAGTGGCAGGGGTTAGTTGAGTGTGTGTGTGTGAGTGGCAGGGGTTAGTTGAGTGTGTGTGAGTGGCAGGGGTTAGTTGAGTGTGTGTGTGAGTGGCAGAGGTTAGTTGAGTGTGTGTGTGTGGTGTGTGAGTGGCAGGGGTTAGTTGAGTGTGTGTGAGTGGCAGGGGTTAGTTGAGTGTGTGTGTGTGTGTGTGAGTGAGTGGCAGAGGTTAGTTGAGTGTGTGTGTTGTGTGAGTGGCAGGGGTTAGTTGTGTGTGTGTGTGTGTGTGTGTGTGAGAGTGAGTGGCAGGGGTTAGTTGAGTGTGTGTGTGTGTGTGTGTGAGTGGCAGGGGTTAGCTGAGTGTGTGTGAGTGGCAGGGGTTAGTTGTGTGTGTGTGTGTGTGTGTGTGTGTGTGTGTGTGAGTGGCAGGGGTTAGTTGAGTGTGTGTGAGTGGCAGGGGTTAGTTGAGTGTGTGTGTGAGTGGCAGGGGTTAGTTGAGTGTGTGTGTGAGTGGCAGGGGTTAGCTGAGTGTGTGTGAGTGGCAGAGGTTAGCTGAGTGTGTGTGTGAGTGGCAGGGGTTAGTTGAGTGTGTGTGTGTGTGTGTGTGTGTGTGTGAGTGGCAGGGGTTAGTTGAGTGTGTGTGTGTGAGTGGCAGGGGTTAGCTGAGTGTGTGTGAGTGGCAGGGGTTAGCTGAGTGTGTGTGTGAGTGGCAGGGGTTAGTTGAGTGTGTGTGTGAGTGGCAGGGGTTAGCTGAGTGTGTGTGAGTGGCAGAGGTTAGCTGAGTGTGTGTGTGTGTGTGTGTGTGTGTGAGTGGCAGGGGTTAGCTGAGTGTGTGTGTGAGTGGCAGGGGTTAGTTTTCACAGTGAGGTTGACATGGAGCTGCTAAATCTCCAGAGAATCACCGTTTGAATCAAACGCTGAACAGAGAGTCTGCTGACAACAAGAGAGCGAGACTGAGCTCGTAATAAAAGAAGAATCAACATCAGCTTGGCTTTTCAGAGATGAAGAACTGAGGGATTTGAAATGTTGTAAAAGCGAGATGATGGTGTTTTTATTACTCAACGGGTTAGTAAGGTGTTTTATTGAACAGATAATCTGTCATGCGTATCTCTAACAGAGTTCACTGTAAAGCATTATCTTTGTGAAGAGTCATATTCATATTCGTCCACACAGTCACGCAGAGCCGAAGCACAACCAAAATATTCCTCAGCAAAATCCATGCAGTTTTGTTTTTTAACCACTAGAGGGCCAAAAGTTACATATAGCGTAGTGTACACTGGTCAACACCAATGTTGTTTGTCACGGTATACTATAATACTGCTCTTACAAAGTCTGCATTATAACCTATATTATGTGCATAGTTTACCATTTTTATGTATAAATGCTCATAACTACTACATTCTCCAAAATATGTGGTATGAAACAGCATTCATTATCCCACAATGCAATGCACTACACTCCTATTTAAGTTTGAGACGAATTGACCAAAGTAATATAAGCTTTTCTTGATTCACTATTTGACTGAAGTTTTACCAGGAGTTTGACTTTCTTAAACCAGTTTGGATTAAAAGTGCTGTGAAAAAAAAAAAAGAAGCATTATAGCAATTAAAAGGTAAATGTGTAAACGCACAATTGCAAAGATGAGATTTTAACTTTTAAATGCATGCAGTTGCTTTAAAAATGCTACAATAGAGATGTGGCATTCTCTCTCGCTGTAAACTATTATCTTAAACTGGATGAAACGACTTGTGTGGTTTAGTCTAAGCACAGATGGTTGGACATGACAATTCCCTGCTGAAATACATAAATCTGACACAGAGTCTGTGATGAGAAGCTGAGCGCCGGTGGAAGTTATGATGGGCTGGAGTTTGAGTTTTCTCTCGGCCTGTGTGAGCTGATCTATGTGTTTTGGGTTTGAACCCGTCATTATAACCTGGAATCTGGCACTCGCGGATCACTGAACTGTTCGCTGGAAGAAACAGCAGAAGGGAAATAAATCCAGCTTCTGTCCTTTCCGTCCAACTCCGCTCAGATTTTCCAGGAATAACGTGGTTGTCGGGTTTATAAATGGAGACTGCCAGTGGCTTCGGCTCAGCTGGAAGAAGACTCACTATTCAGAGAGCATTTATCACACTCATTCAGTGTCAAACGTAAAGTCATTGGTAATGTCACCACACTGACACCTAATTTTACTCTACAAGCCTCAAATGTTTCGCAGATGAACACGTCAAGGTAATGTTAGGAGGTTTGAACATGATAAATATTAATTTCTCATGTAGATATGCAATTACATTCACAGCTCATGTTATTGCCATAACCTGAAACACATGATTGAAAAAAAATTTTTGGTCCAGTATTATTTATATACTATTACAGCCTTTATTAATATTTTGAATTAGCTTTCTTTGAGTTTTGGTTTGATTTTTGGACCTACATTCTTAAAAAATAATTTTTTATTTCTATAAAATCTTTTTCCACTATAAAAAAGCTTTTGTGCAATGGTTTCCGTGAATGTTAAAGGTTCTTCATGGAATCATCAATCCAATAAAGAAGAGATGGAAACCCGTGACGTTACACTCAGAGTGGTTCGTGACTCGATTTTATACGTTTCAATGGCAGCAGTCAGGTGGTACAGGTCAGAGCTCTTTAAGTCGTTTATGTTCATTATTATTGTAATACGCGTTCATGTATTTTGAAGGAGGCATGGCTTTCAAGACTCTCAGGGGAGGGTGGGATCTTATGCTTTTAAAGCTAACTCGCTAATGCTAACCTCTCAGAAAATTGCCTATTCTACCTTAAGCGCTCTGAGCTGGACTACAGCAATACAGGGAAGGAGATAAGTGCTTGTGGGAACGACTGAAATCTCCAAACATGCAGGAAGACGGTGAGGCCGAGTCAAGGGAATGGATATTCAGACTGATGCAATCTTTCTTAAACTTAAATCTGTACTGTTTTATCCCTGTGGTTGTTCGCTTGCATAATTGGCTTACGAAGAAGAATGAGGTTTGTCAGTGTAATCGAACGACTCATTGGCTCTGTCCCAAATGCTGCCCTTGAGTGATGTAATGCAAGCATAAGCCACAAGTGATATTTGTAACTGGACAGTCTATCTATAGGCTATTTACCGAACACTGAGCATGCTTTTTAAAACCACAAAATAGTCTCTGAAAAACGTTTTTTTAATTAATTTTTTTTTATTACATTTTAGTAATCATAAATTAGGTAGGCCTATCATTAGAATTTAGAAAGCATGAACCTCAAAACTATTTTGAAATTGTTCTTTGCCATATCATGAAATCGGTGCTGACGGTGTCGCTAAATTAAAAAGTTTCGGTGTTCTATGCGATTCTTATTATTAATACTTTTTTTTTATTAACTTATTTTAGTTTGGGTGACGCGTTTTTAAAACCTAGTGCATCTAGCTCGTGCTAACTTAGAAAAACAACGGGAAAGCAGCAGTGGAACCGGAACGCAAAAACACGTTCCATGTGAACGCGGTTACCGGAAAGGCGCGAGCCGCATTGTGTAAAACGCGGAAGTAGTTGCGCAAATAGTAACTAAACTAATGAATCTGCACATGGTAGGATTTGATCAGCAGATGTAATATTATCGAGCAACAAAGTCGTGTTTACCCGGATGACACATTAAGCGCGTATAGAGGATATAATTACTGGATTTGCCGAAGTTTACCAGGTTAGTGGCATCAGATCTTTGAAAGTGTTTTAAAGCCTGTAGTAACAAACGAATTAGAAATACACATTCAGAACTGTATACTTTACTTTTTGCCATGTCTGATGTTATGGCAGAAAAAAGAAAGAAAAAAAAACATTCTTTAAACTATGCAATATTTTACATGCATTAGCCTACTCAAAACAAATATGCAATGTGCAGAAATATGCAAAACCTAATTTCAGTCAACTAAATTTGAATAGGCATAACACAAAACTCCAGGTATTAGCCTATTAAAATTGAGTTGACAGAAATTAGGTTTTGCATATTTCTGCACATTGCATATTTACACCATCTTGTAAAAATTCCATAAAGTTAAATTAACTCTGTTTTTCATTTTTGGGATTGTAATGATGCAAAGTAGTTTATTTATTCTTTCTTTATGTTGTTTTGATCCCTTTCTGCTCCTGATTCTGTCATTTGCGCTGTATAGCCATGATAATTTTATTATTTATTTAAAAAAACTTAAAATATTTTTATTAAAAAGACAATATAATTTATATATCTATAGCAAAATATGCATATTGTGCATAAAAAAAATATTTAAATAGTTTGAGTATAGGGAGTCTATTATGTCATTCGCAGTGCTTCATGGTAGTGGGCGGAGCTCTTTGCTAGTCACGTTCTCTGATTGGTGGCTATTTCTTTGCAGAATTATGGGTAGGGCCTAATGTGTTTTTTTTTTGTTTTTTGTTTTTAAACCGTAATTCTGAATCTGTTGTTGAACATGATTATTTAAAAAAAATAAGTTGAAATAATGTGCCTTCAACAAAAGCACATTCCATCGATTAACAATAGTGTAGCTCAGTAATCAGTTGATTCAATTTGAAAAGAAGAGTTTGTCTTTGAAATGTTGATGGTCTCTTTGGGTACTAAAAGTTTACTGTAACAAGATGTGATGATGTCATAGGGTGTTGTACTCATTACAGAATAGCGTGAATCACACTGAGAACCATACAGGTGATCTACTGTATTTCAGGTCACTTTTCATTTGCATGCTCATTTCTTAGCCAGTGTAAAGTGTACCAGACTTTATATTATTCCTGAATACATGAGCCTATGATCTCAGTTGAACACAGTCCAGCTCCAGCGAGCTTTAATGACCACAGGGGAGGAAAGGGTTTGGTCGTTTGGAAGCTTCCCTGCTGGAAGACAAACACAGGCCTAATTATTTTTATCCAAGTCTGCAGCTGGTTTCTTTCTTTCTTTCTTTCTTTCTTTCTTTCTTTTTTACTGTGTTTGGAAGGTGTAGTCTGGAGCTCAGAGCTGCCAAGAGACAGGAACTGGAAAATACTTCTCTAAGAGAGAAAATACAATATGAAAACGTAACCGGGGCCAAGAACCGTCGAATAAAAATATAATGACAGACGGTGTATTTTCCATGAACTCATGCACTCTTAGCAAAGCTGCTCCCCTCCCTTGCTTTTAGAAGACGGGAAAAGTGTGTTAAGAGGGAAGCTGCTGATTTGATTTTGGACTTAAAGGGACAGTGCGTCCTAAATAAAATTCTGTCTTAGTTATGAGTTAAAGTTTTGCATACATTTTAATGTGAACACTTTACAGATTTACAAATATCTTGTTTTTTATTTGCCTGACATGAGGGTGTGTAAATGATGTCAAAGTTCAACAGGAAAAACAAGTAGATTTCTTACAAAAAATACTTTTTTTGATTTACATAGACATCGGTGTCATAACAAATGAATAAATAAATCAAGTATTTTTAGATTTTAGATGTAGTTTATAGATGTAAGAGGTTTTTTTGAGCTATCTACTAACTCCTTCAGTATTCGCCGTGTTCTGTGGCTTTTTGACCTTGGTGTGTAAATTATGACAATGTTTATTTTTGGTTGAACTATGCATTGAAGTTTATAAGTCAGTGCTATGAGAGGGAGTTTGAGGCTGATCTGTGTCGTTGTGTGTGAATGATACTGTGGCCAATGGAGAAAGCTTGATTCTGGCACTGAAACGTGACGTGAGATCATCAGATTTATCTTAATAAAATGCAGCTGAAGTGTCTGACGGCCTTTTCCCTGTAAATAAACAACTGAGCAACACATTTATGATGAACATCACTGTTCCTTCTCTAACAAAAAATACCAAAAACTATCATAGTACTATCATGGTGATTTGGTGGTAATACTATGGTATTCTTTGAATACTTTTGTTTTATATTTATGCTGTATATATTTTATATGGTATTCTTTGAATAGGTATATATATATATATATATATATATATATATATTATTTTTTAGGTAATGCAACGTTTATCATTGTACACATACAGTACATGCATATTTTTAAATGATGATAATGTGTAAGTATGAAGCATGCTTTAATTAATTAATTGAAATATGTATATATTTATTTATATTAATGTTTTATTGTTATTATATATTTATTATTAAATATTTAATATTATTATTTAGAATATATTTATAAATTACACATTATTGATAAATATACAATTAATTAAATCTATTCATAATAAAATATATTATTAATTAGAAATGTTTATATATATATATATATATATATATATATGTGTGTGTGTGTGTGTGTGTGTGTGTGTGTGTGTGTAAATGGGTAATAATCAATACTAAATCCCTAGCACATTTGTTTACAAAGAGACTGACAGAGAAATATGTGAAATTAAGTTGAATCAGTTTCAGCTGCAACATATGTTATTTTGAAACTCTTCAACAACAATAAAAACCCAGCTGGTGATTGTACCAGCTGAACATTAGTGTGCTGTATGAATGTGAGTGTGTAATAGCTTCAACAGGGGGCGCTGTTGCTCCAGCCTCCCAGTTAACCTCCCAGTCTCTCCAGTCCTGATGCCATTCACTAGTTCACCAACAAAACATGTCGGCTGACGTGATTACAGGTGATGTCTGCCAAATGACCTTCGAGATGTCATTACTTTACAAGTGAAGCAACTCCGATTTATAAAAACCCTTTGTGTGTTTGCATTGCAGGAACATGCACTGAATAATTGAAGAGTGACGGTTAAACTCTGCATGTGAATGATTGGGTAAAGTGTTTTAGTTCTGCATACATGTGCATATAAACTATCTTTGCACAATGCACACATTTCAAAACACAGATAATCAGAAACTCATTGCTATGTGTTGTCGCCACAGTGCCAACTGTGTGTGTGTGTGTGTGTGTGAGAGAGAGAGAGCATTTAGCCTGAAATGCTTTATGGTGCAACCGAGGAGAAAAGCTGAGCTCTGTCATGCCAGCAGGCGCGGAGGAAATGTAAACCGAGTCACAGTCGTGCTAATAATAATGGCGGCGTGTTGCAGGGGGTTTAATTACCAAAGCAGTCTTAAGCCCTGTGTCATGCCTTGCAAAAAACACAGAGCTGGGAGGGGGAAAAATCCTTGGCACTTCCTAAAAATAAAGAGAGGTGTACGTGCTTGGAGTGCTAACAGCTGTGCCATCTGATCCGACATGGGAATTCACTGTCGGGATCAAATGCCTTTGAGTTTCACTGCTTTGTGCTCTTGTGTTATATCTGGATTTTTAGGGAAAATATTCAGGATTCCCAAAATAGATTTACCCATCTGAAAATACAGCATTGAAAACCCCTGTAAACCAAGCAACGATCCCAGCCGAGGAATACGAGTCTTATCTAGACAAACCATCTGTCATTTCTAAAAAAAGTTTTTTTTATATATATATACTTTTAACCACAAATGCTCGTCTTGCACTAGCTCTGCGAAGCGCCACACATTATGTAATCCCGTTGAAAGGTCACGCTTGTTCCGGTTCTAAAATGTAGTGTTGTGTGAAAAACTCATTCTCATTTTCTCCTCCAACTTCTAAATCCTCCAACATAGTTGTTTTATTTATTTATTATTTTTTTGTAAATGGCGTTTGACATTGACACGTTCACTTTGTAAACACCGAGTCGGTACTTCCGCCTACGTCATTACGTTTTGTTTTCCTCAAAACCCTTAATTTCTTTTCGGCTGAAGAAAGAAAGACATGAACATCTTGGATGACGAGGGGGAGAGTCAATTATCAGGAAATTTTAATTCTGAAGTGAACTAATCCTTTAAAAAGCACGGCTCAGTCGGTTCGGGTCAACTAGGAGCCACATGCTTTGAAGGTCAGAGTCGCGTTTCAGAAACCTTGACATGCTGATTGGCTGAAAGAGTATCTGTGGTAAACACACACACACACACACACACGCATACACGACGTGTCCCGCCTGGGTTCGCTCTGCAGGAATGCCATTCACCGCTTTAAATCGGCTCCTAAAATCATTCCCCCCCCTTCGAGTCACTGCATTGTTGACGCTTATCCACCCCGACAGATCATTACATATCCGAGTCTCAAAGTTCAGCGGCAGATTAAATGACTTCTCCACACGGGGACGAGGCCTTAAGCGAAAACATTAAAGACTGAGATGTTTTTCTTCCTCCTCAAAGTGGAGGAGATTATATAAAACTCGAGCGCTGTTCCCTGTCAACGCTTGTCAGGTTTATCTGACACATCTTGGCAGGAACTCCTGCTTTTCTTTTCCCCTTCCTTTCTGTCGTTACGTTTTTGGAACAGAAGAGGTAAACAACGTGTTAAATAAACACTCGTCTTTGTCTCCCTCCTTTCTCTTCTTCTTTACTAACCGCCTTCCTGTCTCATCGGCTTTTGAAATCCCGAGACAGGTCGTTGTTTTGCTAGTAGGTGCAGCATTGAGTTGTAACAAACCCCTGGCCTCAGGAGAGTGTCAGAAGGGATTAATGGCGAGGCGGGACTCCCCGTTTTCCCTTTGTTACAGTCGTACTGTATTTTTATCCCAGAGGAGCTGAGGGTCCAAGTTAAGCTCCTGTTTCCTCATGCCCTGATTCTCCGGGGGGGAAGATGTAAATAATATATCAGGGGAACTGAAGCCTGCAGCGACTGTGGCGGCCATTACGAGGCGTTTAGTAAACACTCCAGACAGGAAGAGCTAATCACTATTATTATTACAGTAGAACTGCGACATGAACTATACACTGTTGAAAAATAAACTTTTTATCTTTTGTCAAATCAACTTAGATAATTAATGTGGTTTGGATAACATAATATTTTGAGTTTCTATTTATGAAACCAATTTCCATTGTATTAACTCAATTTTTTATTTCAATCAACTCGACATTTGTAATCTACTTTTTTTTACGTTAAACCAACAATAACTTTTTACAGTGTGGAGGACAAATCAGTTTTACTAGTAGGACTGCGAAATGGACTCTAAAGTAATTTTCATGATTTATAACAACTTTTTATCTTAGATATTGACTTATCTTAGATCATTAATGTGGTTCAGATAACATATTTTGAGTTTCTATTTATGAAACCAATTTCCATTGTATTAACTAAAACATTATATTTCAATGAAAACAATATTTTAAGGCAACCGGGTAAGTTACTTTTTTACGTTAAACCAACAATAACTTTTTACAGTGTAGAAACTACATAGAAACATAGTAAAAAAAAAAACTCAGAACACATTAGCAACCACATAGCAACACCCTGGCAACAACTCATAACACTTTTGAAACTGCAAAGAAACATGCTACAACCCCTCAGAACATCTTAGAAAACTGCATAGCAACACCTTGGCAACCACATACAACACCCGGCCTAGAAACTACATAGAAGCATGGTAAAACCCCCTCAGAATACATTAGCAACCACATAGCAACACCCTGGCAACAACAACACTTTAGAAACTGCAAAGAAACATGCTACAACCCCTAAGAACATCTCAGCAACTGCATAGCAACACCTTGGCAACCACTCACAACATTTTAAAAACTGCATAGAAACATGCTAAACCCTCTCAGAACATATTAGCACTACATAGCAACACCTTGGCAACCACCCACAAAACTACAGTACATAACATGCTAAAACCTCAGAACACCTTTGCAACTGCATTAGCAATGCCTTGGCAACCACCCACCACAGCCTAGGAGCTACATAGAAACATACTAAAACTCCTCAGAATATGTTAGCAACCACATAGCAACACCCTGGCAACAACTCACAACACTTTAGAAACTGCAAAGAAACATGCTACAACCCCTCAGAACATCTTAGCAACTGCATAGCAACACCTTGGCAACCACATACAACACCCGGCCTAGAAACTACATAGAAACATGGTAAAACCCCCTCAGAATACATTAGCAACCACATAACAACACCCTGGCAACAACTCACAACATTTTAAAAACTGCATAGAAACTATCTAAACCCCCTCAGAACATATTAGCACCACATAGCAACACCTTGGCAACCACCCACAAAACCACAGTACATAACATGTTAAAACCTCAGAACACCTTTGCAACTGCATTAGCAATGCCTTGTCAACCACCCACCACAGCCTAGGAGCTACATAGAAACATATTAAAACTCCTCAGAATACGTTAGCAACCACATAGCAACACCCTGGAAACCACTCACAACACTAGAAACTGCATTTAAAAACATGCTAAAACCCTTTAAAATAACTTAGCAAAGCCATAGCAACCACCCACCACAACCCAGTTTTGACATTTTCTTCAGAAACAGACACAGTAAAAATCTAGTTTCAGTCTCTGTTCCTAATGTTTGTTTGAACTTTCCATGAGCTGTTCTGGGAGTGCGAGATGACAGAAAGGCAAAAACTCTGGATTTGTTTCTGGGAAGATGATTTGAGTGGGTTTTTTTTCTTTTTTTTTCTTTTTTTTCTCAAAGCAGCAGAAGGATAAAGTTGGCATCCACAATGAGGTCTCTCTGTCTCTTAAAGGGACGGGATCATGTGATAGCCACTGTCTAGTGTCGGATTGCAGCTCTCCATCGCTGCTGTTGGGCCTGAGCGATCAGAGACACACAACACTGCTGAATGCATGAATGGAGGATCTGTTAGCGCATGAATGCGGCGCTGTGTGGAGGATCTGGCCATTGTTGGGCTGCTGATCGATGCACACATACATGTTAACCCTTTATGCAATGCTTTCGGAAAACAGCTGTATTTTGTGCACAGGGCTGATTCGGCCTCTGATTCAAGATAGCAGAATATACTCAAAACCGGATTCTATTCCAAATATATCAAGACAGCATTTTAAGACATACAAAAGACATGAAAGCTGTTCCCAAAGGAAGGATAAGATGCCGCCTTTTAAAAGCACTGAAGCCGATCTCAGGTGTCTTGCATGAAAAGCCTTTTGCTGTTCAAACTAAGCCTGAAAGTGGATTCCACCCTTGTGTTTTACCTTTAGAATTACATTCTTTTGTGTGCAGCACATTAACTTTCTGTATGTTGTTGCTTTAAAACGGAAATAGGAATGTACACCTTGTGAAAAAGAAGTGCGCTTTTAGTGTTTTAGTGTAAAAAACTGTACTTGCAGATAATATAATATTAAATAAAATGCCACTTTAATGGACTACACTTGTTTCTTAACAGACTTAAGGGTAACACTTTATTTTAAGGTGTCCTTGTTACAATGCAATTATACATTTAGATGCTGAGTGATATTAATTAACTAATTTATGTACTTGTAAGGATTAGGATTAGGGTTTGGTTTAGCATGTAATTATGCATTATTTACTGTTATTACTACTGTAAGTACATGTAGCATGTAAGATTGTGTAAATCATTGTTTTAATCATCTTTTGTAGTGCTTTGAGGTACACTTATTTTGATGTGTTGACCAACATAATAAAGCACTTGATTATAATTTACCTGCAGTGTTATTCAGTATTACATTTACTGTTAATACATTTTAAATGTACAACATTTCAGCTTCATCATTCCATGAGTATTGTACATTTAAATACACATATTTAAAGGAAAATAGAATTATGAAATTACATATAAAGATGTACTTAAGTCCTACTTAAGTGGTATGATACATTTTAACTAATTGCTTTTAATATAAATAAAAAATATATATTATCATACAACACATTTTCATTAAATTGGAAATAACATGCATTTAAGTGTCTGAGAATATTTAAAAATATACTTAAGCGCGAACTGAATTTAAATACATTATTTCTGTATTAAGTACTTTTTAATGTACTCTTATGCAACTTGTCTAGTCTCAGATTAAAATGCATGTTTTAACTGAAAGCACCTTCATATCATATCTTAAAAAATATCAGTGTAATTGTTTTGTCTCAAGAAAGATGCACACCAGTAATGTTTTTTTTTTTTCCTAAGGCATGATTATAAAAGCTACTTAATCGTCCTAATTGAACTAAGGCCTAATCCTGGCTTAATCTATTAATGTTAATGTATTTTAGATATACTAAATATCAACTTTACAAATATATATTTAAATGCACTTTAAGTAAACTTTAACCATGTTTCAAAGACTTCTTAAATCCTACTTAAGTAGGTCAAAAAGCACTCTTAAGTTCAACTAATTGCATTTCATTTAAACTATAATGCATTTTCTCTGTGCAAATAGCATGCAGTTAAGTGTCCGAGAACATTACATGCTTTTAAAGTATATTTTTTCCATAAGTGCTTTTTCTACAAGTATATGCTTAAGTGTGCCTCTTTTTCACAAGGGATTTCATCATCTTTGATGCATTTTGAGCGATTGAATCCATCCTGAAAGGTCATGGCCTTATATAAGTATAGAGAAAGCCAACCCACAGACATGCACAGATCTGTTCCTCTCTCACACACACTTCTAAAGCTGCTTGGAAAGCTCATGCTTATCTCCACAGATATCTGCTTTATTCAGCGAGATCAAGGGATGGCTCTCGCAGCGGCCCACTCTTTGACCTCGAGGTCACTTGAGCACATCTGACTGTTACTGCGATTTGACCTTTCAACAGCTGCGGCCACTTCGATGCTTCTCTAACTGTGTGTCCTTCATTCAGAGCGATGAATGTTGAAGCTGATGAACATGAAACGGCGTTTGCAACTCATTTTTCTTCTGTTACGCAGCATATTGCATGATTTTATTGCATTAATTGCGTAAAGTTAATCGCAGTTCGATAAGGCAAGCATTTTGTTATTTGGAATAACATGCACTGATGATGAATCATTCACATCTAGACCAGGAACATGTATTAGGAAATGTATTCCTTTTAATTTCATGTTAACAATGCATGACTCGCCTAAACACGTTGCAGCAACGATTCATCATACAAAATGTATTGCATGTTTGGTTAGCTTGTCATTTCTAGCATATTTCATCATTTACTTGCAGTATTGTTGTCTAGAACAGTTTCTCAAACCATTGCATTACAAAACCAGTTTACCGTGCTTTTTAGTGGTGTTACAGAAATGTTTTAAACATTTTACCCGAAGGTTCTTCATAAATGAGAAACCTTTGATATATAATTGTGTTTAGGCTGAAGGACAGCAGGCAACTCTCCAAACAGCTTATCTCTCTTTGTGGTCCAAAAACATGCAGAAATAAGCACATAAAAGCAGTCGCAGTTGGATCGCTGATTTTATTTTGAGGTCATAAACTTGCTTTCAGCACGAACATTTTAAATTAAATGTGCAACTCAGGTCTGTATGTTTCTGTTTGACTCTTTAACACTAGAAGTCCCAGAGTTTTGTAACCCTCCTTTAGCCAAGTGGATGCTAACTGGTTAGTCTTTTGGCTATCATTAGCATAAATTCATGTGTAAATGTGGTCATTACCTGAGCAATCTGCAGGGGGGTTGCTGGTGGCTTGTTTGTATGTGTGGGGGAGGGAGGGCTGCTAAAAGCAGAGAACTTGATTGACCATGTCTCACATTGGCATGTAGGGTCTTGCCCAGGTGTAAACAGGTATGAATTAGCACATCTAATTGCATGCAGCTTGCTCTCAAATGAGAGGTAATTCCTTTTGTGCTGAGATGGGTAAAATCTCACTGCACATAGCCTACTACTTCAGTGCCCTCAAGAATTCTGTGGTGTACGAACCTCCTCTCCAAGAAAAGAAAATGCAGACAAGACTCACCACTCGGCAGGCCTTGGAAATGATCCTGAGTGAAGTAAACCCTTGTGACTCGGAGGGAGAAGACATAGAACTTCAGCCGGATTCGGATTCAGAGCTGTCTGATCTGTCTTCAGGTTAAGTTTCATTTCATATTATTTCCTATTTCATTTCAAACCAGTAAGTGGAAAACACCAAAAAAGCAGAGTGGAGTGACATAAATATTTACTCTGCCTTTTTTGTATTGTCCACTTTTTTGTTTGTACTACTTAGCAGACATTCACTGCCATCTGAAGTGCAAAACATTATTAGTTGTTTCTTTGCTTTAGTTGTATCTTTTTATTTAGGAAGATATTTCAGACATTATTCCGATACAGAGAAGGAGATACTGGAATTATTATTAGTATCTATGCATGCATTTGTGATATCATTTGACTTTTCCATTGCTCACAATTTGAATTTGTTCACACTGCAGATGAGGAGACTGCTCCTCAACCAAAAAAGAGAGCCCGTTTGGGGACTGACCTGACAGAGACAGCGAAAGATGGCACAGTGTGGCGTGAAGAACAGGTGGGGACGCGTCTCCCTTTCACCCCAATAAAAGTGTACGCTGCAGATGGAGAGCCAACGGCTAAGGCCAGGAAAAGTATCTCGAGTCGCCTTCAGAGCTTTCTGTGTTTCATCACTCTTGACATGCTTCATAGCATTCAAGAATGGACTATTCAACATGCACAGGAAACGGAGCATGTTCATTGGTTCATGGCCCTCCCTGAACTAATGGCATTTATTGCAATTGTCATCTTGCGGGGGCTTACCAAGGTTCCATCACTACGTGACTGCTGGTCAGCAAACCTGGGAAACCCACATATCATTGGAACAATGCCGCGAAACCGCTTCCAAGACATCATGCGACACCTACGCTTTGATGACAGGTCCACCTGGAGTGATCGAGCAAAGACTGATAAGTTTGCTGCAATTTCCAGTGTGTGGGGATGATTCGTCACCAATTGCATCACGTCCTACAACCCTGGTCTACATATCACCGTTGATGAACAGCTTTTCCCGTCAAATACTCGCTGCTGTTTCCTGCAGTATATTGCAACTAAACCTGACAAGTTTGGGATCAAGTTTTGGGTGGCTTGCGACCTAAAATCCAAGTACATTTGTAATGTCCTCCCATATCTTAGCAAGGACCCTAGTCGTCCCAGTGGAGAGAGACTGTCTGAAAATGTAGTGATGAGGCTGATGGAACCATTTATCTTATTTATTAGGTGTTTTCAACCACTGCTGCTACGCTGACGGCGTATGCGGCCAAACGGAAGAAGACCGTCTACATTCTTAGCAGCGTGCACAGCGTGATTCAGACTGATAATACCACCAAAAGGAAGCCAAACACTGTCACCCTTTACAACACCACAAAGTGCGGCGTGGATGTGATGGACCAGATGGTGCGGGAGTACACTGTCCACACAGGGACACGGCGCTGGCCAGTTGCCGTGTTCTATAACATGATTGACATGGCAGCACTGAATGCACATGTGCTGTATCAAGCATGCACCGGAAGGCAGGAAAGACGGGTGGACTTCCTGGTGGAGCTTGCAAGAGAGTTGGCTAACTCTCATATGTGTGCGAAGAAGGCAAGAAAAGAACAATTGCTTCGGACACAACCCTCCACACCTAGCCCTGGAAAAAGAGCCATGTGTCAGGTCAAACACCAATGCAAGAACAATCATGCCACTGTGCGATGTGTTCACTGCTACAGATACATGTGGTAAATGCAGACGGGAGATACCATGGCAGTGCCAGGATTGTGAGTGATTGCTGGAATGTACTCACTCACTTTTTAATATTATTTGTAAATATGTGTACAAATGGTTGGTTTCTTTTTTATTTTATTTTGTACTGTTTTTATCAATAAATCTCAGCAACAAAGGAAAAAAAAAAAACATGTGTGTTGATTTCTCCCTAAGATGGCATAGTGAAACACAAGTTTCCTTCAAGTGATCAGCATGGCCCCACATCGTTTACATAACAAAAGCAACCGTTCACAGCTGATTAAGGATATTAGCCTAAAGCCTTCCAGCCCCCATCGGCTGTCCTGCGGGTTTTATAGGTAGAAAAGCCAAATGGCTGCTCTCTGGGACTTCTAGTGTTAAACCTCAGATTTTAAAGCTCAAATAATCATTAGATTATCTGAAAAAATAATCAGTAGATTGAAAAAACAAAAACAAAGCCCTAAAATATTGAGTGGAAAACTTTTTAATTGCATCAAGCTATTTTTATATAGGCCTATACTTTCCCACGTTGTTCACCATCTTTTTGCAGTGCATTGTGGGATTGCTTTATCAGCAAATGGTTTTGATTAAAAAGCTGCCTAGGTTTTGGGACAGACACATTTACAGCATGCCAGCATGCACTATCCAATCCTTTACTGAAATTAGATCAAATATATCATTTGCAACAAAAGCACCTGCTCAGCCAGTATTTCTGCTGTGAATTCTTTCAGCATATCAGTGAAATCTAAATGTATGGCATTATTATGATCAACTTCTCAATGATTGCGTGCACGTTCCCCTAAGCATGCTGTTATAATATGGAGGAAGTACATCTGAGCTACTGATTTGCACTAATCTAATGTACAGAAAATGACCTGCCCAAATTCAGTTAAAACAGGCCTGTTTGTAAATCTGTTGCCGTTGTAACAGGATACATGTGCCTGAGATGTAGACCTGGCAATCTTCCGTCATGCACTCCTCAACTTCCCGTCTTAAAGCCCTGTGGTCCTCTTATGAGCAATTACATTAAGCCAGAGGAGACAACTTTAGTTTCGTGAAGGAAGTGCCTGAACTTTGCAGGGAGGCAAACTGGATTGATATTGATTTAAACTGCGTTCTGAAGTATCTTTCGTCCATCAGAGTGTCTTGTTAGTCGTAGAGGCAGTGATGTCATTTCCTCTGAGACGAGGCCTCTTCCTCCTCATCTGTTGTTTCTGAGATCGTAATGGCTGGGGTTTTCTGTTATGTTCGATGAAAATACAGCATCATTTTTTAGAGTCTGTTAACTTCATACTGTATCTTGTGGCCTTTTTGAACATAAAATATGTCTGAATAACCAGAGTAAAGCCAAACGGAAATGATTTGAATTATTTAGAAAGATTGTTAGAATTCATATTTTGTCAATGTTCTTTGCCTTTTTTTGATGTCATTGACATTGAAGAGAAATTGCTGACAAGAATTTGGCAATATTCACATGGCATTTCATGCATGGTCACTTTCTGATTGTTCCTTTACATTTGCACAGATCCGAGTTACTTATGAGGATACTCTTTCTCTGAGATTAGAATGTCTTTTGATGAAAACACGAACTTAAGAAAACATGCCAGGTCGTATTTCACCCTGAAATCAAAAGAAAGTCTTTGGGTTTTTGCATTGAAATCTTTTTTTTAATGAAAATTAAGCACATTTTCTCCTGGAAATGTCATTACCGTAATGCATCCAGATGTCTTATTTATTTTATTTTTCAGGGGTGATTCTGGGTGTAATTTGGGTATTATATAATATTTTTAATTAGCTTTTATTTTATATTTACGGCTTTCATTTTAGTTTTTGTTTAAGTTAGTATTTTAATATTTCGCTTAATTTGTTAGTTAAGGTTTTTGTATGATTTGTCATTTTTAGTAGTTTTTGTTTCTTTTTAAATAATTCTGTTGATCTTTTATTTCAGGTTTAGCTTTAGTACATTTTATCTAATTTATATTGTATTTTATCTCAGCTTCAGCAACAATAACAACACTGATTCTGATTGGACTATATGTTTACTGTAATGCAGCATTTTATTTTTTACTGTATTGCAATAAGTATTACTTTAAAAGTAGCTATATAAGTTCAAAACAGTATTAATTGAAGGCAACACAACATATACATATGCATATACAGTAAGAGCATTGCAGTAATGAGAATAATGTGCAATCTAAAATACTCATTCATTTTCTTAGACGATTCTTATTTCGTTTGATTTTTAGTAGTGCTGTCAAATCGATTAATCGTGATTAATCGCATCTAACATAAAACATTGCAAATATATAATGTGTGTAGGCTATAGATGCACACAGAGACACACAGACTATATATATATATATATATATATATATATGTATATATATATATGTGTGTGTCTTTTAACACAAACTTTTATGTTAGATGCGATTAATCGCAATTAATCGATTTGACAGCACAAATTTTCAGATGAAATATGAGTCAGACTTGTTATTGACCGGTTTTGTGAGATTTACCCAATAACCTCGTGTTGATTCTCTGAATGTAAGATCACACAGGCAACACTCGGATCTCATGAGGATCCTCAGCACACAATAGCATTTGTGACTCGTTCTGATCATGTCCAGTTAATCTTGGTCAAGTACTCGACGTGCTCCGTCTGAAATGCTTCATTTGTTCATTCTTGTGGGGAATCAGTGCTGGTCTCTCCTGGGTTCTGGGCCTGTAATGATTTCATTTAGAGGAGTCTGACAGACGGAGCGAGTCCACAGTCCCTGAGTGAAGGTAGGCTTCGAGATGTGAATAATTGATGTGTTGAAGTAAGCAGAAAGACGTGGGCTGAAAGCAGAGCACTTTACCCGACTCTTGAACACACACTGACAGCGTGATCCGCTGGGAAGGCTGAAAGTGTCTTATATGTAAAATAACTATTGTTTCCCCAACATTAAGTGTTGAAGTGTTTATCACTGCTGCAGATAATCACCTATTCATTTTAATAAACATTATTTACAGCTTGCTTTTAGGCCAGAAACTCACTTCACAAAAGAATACAAATTCGTTTTCATCTACTCGCCCTACAATAATGAGCGCCAGTAATGACCGTTGTCCTATTTTCTATACTATATATTCACACAGAAAACAGTTATTTTAAATTGTAATAATTTTTTACTGTATTTTTGATCAAATAAATGCAGCCTTGGCGAGTAGAAGAAACTTCTTGTGAAAAACATTAAAAAAATCGTACCCACCCCATGCAAACTTTTGAACGGTACTATGCAAGTACAATGTTAAGCGTCACATGGGTAATTTTTTTAAATTGACATTATACATAACCTGAAAGCTGAATAAACCGTAAGATTTCCATTGATGTATGGTTTGTTAGGACAATATTTGGTCGAGATACAACTATTGAAAATCTGGAATGAGGGTGCAAAAAAAATCGAAACATTGAGAAACTCTCCTTTAAAGTTGTTCATGTTGGCGATTGTGCTGCATTCACTCACAAAAATTAATGTTTTATATATTTACGGTAGAATATTTACAAAATATCTTCATGGAACATGATCTTTACTTAATATCCTTATGATTTTTGGCATAAAAGTAAAATCGATAATTTTGACCCATACAATGTATTGTTGGCTATTGCCACAGATATACCCGTGCAACTCGTGACTTTGTGATCCAGGGTCACATATTATGTGTATATAGGAGTCAGACACGCTTCCAGCTTGAATTAAATTGTATAATATTTTACTATGATATTGTTGATGATGCCAAACACCATTTGCTTGCGGTGAGCGTGTGCTGATCTCAAAGGGAACCGGTACAAAGGCACATTCCACCATCCCATGTTTGGTAATTCTGTTGTCATGGCAACCGGCTAAATGTGGCCACTGGCACCATGTTGCCAAGTAACAGCTGAGTTATGAGCCGGATGAGGATGTGTGTGTGAAGCGTTTCTGCAAAGAACGAGAGTCTTGCGTGGTAAAAACCGTCCCTTGGCGTGAGAAGAAGCATAAGATATTGCATTGGCGACGGGAATGTGTTTTATTTTTGTGCCTGTGAATGTTTGCAATGTTTGTGAAGCTCACAATTCCCCCGGTGTCTTTATTCACTGCAGATACACACAAAGCATGTCGCGTGTGCAATGGTCCTGCTTAGAAAGTTTGGTTATTTTCACGTACAGTTACTGTTTTGGTGGCATTGTGTGTGTCTTGTCTTTAAGAAAATGGAAATAGGGAATTAAAAAGGGGATTAAAAATAGCTAAATAAATAACTAAATAAAACAAAGCATATTGATGCGGCCAGCGAGAGCAGCAAAAGTTACAAATCTACAATATTATGTTGAAATCGGCTTTTGTTTTCCCACCAAAATGATGTCACTCCCAGGAGGATGATGTCATTTGGGTTTAATTGGATTTGACAAAGCACTCACCGGATTGAAAGAACGAACATCCTCTGGACCACTACATTAAACTAGTCAGATTTTTCATATTTAAAAATGTACATTTAATATTTTATCCAGTATGTCATCACTTTCATGCAAATGTGGAAGTGAAAATCAGATGTGATGTGTGCGAACAGAAGCAGAAGTGAACGAGTGAGTTTACTGTGAAGCAATCGAGACGTTTGCGTGTTTTCTTTCTCTTTCAGATGTGTTATGTGTGTGTTTGACCTGAGAGTGGAAGCTCTGTCTGTCGATGGGAGAAGATCCGTTTCGCTTCGAGGGGATTTTCAAACACCCTTTGCATTGTGTTATTGCAAAAATAGTTTTAGCCTGGGAAAACACCTGCAAGACTTGAGTCAGATGATGAAATGCACATGGGGCGGCGCTTGGTTTCATAATCTCTCTCACTGCGCGCGTGTGTGTGTGTGTGTGTGTGACCTCATGAGAGGCGAGCTGCCCAGAAATTCATAGCTGACTCATTTCACTGTGACCGTTTGTCTGCTTTGAAGAGTTTTAGAGAAATCCACTTCACATCTCGCCAGTGAACGGGGGAATGTCCGTGTTTTAAACGTCTGCGTTTGAGGCTGTTTGACAGACACGGCATGTACGAAAACTACTTTTTTTTTTTATTTTTATGAGACTCTCAGCCGTGATGTTGCTTTCAGCCGGACAAATCCCAGTATTTGCTAATCCGTTTAGCACTATTACAATGTTTTGAATGATTTCCAGCGTGTTGCTAGGGTTGTTTTTTATTATTATTAAACTTTCAGTAAAAATTCAAATTCATCAAAGAATCTTCAAAGATAAAATGCATCACTGTTCCCATAAAAATATGAAGCAGCACAACTGTTTTCAACATTAATAATAATCATAAATGTTTCAAATCCTCATATTAGAGTGATTTCTGAAGGATCATGTGACACTGAAGCCTGGAGTAATGATACAGAAAATTCAGCTTTGATCACAGGAATAAATAATATTTTACTATATATATTAATTTTTTACTGTAGGTTTGATCAAATAAATGCAAAAAATGAGACAAATCCCAGTCTTTGCTAATCCGTTTAGCAACATTACAATGTTTTGAATGATTTCCAGGGTGTTGCTATAGGGTTGTTTTTTTATTATTATTAAACTTTCTGTAAAAATCTCACGGCGAACGATTGCACCGGTTGAAGCCCGACGCTGAAAACAGCAGTTTTAAATCCCAGACTGTAAACGTGAAAATATGCACATTTGAGGCCAGAGAGAATGGCTGAATAATGCCTTTCACAATGACCTCGTTCATCCCGTACGACCTGCCAACCCTGGATAAGAGAACGAAACAATATAAGCATTCATGAGCCTTTCCACCTAAACCAACAGACTGATCGAAGGTCTCGAAAGCGGAGTTTGTGTCTCGATAAAGCAGGATTGCTCACGCTGAATCAACTACAACTCTCAATAAAGCAGTAAGCCACAGGAGGACACGGTGCGTTACAGTGATTTTACCACGCTTTAAGAGTATTAATACTCACATGACTTTGGTACAATCACTGAAACCCACTGACTTACTGTTTTATAACAGTTTTGGCTTCAAACACGGCTCATTTATATCGGTTTTATAATATTCATTTGCCTCTTTGGTATTCAAATCAAGTGTTTTGTAATCTGAAGCTGTATTTGCACTGATGTCATAATTCATGTTTATTTGATAGAAATCATCTTATTTTGATCTAATTTGTGTCCAAATTCCACATTAGAAGAGGAAATAAGGATTTAATTGACTGGATGATTTAAAGCTGCAGTCCGTAACTTTTTGGGGTTAAAAATTATCCAAAATAAATCGAGCAAGTACATAACCAGCCAGTGTTCAACACTCTCTGCTTGCCGTAGCTCGGTTCATAACGGTAAGCTTGTAATAATGATTTTAACTCCAGTGGTACTGGTGGATTTCCATGGGAAATTCGAGCATGTTTTTGCGTCATTACGTCACATCTGTCCACATAAAGAAGAGTCTCGGCTAGCCGGCGATGAGTGTGAGGATGCTGGAGGTGGAGATTTATAGCCTTTTCTCACAGCACTTGATATAATTAAACTTATCAATTTGATGGCAGATCCAGAAAGGTTCAAACGACAATCACCAACTGGATATTCACCCGCTGTAAAACGCAATAGACTTCGGACTTCGGAGCGGCTGCAGAATAAAAGAGACTGCAACCGGCCCGTGCGAAAACAAGGATAATATCAGAAGGGCATTAAATGTCACGCGATGCTGATGTTGTGAATATTAGCAATTTGAGAACAAAGTATAATTTGCACGGTTGATGTGATATGATAAGCGATCGTTAGATTTAATCAGCGCGATTTACTGCAATGCTTTTTTCCCCTTAGTTGCTCAGAACAAAAGTGGATGTTACTTGTTCAGACGACATTTTCCGGTGAAAACTCTTATGTTGGTCATTCTTCCCAAAAGTGGATTGTGATTGTGAATGCCAGGATCCACACCGACTGACAGCCGCACATTCTCCTCTAAACACTGGATTCATCCGCGCTGTGCCGTGCCGAGACACAACCCACGTAAAGCTGATAATTCCGCGAATAACTGCAATTGCAGATTTCGACCAGAGATGGCGACAGAGAGGAAAAACTACGGACTGCAGCTTTAAGAAATGAGCACTAGCACATATTACACTGATTATTGTATATATTTTAATAAATGTGCTAAAGCTTATTTTTGTAATAATCCGGTGAATAAAAATTGGCGAAATGTTTATTATAAAAAGAAAAAATATTACGCTGATTATTGTATGACCAAATTATATTTTCTATTTCAATAAGTATTAACAAATTAGAAGAACTTCGTTTCATGTGATTATTTGCCTTTTTTCGTTTGGAAGTTTAATTTGGAATTTGGAGAAAAATTGCTGATAAAGTTTCCTTATTTACATTGATCAAAAATCGATCAATCGCATCTAACTTAAAAGTTTGTGTATATATATATATATATATATATATATATATATATATACATACACACACATATATATATATATATGTATTTGTGTATATATATGTCTCTGTGTGTATTTTGTAGTTTATCAGCTCAATCTGGAATGAATAGATTTAAAGGCAGCTTTATTAGTCTTTGTTTCTTAGAGACGTTGAGTTGGTTTTGCATCGCTTGTGAATCAGGGAGAGTTTCAGAACAACAACAACAACAACAACAATGAAGAAAGCATGTAAATGTGCGTGGGCTTTATATAAGCAGCGCTGCCACTGGCGATTGAGCAATGCGGCGCTGATGTAAACAGAGCAGATCATGATCCAGGAGACTCAGACATGAGCTGTGATGCAGATGGCCTACTTTCACAAACCAGCGGCGTGTAGGAGGGGGCGAGAGAGAGAGAGAGAGAGAGAGAGAGAACAAGCCTCAGATTGATGTTCCCAGCACAGCTGCAGGCATCAGCTGACTTCAGTCTCCTCACTTTTATCTGCTTAAACTGGGAGCTTTCTGTTCCTGTTAGTGTGTCGCTCAGGCCTCCATTTACCTCATGTTGTGACAGAGGCAAAAGCAATTTTCGGGCACCGTATGACCAAAACTACTACTTTTAGAGGAAATGGGGGTGGGGGGTTATCATAATTAAACACTGTGATGTCAGATTTGATATTTAGGGATGCACCGGTTATAACATTTTTGGTCATTTTCTTTATTTGAAATCCGATACCCGATATATTGGCCGATAAATCTAAATCCAAATTTTTATATAATTTTTGAGAGCCTGAATACAAAAACAAAAGTCTCACCATTAAAATTCATGTCCCAAAACACACAATTATAATGTTCTATAAAAACCGATATGACCGCACATGTTGCACTTAACCGTATTTTACTTCTTGAATCATATTTCAAGCAGTTTAAACCTATCATGTGATCAGTGCGCATCTGAAGAGGAAATAATCCATTATTTATCGGCTTTAATATATCGGCCACATTTTCTTATCGGGCCGATAACGATAACATTAAAAATGAAACGATACGGTGGCCGATATATTGTGCATCCCAAATGGCTTTATATATGATAAAAGACTTGTCATTATTCACACTTTACCAAAATCAAGCCCAAATGATGTTAGGAAGTTTTTGTCCAGTGAATGTCGTGTTTTTCCGTCAGCAGAACGGCTGCATGAGGCAGTCAGTCCAACACAATATTTTAATTTGTATTCATTTATAAAGTAATTGTCTTACATAGTTTTAGCATTAGAGTGAAATAATAATAATAATTTTTAAATATTCTTTCTCTCCATTGTATTTGGTCCCCCCCCCGGACGTGCCTATGCATAAATCCAGGCCTGATCCCGGACCAGTGCCAAATCCCACCGACTGAGTGTCATGTTCTGCTGATACTGAGGCCGTTATTTACTTTCACTTCCCGTTTCCTCTTTATCACCATGAAGCATCAGCAGAGTTTATTCCTGCCCTGCAGAGAGAGAGAGAGAGAGAGAGAGAGAGAGAGAGAGAGAGAGAGAGAGAGAGAGAGAGAGAGAGAGAGAGAGAGAGAGAGAGAGAGAGAGAGAGAGAGAGGAGAGAGAGAGAGAGGAGAGAGAGAGAGAGAGAGAGAGGAGAGAGAGAGGGAGGAGAGAGAGGCAGAGAGAGAGAGAGAGAGAGAGAGATTGTTCAGGCCAAACCTTTCAGTCTTGAACCCCTTCCTTTGTTAAATATTTAATATTAAGTTAGTATTTCAATAACTTAACATGTTCTCGGTTCTCTGATGCAGGGTTATCATAATTAACTAAAACTTAAAGCATAAAAAACATTTGTTACTCGAAATAAAATAAACTTCATCTAACATGAAATGAAATGTATATAAAAAATATTTTATTTCAGTTAGTTGCTATGGAAACCTTTCTCATTTCCATTTAGTTATTTCATTTGTGCTAAAATAACTAAACCTGAAATAATAAAATTATGATTGTAGACATTACTGTATGGACATGTTTTTAGAAAATGACAAAAAAACACAACAAAATACTAACATTTTAACTCAAATTCAAATGAAAACAGAAAGAAATGTTATATTAACAAAGATTATACTAAAATAATTGCTCTGATGTCAGTGAATTGTCACATAACATGCAGGTAAACAAATAAAATACTGCTTTCTTTAATAAGTGTTTCATTTTGATTATGATTTTAGTTAAGTGAACATGAAAGGCATTCTTTTAAATAATTGCACTATTTATTAATAGCAGATATTGTCATTTTTGTCATGCCTGTCGTGGTAATTCTAACATGAGACACTGAAAAACAAATAATTTACAACACAAAGTTTGGAATAGAGATTTTTACTGTTTTTGAAAGAAGTAAAACTACAGTAAAAACAGTGAATATTGTGAAATAATATTGAAAATTTCCCCTTTTTTAAATTCAGCCCATAATCTCTCAAACTAAATGTTTTCTTTGGATCATTACTGTAGTTTATGATCGTTTTCTAGGTTCTGTTGAAGCCAGTTTCCCTCATGACATCATCATTCTCCAGGAAGTATCTCGTTTTGCAAGGAAAACAACAGCATTGAACGTCAGGATGACTTGTACGATTGTGCTCAATGACTACTACTGTTTAAAAATCCTGAATGCAACCCTCGACTCTGCTTTCAGGTCACAAATGTGATTGTTCGAGGTAAATATTTGACATGCTCTTGCTTTAGTGTGTGTGTGTGTGTGTGTGTGTGTGTGTGTGTGTGTGTGTGTGTGTGTGTGTGTGTGTGTGTGTGTGTGTGTGTGTGTGTGTGTGTGTGTGTGTGTGTGTGTGTGTGTGTGTGGTCATTGATCTCACTGGCACAGAGCAGATGAATGTCTCTCTTTAGGCGTATTCATCTCAGATCTGGTCCACATGCTGTCAGCTGATTCAGCCTCTTGTTGACATGCTGGAAATGCTGAACGAACATTACTGACGTGAAAGAGTCCTTGAACAGCTTTGTTGAGGAAAGGTGCGGTCATTTATCTCCATGGCTTGTGTGAGATGTTACAGCTGTTCACAGATTGTCGGTCATCGGCCTTTATGAGCACACACTGTCCTCATGACACAGGATAATTAGTCTGGGACTGATAATCTAAAACAGCGTTCAATATTCAGAAGGGCGTCGCTTCCACGTTAAAGAGCAAAGCATTGAGCGTCGAAATACAATTCAGTTAAAATGCAATTTTTATCAGAAAAATCGCCATAATTGTTGTGATTATGTATCAATATGACTATAATAAAAATAATAATAATAAGAAGAAATATTACTAATACAATATTATACTGTAAAATAAAAAAATAAAGTACTGTATAAAAATTATATTTCAATATGAATATAATAACAACAAAATGCTGCTACTACTAGGCTACTACTACTACTAATTATTATTATTATTAAATAAAACATGAAACGAAATAAGAATAAATACTATTGCAATATTATTACTATTATTATTATTAAATAAAAAATGCGGTTTGATTACTAAGCCAACAATTACATATCAATATGAATATAATAACAACAATAAACATGCTACTATTACTACTACTAATTTATCTTATTTGTTTTACTATTTTATTAAATAGTAAAAAAAATAAGATAAATTACTATTGCAATATTACTATTATTATTAAATAAAATAGTAAACAAAATAAGATAAATTACTATTGCAATATTACTATTATTATTATTAAATAAAATTATTTAAACAAAATAAGAAATATTACTATTGCAATATTTCACTGTAAAATTTAAAAGTTAAGTATTTAAGACGAATTAAACTTGCAGCCTTTGCGATTTGATAGTCGCACTATTGCCATTCTGCCATATTGCAATTTCAGTTTGATTTGGATGAGTCATGCAGCCCTAATATTAAATGATGCCGAAGGGGAAACTGGTGTTGTGTTTAGTGTGTGTTCTGGCTGTGGAGGAGGACAGATCACAGCGCTAATGTCAACCTCATGACTAACCTAAAGCCGCGTTTCCATTCGGCTGCTTTAGACCCAGAGTGGAAAGCAGAGACTTCCCCTTTAAGAAGCCAGCCGTGGGGTTATGAGGTCAGGAGAGAAGGTGTTCACGCTCTGAGTCACCAGTCATCCTGTGCGTGTGTGTGTGTGTGTGTGTGTGTGTGTGTGTGTGTGTGTGTGTGTGTGTGTGATGCATGCATGCTCGCTTGACTAATGCGCTCGGGTAAAGTAAACAAGTGCATGCTTGCTGTACCGTACTGGGCTATATGAGTCTGCAGGGAGGCGTGGCTGCTATGCATGCTGAGGGTTTTCTGGCCACACTGTGAATCGATTGGGCTGCTCACTAGACTGAATGGAAATGAACCCTGAGGGGGAAGTGTGTGTGTGTGTGTTTGTGTGAGTGGGCATCAGCAGAAGGGAGAAGTCTGACGTGTTGCCAGCGGTCGGGACTGAGCATGCTCAGAAGGGCTCAGAGAAATTCAGTGGAAAACACGTCAACCTTTCCGATCCGAATGTAAATATAGACTGGTTTCACAGACAGGGCTTAGATTAAGCCAGGATTAGGCCTCAGTACAGTAGCTTTTATAAACATGCTGTGCTGTGAAAAACAATGGCACTGATATATTTTAAGATACGTTGCTTTCGTGTAAGACAGTATAAACATGCACTTTGTCTGTAAGACCGGAGGTAGACGTGCTGTTCCTCTTCTATAATGTGTTTTCATTTGCATGTTTATTGCATTGGTAACACTTTACATTAAGGTTCATTAGTTAACTACCTTAGTTAACATGAACTAAGAGTGAACAATACTGTAACAGCATTTATTAATCTTAGCAACAGCATCTATTTACTTATAATTAAATATTTAACATTTACTTATATAACATTTACTAATACATTATTAAAATCAAAGGTTGTATTTGTTAACATTAGGTAATGCACTGTGAACTAACATGAACAAACAATGAACAGCTGTGTTTTTATTAACTAACATTAACAAAGATGAATAAATACTGTAACAAATGTACTGCTCATTGTTAGTTCATGTTAGTTAGAAAGTGTTGAATTTTGCATGAGTTGCACATATAACCCATCATCTGTATAAACAAATGATCTGTATTTATATTCCGTGTCTGAAACACCGTTTTGAATGAGAATCTTGTATTCAAAAAATATATTGGAAGTACGTGGTTGCCATGGTTTCCAAACCTTTAAGGGGGTTATTTCTCCCTAAAATTAAAAATAAGTAATTTACTCACCCTAATGCGGTATGCCATTCTTTCTTATTTTTTTTTTTGGGGACTACAAAAGGATAATTAAAAAAATATTGTCCGGTTCGCGCTCCTCCATATAATGGCAGTGATTTAGCTTTTAAAAAAAGACGCAAAAGTATCACAGAATTATCCCATGCGTATGTTCCAACGATAGGGTTTGGTGAAAAGGGTCTTGCTGTAGTAAATATTTTTATCCCTTAAAACTCATGTTTGATTACCAAAATGACGATATTTAAACGTTTTTTCCTTTGCTTTAAAATATCTTGAATGTAACTCGACACCCTTGCCTCATTTAGTATGCGCGGTTCTATGAATATGCAAATGAGCCCCGCCTCCACTCACTCACTCAGCTCCGAGATCCACTGGTTGACGATCACACGTTGATCTGATTGGTTACAAGGTAGTTTGTGACGTCAGAAACACCAGCGATTTCAAAGCGTGTTTTTGAGACTGTCTTTGGTTCACTGCAGTTTTAAGGAGGAAATACTCAGCAATGGTGTCGACTTACGAACTTACACATGGTTTGTCTTAAAGCATATTAAAAACACCACATAGACACATAAACAACATTAAAAGCTGGATTTTTCACCACAGGGGGACTTCAACGAAAATCCTGACCTTGGCCGGTGGTCTTCTGTGCGTTCATTTTCGTCAAATAATACATTCAATTTCGGTTTCTTTTTGACCAAACCCTATCATAAACCCCCAGAGCACGTGGGATATATACGGCACGTGTCGCATGGGATCATTCTGTGATGCTTTTTTAAAAAGCTTGATGCTGGTCGCTATTCACTGCCATTATATGCCTTTTTTTATTTTTTATGTGGTCTGAAAAAGGAAGAACAGCATTACTAGGGTGAGTAAACGATGACTTAATTTTCATTTTAATTTCCCTTTAAGTTGTGACTTTCAAAATGCTTGGCTTAATAACAGAAGCGAAACTCTACGGCTATTAGCTGGAAAATGATGCCTTTTAAAGCGTGATATTTAGTGATGTTTTCTAAAAACAAATGACCTATGTGGCCTTCCACTTTCCACAGCCTTGGTTTTGGAAGTGTATTTCCCTTAGGGACTTTAAAGAGTCTTCGTTTAAGAGTTAAAAGCCATGAAGCAAACCAACCAGCTACGAGGTGAATCACAGCATTGCAAACTTTGTTTAGATGGAAGTATTTGAAAATTGAACAAAAAGATTAAGATTCAAGACTGTGGGCTTACTGTAAAAGCCTTAGTGAGGGAAAGAGCGCACGTATATGAAGAATTGCGGATTACATAAATTGTCAAAACAAGTTGGAGATTTATAAAACGATTGATTTAAGGATGTTTATTATGTACGTAGAAACTATATTTCACGTTTTTGGGTTAGGAACATGACTTTAATATGTCATTCGCAGTGCATCATGGGAGTTTTTTTTGCGTGTTTCAATTCTCTGATGATTTCTCTGCAGAATCATGGCTGATATAACTGTAAAAAAAAGAATCAGTTAAATTTACGGTAAAATACCGGCAGCTGTGGTTGCCAGAAATTTACCGTAAAAAATACGGTAGCAACATTTTAGATTTTACAGACTTTACTTAAATTTACAGTAATAAACCGTATTTAATTATCTGATATAATGTTAATTTACTGACCTATTGAAGTATTTATATCTGTTTTGTACCATAGTAATACACTGACAACCACCAATCACGGTGGAGATGAGAGTCACATGATGAATTAAAGATCATCACAAGCAGCTTTTCCACAAGAAAGTTAATTCTAATATATAGAAGCTGCACAGTGTCATTCATACAAACACTAAACACCATCATGGTAACACACGTGAAATTTTAAAAATGCAATAAACATTCATTTATACATAAAACCCTAATTTCATAACTGATTAGAAAAAATAAGAAAACTATGAAGAAACATAGTTATTTCAACAAAAATACATCAAATGTGAAGCGTCACGCATGGAATTGTGGGAATGTCAATTTACGTTTTTTCACTTTAAATTATACAATGACTTCCAAAAACTGTAAATTTAACGGTATTTTACAGTAAATGTACATTAAATGTACCGTTAGATCTATCACAGTTGTTTACCGTATATAGTAAGGAAACTTTCTCTTAACCAATTAACAGTTTTTTAATGTAGCATTTGACCGTTAAAATCACAATAATTTTTTACAGTGTTTTTCACCAGGAACTTTTGAGCATGATTATTTAGAAAAACAGGTTGAATTAATGCGGGCCAATGGCTGTAACAAAAGTATATACAATCGATCAACAGCCTCGTAAGCTCACAGTAGGTCTGGTTTAAAAGGTTATCGTTCAAAATCAATTCCTCTATGGAGAAAATGAATGGGATTTTTACTTCCGAAACCAGACTGGTGCACTCTATACTTAGTGCTTTAAGGGTTTGTTCAATCCATTATCCTGATTAACATGTCTGAGCTTATGAAATAGACAATGACTAGCGTATGTAAAGGGTTAATATCGAGACACAGTCAGGAAACTGAGGGTTAACATTTTTACACCAATAATAAGCACTGGTTTTCTAGGTCAGTTGTGCTTTGGGAGTGAAGGGCGTCTCCCAACATATTTCTACCACTGCTTTTATCAGATTCCCGGACTCGCTCTATTCCCGTCTAGCATCTAATGAGCTGATGGAAATATTAATCTGCATGCAGCACCACCGCTCTGTTTGAGAGACGAGAGAGAACAGCACTTAGGAGTAATTGATCATAAATTACGTTCTCTTTAACATCTCAGTTGCTTCTCAGATCAAAAGTTTCAAGAGATCTCAGAGTGTTCTCAGATTATCTACATTACACAGCAATATTAACTCAAAACAACTCTCAAAGTGCTTGACAATACAAGTTCAACCGCAACATAATATACCCAAAGTGTAACATGTAAAAAAAATTTAATCGATTCAAAAGCTAAAGAATAAAAATGTGTTTTTATAGAAGAATAACTCTCGCCAAAATGCAACCTAGGCTCTTTTTGTTAATCTACCCGAGGCAAACTTTCGTTTAAAAGCATAATTACAATGGAAACGCCACTTTTAAGTTTGACCGTATTTTCGTTTTCGGTCAAAATGCTTTGTGAATGGGAGTGCTTGGGGCACGACTATGATAGCATCAAAAATAGCTATTTTTAAAACACTAAGAAGGCTCGACACAACATGAAACTTTGCTGGAAGTATCACCAGAGGCTCGACACATGAACTCCAGCATTGAGAACATTGTGTGTGAACACAGAGCTTACTAAAAAAGAAAGATTTTGAACAACTCACTGTATCTGTGTGTCCGCCGGTGTTTTGTCAGTCAAAAGTAGTCAAACTCCGAATGCAACGTAACAGGGAGGAGAGTAAAGATGGAAAGCTCCTAAAGCTCAGTTCCATATAAATTCACGGATAATTTGTTGTTTTGTCGTTAGTGTAAAACAATATTGACCTTGTATTTGAGAAAGGATCCTCATATAAGAAGCAATACTAAAATTCAGAGTCAGTTCATTCACATTCGGAGATCGACTATTTTTGACTGTCAAAACACCGGCGGACACAGAGCTGCAGTGAGTTGATCAAAACCTTTCTTTTTAGTAAACTCTGTGTACACACACAATGTTCTCAGTGCTGGAGTTTATGTGTAGAGCCCCTGGTGATACTTCCAGCAAAGTTTTATGTTATGTCGAGCCTTCTTAGTGTTTTAAAAATAGCGATTTTTGATGCTATCATAGTCGTGCCCCAAGCACTCCCATTCAAAAGGCAATTTGACCGAAAACGAAAATACGGTGAAACTAGGTTGAAACTAAACGACCCTAGGTTGCATTTTGGCGAGAGTTACCCTTTAAACATCAAACGACGAGGCCGATCTGACATGAAACGAAAGCTTGTTCCAAAAATTTATTTTATAGCTTTATTTTCTTACTGTATGATAATCATTGACTCATTGGCTGCACAATACATCGAAATCAAAATATCGCAAATGTACATGTCGTACATATGGCTTGCGATATAATATGATTTTAATACGCCAAAAGATTACAAAAAGTCCAAGTTTTAGGTCAACACAGACAGCAGAGAGTGGACTGTTACTGGACACATGATACATGTGACACACTTAATGTTATTAAATGCAATAAGCAAAGTACTCGTGCGCACAGAAAGGACAGCGTGTGATCCCGAATTCAGTTCTCTTCCGTAGCTTATATGCACACAACATTATGTGAATATGCCCGTCTTGGTGAGTATTCGCATAAACACGGTCAGTTGTGTCTTAGACTAAACAGTTGAGAAATAAAACGCATGTGTAACGGTATATTGGATCCGTGCATCAGCTCTTAAAGTGACAGGAGCCTAATATTCCTGCAGCCGTCTGTGTCATTAATGTTAATCAACTAAAGACAAAGAGAAAATCACTCACTGCTCTCGGCCGAATAACTTTTGTAGCTTTAATAAGAATCAGTATTTAATTCATTCAGTGAAGACTAAGCAGTGTTTTGATTGTTCTGTAACACTTTACAATAAGGTTCATTAGTTAGCATTAGTTAACTACCTTAGTTAACATGAACTAAGAATGAACAATACTTCCACAGCATTTATTAATCTTAGTTAATATTAATTTCAACATGCTGTATTTTTATTATACTAACATTAACAAAGATGAATAAAAACTGTAAGAAATGTATTGCTCATTGTTAGTTATAATACATTAACTAATGTTAACTAATGAACCTTATTGTAAAGTGTTAGCGATTATTCAATTGCTGTTGTTAAATAAACCTAATGTAGGCCTACCTGAAACCCTAACCCACCCCTGGTTTACACTGAGGGTAAAATTACACTTACTTTACACCGCTGTTCACTTTCAGGAGTCGTAGGGATGCTTTCTTCTCACAAAAAGAATGTGAAACATGTATGTTCATTTTCAGTTTAAAAATTTATTTTACACACTTAAAGCATTATCGTATCGCATATTGATTTAACGCGTCATCGCATTTTCCTTCAATATTGTGCAGCCTAATGAATTTCAGGAGAACATTTGAGATGAAGTTGATGTGATGTAGAAGTGTTAAAGGCGTCTGCCATTTAAACGTGTCTTTATTGCGACCATGCATGTCTTTTGTTTATTTTCTGTTTCAACAGTCACTTGACACCCTTCGGCGGTTTGTTTGTGTGTGTGTGTGTGTGTGTGTGTTTGAGGGGGAGGGGAATGTGCTGCTTTGAATGTTTGAGCGATAACAAAGCAATGCTTCCATGAGGTCATGTGTTGCTGACAAGGCCTGTGGTTTAACTGGGTGGGGATTTTTCTTTTGGACTTCCCTTAATGTGCTCATATATCTACTGCTGGCCCAGTTTTTCTGGCTCTCTCACTTTCTCCCTTTCACAGCAACTGTAAAAGCTGTGGTTAAGCTACAACGACCAGGCGTTACTGAGACATGAATGCCGCCCATAACTGTTCCTTTATCAGAGATGAAACTGCAAAGATAAACATGTATTTATAGCACCAAAAACTTTGTGGACACTTAAAGGAATCGTTCACCCAAAAATGAAATTCCCATTATGTATATATATATATATGTGTGTGTGTGAGAGAAAGTGAATGACGCAGACATGCAAATAAACGATGCTTTCAGCAGGTGTAAAACACTCATGGTGAATTCTCTGGTTTTATTCATGTCAGAAATGTTATTTAATATTGCTGAATCAACCTAAATGCATTCATTTATACCAATAACATTATTTTAAGGGTTAAATCAAGTTTAAAAAAAAACATGCTTTTTAATGTAGGAATTGCAGGTTACCACTTTTTACAGTGTACAGTGAATGTCTAATGCAATAATGTTCATGCATTCGGCTGTGTGAGTTCCAGTAGCATCGATGCTGTTCGGGACTGAATGAACTGTGACATTTATCTCTCATAAGTCTTTTCTCTGTCAGTGTCTTCCTGTGGATTTCACACACTTTGCATTTTAACAGCTTCCTCGTGATGAGAGCTGGAGTGTTGTTACGGTGGCCAACGTGTGTTTGGGACATTTTACTATTGTATACTGCAATACTATTGTTTGTGCTTCCTTACATCCACACACATCATTTCCCTCTCCCGTAGAGATCGAGATAAGCCCCCCGTCCCACACAGAAAGTGCATGTGGGTCGCATGAATAATGGATATGCGGCTTGAACTCCCGCTGAACTCCAGCTTTGTCAAATGGAGATCTACAGCAAACCTGCAAACGCCCATCATACATCCTCGGTTGTGCTGATGTGGCCGTTCATTCATCCTCTGTTCTGCGTCTCTGTCGTGTCTGGGTGTGCCGATCCGCTGACACACTCACACAAGAGCTGCTTTGTTCAACCTCGTGGCCTTTGTGGTCAAATGACTTGCATGTATATCTAATGAGGTTAGATAAACCAACGGAGACCTGGGAGAAAGATGACTGTAGTTAATGCTTAACACGGTTAATGCTTCATGTTTACATGTTCTTTGACTTCGACCTCTGAGACCATGAGACCATTTCTTTTGGGACATGCCATGTCACATGACCTCCTCCAATGGCATACTTATTTATTTTAAGTAGGGCTGTGCAACGATAATAATAAGATCATTATTTTGTATATATAAATACACATATATGCATGTATATATTTCTGATTTTTATTTTATTTTCATATATAATATAAATTATATATAAATATATATATACATGCAAATATTTCTTAAATATATACATGCATGTGTGTGTTTTTAGATCAACAAAAAAAGTATGCACAGTACACACACATAAACACAAACTTTTATTTGGGATGCGATTAATCGTTGCACGGCCCTAATTTTAAGGTGATAGTATGACAGGACGTACATTAGACTTTGAATTGTTGCTCGAAATTAGTCTCTTCTGCTCACCAAGCTTGCATTTATTTGATCCCAAAAAAACACAGTAAAAACAGGAATAATGTGAGAAATTATTACCGTTTTAAAAAACTGTTTTCTATTTCAATTTATTTTAAAACACAATTTATTTCTGTGATGCAAAGCTGAATTTTCAGTTTCATTACTCCAGTCTTCAGTCACATGATCAGATATTATTCTAATATGCTGATTTTCTGCTCAAGAATCATTTGATTAATCACCTTCTGTTGAATGAAATTAATTTACACCTTAAGACCATAGAGTTGGATTAGAAATGACCATTGATGGTGACAGAACAGACATTTCTCCTCCCTGTTTTGCCATATACGGCTAGTTGTATTTTATCATTTGCATTCAGCGTAACTTCTCCCTAACAACGTAACAAGGAGTGTGTCTTCATCAGGTTAAAAGCAACATGATAAGTTGCGATTACGTTTATGGTTTTATTGGTAGCAATAGTCTGACTATTGCAGCACATGTAAACAGATACGCAGTGTTTTTGTGACATCAAATCATAATAACTTGATCATATTTTAGCTTCATGTAGATCATAATCGTGCATGACAGTTCTTGGCCGCAGAATACGCTCTGAAGTCTGGCTTTATATCTTTACGACTTATTGCATTCCTTATATGGCAGATTATCAAAGTTTCTCATGTGTCTGATCTTTAATCTACCATCTTACCTCACTGTCGATCAGACGATACTGTGCTGCAGGTCCAAAGTCTGACCATATAAGATCACATTTGGCATTTTAATCAAAACATTTATTACCAGCTCTTTAAAAACCCCCTTGGTAAAGTGTGTTAACGCTAGCTAGCGCCGCTAACATGGGTAATGACAGCCATGTCTGCAGATGAAAGCCATGATTCAAAGAGCTCAAGCACGTATCGTACACACCATAACATTCCCTTTCAAGTGCCTCCCTCATTTTCATTCTGTCACTCGCTTTTGAGAGGAATCTGGTTTGAGAAAATCCACACTTTGAAGTCTACATGCAAGAAGGCCGAAGCTAACAGCCGTGTATCCGCTGCGCTGCGGATGCTTCTGACATCTCAATTTCTTTCTCAAGACGTGTCAGTCATTTCGGTCGCTGGTGCCACAGTGATTTCCAGTGACCAGTGTTGGGGAAAGTTACTTTTAAAAGTAATGCATTGCAATATTGCATTAAATATTGGAATATTCCCCCAAAAAGTAACTAATAAATAACCACCATGTTTACACAGCGCACATAACACGTCCTCACTTTATTTCTCTCAACATGGGGACAGGAGAGCTGTCAGTCAATAAATGTGAAAAAGTAACTAGTGTTACTCATATGAAAAAGTAACTTGTAAATTGAAAAAGTAATGCGTTACTTTACTAGTTGCTTGAAAAAGTAATCTGATTACGTAACTCAAGTTACTTGTAATGAGTAACCCCCAACACGGCCAGTGACACAATTAAAAGGATAATCAGGAAAAAGTGGGATAATTAATGCCATACTGATGCCCTCTCACACACTCTCACTTTATGGATGATTGAAGGTAATTTTGATAATCGGCCATCCAGGAATTCAATAAGTCATAAAGATGATGATGTGTAATGTTGTAGTATGTGGTGAGATTTGTGACCTGCGGTGTAAAGTGTGTTTCCTTTTTAGCCTGTTTAAAGTTATTGACATTTCAGACTTACAAAAAAATCTTTTCACGGGTCAAAAATGACCCGAAGTGGGAATATTACACTTTCAATTTCATTTTATGGAATTTTGCAGCATTTATTATAAATGATTTATCCGTGCACATCATTATTATACTATTTAAGTTCATGTGACTCATAATCTTTCATCTTAATAACTTCCCCTCCCTCTTGCAGTGACAT
This sequence comes from Rutilus rutilus, assembly GCF_951802725.1. Classification (NCBI taxonomy): domain Eukaryota; kingdom Metazoa; phylum Chordata; class Actinopteri; order Cypriniformes; family Leuciscidae; genus Rutilus; species Rutilus rutilus. The sequence continues at coordinate 2,302,642 of NC_140225.1, forward strand.
TTCTTCTCTGATGATGTGGGCGGGGCTGTCACTCAAATGAGATCCACCAATAGCAAATCACGTATATCCACCATCCAATCAATTCCGCAAAGACAAAATCAAGCCGTTTCACACGGATATACGTCACAATAGGGAAGAAAAGACGAGCGCAACTTCTGTCTCATGTCAACTTTAATTCTGATAAAATATAAACATATATTTATGCAATTTTTGGGGGTATTTTTTTATTTATTCACCTCTAAATTCTCGTTTTTACTAGTAATTTTAATGTAAAATAAGCACATTCCTCACATTCTTTCACTTTTGCACTGTCGGGATAAACTACTTATATCATGACTTTATGCATAAACCAAAATGTGGTCATATCATAACCGATAATGAAAGTGTTTTTCAGTAGAGGTAAATGAACATTATTCACAGCATAACAATACGCTGATAAATATCAAAAGTCAACGGAAAAGCCAGACATGAGAACAAAAACCTGTTTGCATGACCTGACACATTGTGTAAAATAAATGCACTCATTCATCCAGTAATTTGAGGCTGAGTAATTAGTAACATTTGGAAAGTGTGAGAGCTATATAAAAAAAAAAAAGCCCTGATATTATTACGACATTTACGATTATGCGAGTGCACATTACAGAATGTCCCTGCAATTTAATGGGCAAAAAACACTGAACTGGTTTCTAGTGATTCATTCGCTGAAAACAGGCTTGTTCCATTAATGCATGTGAAACCAAAAGTGTGAAGAGACGACAGCGCCCACACTTCATTTACATAGAGCTGTAGATGTCATCACACACACACACACACACACACACACACACACACACACACACACACACACACACACACACACACACACACACACACACACACACACACACACACACACACACACACACACACACACACACACACACACCTGCCAACTCACAGACCTCATGTGATGTTAGATGTGCAAGTAAGAGTCATGTGACATACAGATCAACAGTTCATGATTAGGTCTGATGCACTTCTCTAAAATGTGCGCAAAATCATATTGCTGCTTCTTGTTTCATACAAGTTTGTAAATATATGTGTGTAATTGCATATGTACACACACACATATTATATATTTACAAACTTTTATGTTAGATGCGCTTAATTAATCTGACAGCACTAAGGCTATGAATCCAAATCCGATTTGAAATCTGATCAGATTTAGCAAGTGTGAACGGACGAAAATCACATGAAATGCAATTGATATTGAAACCAACGTTACAGTGTGAACATCAATAGTTTTAGATCAGATTCCAATCGGATACACAAATAACGTTAATGGGATTTGGACCGACAGTCTGAACACGTAGCCTAATATAAAACTCACAAGAGTTTACTATCACAAAGAAATCTGAGTGGATTCATTTTAAATAGCAAATGTTATGGTTTAACAGCTGACCACCGAAATCTTGGCCTATTTCAGTCTGCGTCAATTCTAATATTCAAATGTGAGTTTTTCAGAAGGTATGTCATGCTGTATGTGCAAATGACTGGGGATTTTGACAGGAAACCACATCTCTTCTCATCTGTCAATGACAGCATGCTTTCCATGAGCTACAGCAAAGACGACGTGAGATCCTTTATTACGCTAGAGCTGTTTTTAAGAAGAAAATTCACTTACATTTTGATATTTCCCAGATAAGCTCATTTTAACGGCGTCTGCTTAAGCATGCATCACTAAAAGTAGATATTTAAATGTATCTTTTTGAGGAAAGATGTGCTGTTACAAAGTATCCAGATTTGGAATGTTCACATTCTAACTGATCCTTAAACAATGTAGCAATCGAGTTTAGTTCCGTATTCTATTTTGCTTTGATTTAACTGCATTTCCTAGCAAGCACAATTACCAGACTAGACTAGACCAGCCTTTGCTACTTCATCATGCTTTTTTTTCTTTTTTTATAACTGTTGCACATGTGGCACATCTGGCGCTCTGCCTGAATCATTACTTACTTTTTCATGTTGGGCTGGCCGTCGCCATGGAAACTGCTGCATGTTTGGCAGCGAGCCCTTTGAAGGAGCGCGAGAGGATTGCGAGCTCTCAGGAATTGGCCTACACCCAGTGTAATCATGGCGGGGAACTGAAATGAGGCTTTTGGCAGCGCACCAGGTTTCAGAGAACAAAGATGTGAGCCACTAATGTTGGCTGCAGAGCCGGCTTGGCATCCTTTACCATTTCCCAGCAGCCCCTGCCAATCCTCCCGCCCCCCACCACCCCTGCTGGGACTGCAAAGAGGATCTGAATAAAGAAAGAGACTTGTTTTTCTCCCAGATCCTCTGCTCCAATGACATCACCTCTGCAGCCTCCAGCCCCCAGATTCCAGACGCCGAGCACATTTTTTCTGCTCCTCTCTCAGGCCCTCCATTTTGACTAAATTCCTCCATTTTATAATTGCTCTTCTACCTCCCCGATGTCACGAAATGTTTGCCGTTTGCACCGACACACGGAGAGCGCTCTGGTGTTTTTTTGTCGGTATAACGTACATGGTTCATTACAACCAGATGAATATATGCCTTACTGTTTTGAGAATGTGCAGAATGTAGTCATTTATTAGTATTTAATTGGTAATTTATCAAAACAAATCAGTTTCAAGTTGGAGTATTTGTGTGTGTGTGTGTGTGTATGTGTATATATATATATATATATATATATATATATATATATATATTGTATAATAGTGCTTTCATCTAACATAAAAGTTTGTAAATATACTGTATATGTATATATACTGTATGTGTGTATGTGTGTGTATGTATATATATATATATTAGAGCTGTCGAATCGATTAATCACGATTAATCGCATAAGTTTGTACATATATAAGTGTGTATATGTGTTTGTATGTACGTGTGTGTGTTATATATATATACACACACACACACACACACACACATATATATATATATATATATATATATATAGTATATATTTACAAACTTGCGTTAGATGCAATTAATCTATTTGACAGGACTAAGATGTGTGTGTGTATATATATATATATCTCAAAATAATAAAGTACATATCAATATACAAAATATGTATGGATTGCTTTTGTTCTTCTGTTGTAAGTCACTTAAAGCATCTGCTAAATGCATGTAATACAATACACACTACAGTAGTGGTCTAGTATGCAAATAATTCAGGCTATTTCTGGCTGCTTCGTATATGCATATATATATAAACGTGTGCAATAAACACTTTATGTACAACGTGCACGGTTTGCAATCGCTAAATTGAGGTTGTTGCACAACAGACTCGCAATAAAAACATTCTCGGTTGAATTTGTGAGCTGGAGGGAAAAAATAGCAACACAGTAAACAGGATGTTGCTTGTCAGTGGGGCTATCCTGGTGAGCACAGGGGTTGCCATGGTTACCATTTCCTGAGAAATTAACAGCCAATCACGAGCAGGAACAGAGATTTTACAGACCGCCTGCACTCGGAAACGCAGGGTAGAGAATGACATTGTGTCAGTGGGTTTAGCTTGACACACTTCAGTGAACCCAAAAGCACGGCACATGTTTTAGCACGCACTCGTTTTATAGCCGAGGCCGATGTTGTTTTATGCCGTCTGCGTCTCTGTAAATGTGTCTGGGTCGACTTCCCAGAACTTGAAAATGACCACACAAGTAGCAGCTTTAATTATGCTTCAGTCATTTTATATAAGAGAACGAGAGCTTGTGATATTTGTGTTTGTGACCTTATATAACAATATCAATATTTCATTTGTGTTGTTTTCATGTACAGCACCACGTCCTTGAACATCTGTAGCAGATGTAGTTGTGTAACAGAGAAAATGGGCCATGAAAAAACCCAAAAGCACATGAGAGGTAAATGCACGACACTGATGAATAAAGCACAGACTATCTTAAACACAAACAAAACCACTGATGGGATATGATATCTGTATCAAATCTGACGTCTAAAACTCACTTGGATCACATTATTATTATTTTTTTAGCCTTGCAATGTTCCTGACGTGTTATTTTAATGAGGCATTGCTTAAGAAGTGCTGAGTCATGATCATGTAGATCAGTGTTTCTCAACTGGTTTTTGCTTCAGGACGTGGAATTTTATAGTGTGGTGAACAAAACCGCAACTCATACAAATGTGAACCAAACAATGAAATGTATTAATATCACCTGGATTATTGATGGAATCAAAAAAGGCAGATTGAAGCAAAATCATTTGCAAGAGCCTGGTCAAATTACAAAGTTTATTAGTTTTAAATGGTATATTTCATAATGGTTGTGGTGACCCAATACAACACCAAAATTGAAAGTCATATTCAGCTGTATATTTTGAATAATTCACCTCACAAAACACATTGTGGTCGACACAAACCATATTTAGCCTTGTTTGAAAAGTTGTCTTTTTTTCAGTATATTTTGCTTTCCCAACTATGCATGATTTTATATATTATAAAAAAAATTGGACTGAACCGATCTGTGTCCCATTTTTCGGTCACAACCCACTGATAAAGAAAACAAAATGACCTTGAGTGACACGTTCATGTGAAATCTGACCGGCCTGCTCAGAATGCAAAGGTTAGTGCGGGAGGAATTAGTTGTCAGGCCGGAAAGAAAAGCCGATATTTACAGTTTCTCGGGTACAAAAACACGCCCTAATGCTGCAATTCCTTTAGGAGGGTTTGATCACACGCCCTGGCTGCAGGCCAACAGATTTGATGTTCGTTGAGAAGGGCGAGGCGAGCTGTGGGTACGTGACTAAACATCTTACTTCCTCTTTCCAACGTCACGAGGGCTTGCACAAACACATCCGGCCTTGTGTCTGCAGATTTCAGACGCATTGCTTCACCCAAAGAGCCCTGAAGCTGCACTCATTTGGAACGAGTCCAAAACAAAAGGGAAGGACCTCTAAAGCTATTTGTTGGTTCTTCTCACACTGTGGACATTATGTACCCAGTGACCAGACACGATCCGATAACGTGTGCAACCATCAAAACTAGAGGGAAAAAAGTGGGATTTGAGGTCAAGTTTGTGTGTATAAATGAAAGTTTAAATCTGTCATTTCATGAGCATGACAAATATAACTAAGATTGGGAAAATCTGTAGATTGTTAATATTGTGAGTTGATGGATTGGGACTTGTTTACACAACTGAAGGCTGTAGGAAAGAGTCACGGATCAGAAGTGGAATGTAGGGGATCTCCAGAAAAAGCGGAACACCAGACATATTTTATTGCTATTTTAATGCTTAGATTCTCATTTTAGTTGCATCATCCAGCCTCTGAATTTATAAACTCAGTGTATAATAATAGTAATTTAAATAACAATAATTACAAATCTAAAATATTATTAAATTAAAAATAACATTTAATTTTATGTATGTATTCATTATACATTTTAAATGTTTTTTTAATTGAGTTATAAATTAAAATAAATCCTCAACAAGGGCTTAGTCGACAATAAAAAAAAAAAAAATAATAAAAAAAAAAATTATTACATGCCAATCAGGCAATGTATAACAAATAAATAATACATAAATAAATAAATAACCACACCTTTTCCATGTTTTTTCTCAGTCATGTGAGATTTAATGGCTATTTTTTAGAGCAGTTTCTAGCAGATAACAAAAAAAATATGCAAATCCGCTACAAACGACTCTTTAAACATTTAATTAGTTTCCACATTCGCATGCCCGTAAATCACATTTCCCTCATATTTCCATTGATCGTGGGAACCAAATTCACTTGGAAAAAAATGTAAAGGGTGACAGACAGCTCACCAGAACTTGCCAGATTAGCATATATCGTCCTCGTACGTCAGCGAGCGTAAACACACATTTCGACTTCGAATCGTTTCCAACGCGTCGATGATCTCGAAAGCGCTCTTTCGCCTATTTATTTCCTACTTCTCGTCGTCGTTCGTCGCAGATCTGGCCTCGATTCAAGTATAGTTGAATAAAGGATTCAAGGAAAAAGAAAGAAAGGGCGGGAGGAGGGGGTGCGCGAGAGAGAGCGCCGTCAGCGCGCATGCGCCGGAGGGTCTGTTCTATCGAAGAATCAAGTAAATAGAAGTGGAGAGTCAGAGCGGGGCGGTGACGTCACTGCTCCACATTGAGCTCGAGCCTGGCCGCGGTAGTAGTGAGTGAGATAGATCGCGCGCACGTCGTAGTAAAGCGCACGGCTACTATGAAGTTCTGTTTGTAACTTAATTATTACTTTGTGTGAGCGCGAGAGGAGCTTATTCCCCCCCCCCCCATCACTTCATCCGCAGACGTTTCAAAGAGGATTGTGCTCGATTTTCGGAGTGTTTTTTCCAGCTAAAAGAGCGATGTCGTCCGCGGCGGTTGCTGCTTCGAGGAGGCAGTCGTGTTATTTATGTGACTTGCCCCGCATGCCGTGGGCTATGATCTGGGATTTTACCGAACCCGTTTGCAGAGGATGTGTGAACTACGAAGGAGCAGACAGGATCGAGTTTGTAATTGAAACCGCTCGGCAGCTCAAAAGAGCTCATGGATTTCAGGACGGTAGACCGGCAGGACCGGGAAAACAACAGTTGTCGGGGAAAGACATCCAGGCGTTGAATCACACGCCCGGAGACCCAGGTTCGCGTCCGCCGCAACCCCTAGACCGTTACCCGCTCTCCTCCGAGCGTCCACCGAGGCTAGGACCCGAATATCAGTCTGCACGGCACGCCAATGGCATCCCGGTGCCGAACGGATTCTCAAAACCGGACGATCCACCGGAGCTCAACCGCCAGAGTCCGAACCCGCGGAGGACTAGTGGCGTGCCGCCCAATCTAGTGCCTTTGGTGAACGGCAGCATGGCGCATGCGATTAACGGGAGACCGGGACAACACTTGGGTCTCAGCCCTGCGGACCTCGGTGGGAATAAACGCCCAGCCTCGGTCTCCAGCACGGAGCACGACAAGGACAAACACCAGCACCGACCGGACAGCATGACGCCGGAGATCAGCGACAACCACAAGACCCGGGCGGACGACTGGATCAACAAGAACAAGACCAGTCTAATGGCGCTCAACCCGTACGACAACAGATTTAAGAAGGAGCACATGCAGCAGAGAGTCGTGTACGATACTAATGCTCCTGCATCCAAATCAGGTATGATTAATATGACCTTTTTTCAATCTTTTTGTATAGTGAAATGTGTGTATAAATGTGTAATAAACACATATGAGTATATACAATTTGAATATTTATACATATATATATAATATCTAGATGCATTCAAGAAATGTCATATTTTCAATCTTGTGTAGGAAAGTGTGTGTGTGTGTGTGTGTGTGTGTGTGTGTGTGAATATGCTGTGTTGTTTCAACACTCAAATATGGACAAACCTAACCGTTGGGTTTAAAATTTTACAGTTGAAATTAAAATTTAATTTAAAAATGAAACCAACGGTTGACATACTCAACCGTTTGGTTTAAAATTTGAATTAAAAAACTTAAACCAACAGTTAGTTTTGTCAACTGTAAAATTTTAAACCCAACGGTTAGTTTGTCCATATTTGACCGTTGAAACAACCCAGCATTTTTTATTGTGTGTGTGTGTGTGTGTGTGTAATATCTAGATGCATACAGTAGAATGCCTCTATAGTCTCTTAAATGGCCTGCTTTGAATGAGAGCACTATGGCATGAGTCAGCTGCAAGAAAATTTCCGCTGATCAAAGCTCAACGTGTATTTGCATGTGGTGCATTTGCAGTCAAGCCTCATTGTTATGTCTGGCACTACAATGCATCACCGCGTCGTTGCATAAAGCCGCTTTGTGCTAGTATAGTGCAGTCCATTCATGCACACTCATGCTTTTTTGCAGATAGAGGCAAACATCCCAAGAATCTGAAGAGAAAAGCCTCCCCGGAGCCGGAAGGGGAGGGCAGCGCCGGGAAGATCAACGGAGAAGGACAGTGGCTCCCAGCGCCGGCGGATGGTGGATTGAAGATGCCACCGGTGCAAACGTCTAGCTTCGCCTCCCCGCCATCCACGATATCCCCACACCCCCGCACGACCCCACCGGAGCCCGTCTCGGCCGCCGCCGCCTCTCAGAACGGACATTCTCCAATGGCGGCGCTCATAATGGCGGCAGACAACGCCGGCGGAAACAGCTCGCCTAAAGACGCCAACCAAGTCCACTCAACGACGCGCAGAAACAGCAGTAGCCCCCTATCGCCCAACCAACGGCGGCTGGCGCAGGGTTCGGGAACGCCTCACGTGCCGGGAATGGATCCGGTTCATCCTCAAAGCATCCCGGACTCGTCGGTTCCCAATAGCATCCCGCTGTGCTGCACGCTTTGCCACGAGAGGCTGGAGGACACACACTTTGTGCAGTGCCCTTCGGTGCCGTCACACAAGTTCTGCTTCCCGTGTTCCCGGGAAAGCATCAAACAGCAGGGCGCCACCGGAGAAGTGTACTGTCCGAGCGGAGAGAAATGCCCTCTGGTGGGATCCAACGTACCCTGGGCTTTCATGCAAGGCGAAATAGCCACCATTCTCGCCGGAGACGTCAAAGTAAAAAAGGAGAGGGACCCTTGATTTCCTTTTTTGGTTTGTTTTGTTTTTCCTTCCCCTTTTTTGAAAATATTCAAAAATATTGGTCTATATAAATATATAAATATGAATACCACATGCATACATCCAGACAGAAACTAATGGACTTGTATATAATGGACATAAGGGACATGCATACTTCGTAAACATTGCTGTACATTTTTTGATTTTTTGAATACATTGTGTTTCTATATTTTTTGAAGATAAAAGGTATGTACTCATTATTATAACGGACTACGTTCTTCTTTGTCGATGTTTAACGATTTCTTGATGTACTTTTAGGTATGGTGGCAGTTCCTGTTAAACGTAGAATGTGACTAATGCAACTCTACGAGCACTTGGCAAACATTGGAAAACGCTTCTAGCTGTACTTGTATGCACTTGTTTAAAATTGCCAAATACATTTTCTGATCTTGTATTAACGGAGAGTCTCTGCTTGCTTCTTCTGAGGATCTGAGCTTTTTTGATTTGACGAGACAACTGGGGGCAAATGTCCTCTCGGATGTGTTGATCAATTATTCATTTTGACCAGGTCGCACTTTACGTTCCGGTGTTCATGTTACAGTGCGTTTAGTAAACCAAGCACTAAAAATCAGAATGCAGCCTAGTTAATATATAAAAGTGTGTGTGAGACATGTAATACGGGCACTGACATGTAAATCATTACCTTAACCAGTTATCTGGGTCGTGTTTGGGTACGTTAGGTAGGAGGGCTTTGTGCATTGTGTGTTGCAGGAAATTGCCTTGTCAGACATGGGTGGAGTTGGATGAAAATGAGTGTGTGTGTGTGTGTGTGTGTGTGACTAATACTGAATAACCCTAACGTATGTGTACGTCACCTCAGTTCCTCATTTGACTTTTCCACTTAAATCTTCTACACTTGTTTCAGCATGCATGCATTATATTTTGCTGCGCAATATCAATGCAAAGAGTTACATAACAAGAGTATGTAACAGCATGAGCATCAACACGTGCAGAGCCTCAAAAGAAATGCGATGAATTACAGCGTGTAAAACAGCACACGGTCACATGCTCAACTGGAATTCCCGAGTCACTGTCTCTAGTTTACTCTTGTTTGTTATCTTGACTATGGCGTTTTAACATGGCATGCATGTTATGTTTAAGTTTTGCATATAGGGTGTTTATTTATTTTTTAAATCAACCAATGCAATTATTTATAGCAGTTGGCATGCATTAATTTAGCTGCAAAATATCAATGCAAACTGTTACACAACAATAGCAGTGCAACAGTGCAATGAAGGGGACACACATGCACGGAGCCTCAAGAAATGCGATGAATGCGGTAGCTTGTAAAAGCTGTTGCTTGTTATCTTGACTATAGGATTTCAACATGGCATGTATCTTATCCGTTTAAATTTTGCATTAGCATGTCAAAATATCAACCAGTGCATTCATTTATAGCAGTTTTAAATGCATGCATGCAAGCATCATATTTTAGTGTACAAAATCAATGCAAGCAGTTACATAACAGGAGCATTTTGTTGGAGTGCATGAATATAAATCTCTCCTTACACATGCACAGAGCCTCGAAAGAAACGCAATGAGCGCGGTAGCTTATTTAACCTAATGCATCATATGTTATCGAGTTAAGTTTTGCATATGGGGTGATTTATGTGTGAATTAGAAATATCCACCAATGCATTCATGCTTTTAATGCATGCACGTCATATTTTGCTGTACAACATCAATGCAAACAGTTACGCAACAATGCAATGAAGTGGGTTGCAGTGCATGAATGTAAATCTCTCCCAACATGTGCAGAGCCTAAAACGAAATGCGATGAATGCGGTAACTTGTAAAACAACACATGGTCACATGCTCAACTCTGGAATAGCCGAGTCACTGTGCTTTAGTTTGCTCTTGTGTCATGCGTGTTATCTGTAGGGTGTTTTCTGCTTGAATTAGCATCTGAGCCTTCATAGCATAAAGGGTTGCAAAAGCATATTCCTTTTAACAGCAACATCTCTCGACCCGAACCAAACCGTAAGGTTCATTCAGAGATGCATCAGCACCATTAGTGGTTTGAGCAGGGGCTGTTACTGGAAATGCACACTCGAATAACAAACCGCTCATTATTTAGAGCAGGATTATTAGGAATGCGTAGATGAAGCCACACAGTCTCCACCGCAGATGGATATTGTAATTGGAAGGCCAAAGGGAAGATCACGCAACCCTGACTCGTCGAGGCATGACAATGCCGAATTAGGAAGATGAGAAATAGGGAGCGTGAAGCATTGGGAAAGTCTCAAAATAACTTGTGGCGCTCTCAGCTGCCGTCTGGCCAACGGAAATATTTTCCACGGCTTGCGAGTTTGAAAGATAAACAGCTGGTTATGCCTTTGATCAGCGTCTTGCGTGAGTGTTGACGTGACCTTTGCCCTCCTCCCTCCCGACATCAGGCCGTGCTTTGAGTTTCCTTCCACTGATGTTGCTTCATTATTACTGCTGTTCTTTGTGTAAGTAAGCAGGGCTAAAGTGCATGCATAAATCTAATCAACTTTTAATCCAATTAGCATGTTGGGGTTGTTTCTTCTACAGTGATATTTTAATGTATTTGTTCAAAAATCTCAACTCATACATAGTTTCTTTTTTGCTTGGGCTTTTTTGGGAGTTTTACTTACTTCCAAAAAGATGATATTTTGTCAGTTTATCCTTTTCTTTTTTACATTTTCAAATGTAACTTTTTTTAATTTTTTTACATTTTCAAATGTTACTTTTTTTTTTTTTTACATTTTCAAAAGTTTTTTTTTTTTTTTACATTTTCAAATGTTACTTTTTTTTTACATTTTCAAATTTTTTGACGAATTTTTTTTTTTTTTACAATGTGCAACACAGATCTAGTTTTTTTTTATTTTTATTTTTAAATAGAAGTAGACAAACAAAACAAGCAAACTATGCCAGCTGTTAATGGCGTTTGCTTAGGCAAGCATTACTTTTACAACTGCTTTAGACAAAGCCCTGACACTATTAAATGTTGGTAAACTACCCAGAATGCCCTAGTAACTCCAAAGCAACAAAACATAATGGTGCAAAAGCAAAAAGCATCATGGTGGCCGAGTTTTGCACAAGCACATAATAATGCATTTTCTTTTAAAAACAGGTTTTGCATGAATATCTGCTGTTGAAGTCTGTTGTGTTTGCAGCGGCCTTTATGATCGTGTTTATGAGTCCTGCGTGAAACCCGGGAGCTCGTTGCTTGGTTTCACAGGCGTCTAGTAAACACAAGGTATCTTGGTGCTCTGAGGCATTTTCAAATACGGTTGAACATCAATCCTCTGAGCCTTTACTGCCTCTCGACAGAAAAAAGAAAGCCCCGCAAACACAATCATGCGAACGGATACGGCTTCAGCTCTGGGATTGCTGTATTTTTATCCAGGACCTAAAATGCTTAGCCACAGATTTCCTTGCCTAAATGTTGCACTGTAATGTTACACTGTAAAAAAAAAAAAAAAAACTTTACATTTACAGTAAAAAAACCGGGAGCTGTGGTTGCCAGAAATTTACCGTAAAATATACGGTAGCAACATTTTAGGTTTTACAGACTTAACTTAAATTTAAACTAAAAAAAAGTTCATTAATTGATATAATATTCATTTACCGACTCTGTTTTGTTCCATTGTAATACACTGACAACCACCAATCACAGTGGTGAAGAGAATCACATGATCAATCAAAGCTCATCACAAGCAGCTTTTCAAGTCAAGTCAAGTCATCTTCATTTATATAGCGCTTTTAACAATGTAGATTGTCTCAAAGCAGCTTCACAGAGATAAATGTATAATATAACGTAAGATTGTTTTGGCTTTATAGCGGTTCTTTAATAAAGTTATTTTCCAGCTAAAGTTAGTTTTGATTGATTCGCTTCCGTCGCAACGATCATTTGTTTTTAAATTAGGGCCGCCAAGACGACACCATTCTCTCTACACAGACTTTAAACGCGAACCTGTGAGAAACGCTGATGGCGTTCAGATGCGCATTAAGAACGGGTTCTATAGTTATGTGCGTTTGAATATATGTGTGCAGGTTTGGAATTCCCTACAAACCAAACCTAAACAAATTACTGGTGTTTCCTTATAGTTTTGATTCAGAATTTTATTTTATTTTATCAATTCGGGGTAGATACGCAAATTGAGTTTTCCCGACGACGCGTTATCTGTAGAGTGGGAAAGGGATCCTCCATAGGGAGAGACTAGTTGGCCCTTCAGCACTGCATTGACATCGGGTCCAGGCGAAGGTCCTTCATCAGATCTGGAAACGGCCTGGATCCGGCAAAACCTTGGGATAAACAAAGACACTAAAATTAGCGTAGATGCCATTCTTCTCATGATGTAACAAGTACATCAGGATTTATGGGAAGTGTTCCCGGTTCCAGCTGACCTAATCTATGCAGCCTAATATTGAATTATAGAAGTCTATAATGTATTATGTGAACGCTATGTCAAAGAGATGTGTCTTTAATCTAGATTTGAACTGACAGAGTGTGTCTGCTTCCCGGACAATGGTAGGAAGGCTGTTCCAAAGTTTTGGTGCTAAATAGGAAAAGGATCTACCGCCAGCAGTCGATTTAGATATTCTAGGTATTATCAACTGGCCGGAATTTTGAGATCGCAATAGACGTGAAGGAGTATAATGCGTTAAGAGCTCGCTCAAGTACCGCGGAGCTAAACCATTTAGTGCTTTGTAAGTAATCAGCAATATTTTAAAATTGATGCGATGTTTAATAGGGAGCCAGTGCAGTTTTGACAGAACCGGGCTAATATGGTCATACTTCCTGGTTCTGGTAAGAACTCGAGCTGCTGCGTTTTGGACCAGCTGTAGTTTGTTTATTAAGCGTGCAGGGCAACCACCCAGTAGAGCATTACAATAATCTAGCCTTGAGGTCATGAACGCATGGACTAATTGTTCCGCATTTGTCAATGAGAGCATATGACGTAATTTAGATATATTTTTAAGATGGAAAAATGCGGTTTTACAGATACTAGACACGTGACTTTCAAATGAAAGATTGGTATCAAAGAGCACACCCAGGTTCCTAACCGACGACGAAGACTTAACAGAGCAGCCATCAAGTGTTAGACAGTATTCTAGGTTATTACGTGAGGAAGTTTTTTGTCCAATAATTAGAATCTCTGTTTTTTCAGAATTTAGAAGTAGGAAATTACGAGTCATCCAGTTTTTTATATCAGCTATGCATTCTGTTAATTTAGTGAATTGGTAAGTTTCGTTAGGTTTTGAAGAAATATAGAGCTGAGTATCGTCGGCATAACAGTGGAAGCTAATTCCATGTTTCCTAATAATATCTCCTAATGGCAGCATGTACAGAGTGAACAGCAGCGGTCCTAGTACTGAGCCCTGTGGTACGCCATACTGAACTTGTGATTGATAAGACATCTCTTCATTTACTGCTACAAACTGATAACGGTCAGATAAGTATGATTTAAACCATGCTAGTGCAATTCCACTAATGCCAACATAGTTTTCTAGTCTATTTAAAAGAATGTCGTGGTCAATGGTGTCAAACGCAGCACTAAGATCGAGTAACACTAATAGAGAGACACAACCACGATCGGATGATAAGAGCAAATCATTTGTTACTCTAACGAGAGCAGTCTCAGTACTATGGTATGGTCTAAATCCGGACTGAAAATCCTCGCAGATATCATTTCTTTCTAGAAAGGAACATAGTTGTGAAGATACTGCCTTTTCTAGTATCTTTGACAGAAAGGGTAGATTCGAGATCGGCCTGTAATTGACTAATTCTGAAGGATCAAGTTGCATTTTTTTAACAAGCGGTTTAATCATAGCCAGCTTAAAGTTTTTTGGTACGTATCCTAGAGACAAAGAGGAATTAATGATATTAAGAAGAGGATCTATGACCTCTGGAAGCATCTCTTTCAGTAGCTTAGTCGGTATAGGGTCTAACATACATGTTGTAGATTTAGATGATTTAACGAGTTTAGTAAATTCTTCCTCTCCTATAGCAATGAATGAATCAAATTTTTCCTCAGGGAGACTACAATGCACTGCCTGATGCGATACTGTAGTAGACGGTTGCATAGTTATAATTTTCTCCCTGATATTATCAATCTTATAAGTGAAGAAGTTCATAAAGTCATTACTGCTGTGCTGCTTGGAACCTTCTGTGTTTGAAGCTTTATTTTTCGTTAGTTTAGCCACTGTTTCAAATAAATACCTAGGATTATGTTTATTTTCTTCTAATAGGTTTGAAAAATAAGCAGATCTAGCAGCTTTTAAAGCCTCTCTGTAAGCAATCGAGCTCTCTTTCCATGAAATGCGAAATACCTCTAATTTTGTTTTCTTCCAGTTGCGCTCCATTTTTCTGGCTGCTCTCTTAAGGGCCCGAGTGTGCTCGTTGTACCACGGCGTTGGATTATTTTCTTTAATCTTCTTTAAGCGCAAAGGAGCAACTGTGTCTAAAGTGCTGGAAAAGAGAGAGTTAAAAGTTTCTGTTGCAATATCAAGTTTTTCTAAGCTATCCGGGATGCTAAAATGATGAAACTGATCAGGAAGATTATTAATAAAGCAATCTTTAGTAGCAGAAGTGATAGGTCTAACATATTTGTAACACGGAGTCGGCTTTGCAGCCTTGGCTAAATGTAATTTACACGAGACTAGATAATGATCTGAGATGTCATCGCTCTGCTGCAGAATTTCAACGGCATCAACATCTATTCCATGTGATATTATTAGATCTAGAGTATGATTACGACGATGAGTAGGTCCTGACACGTGTTGTCTAACTCCAATTGAGTTTACAATGTCTTTAAATGCCAATCCCAATGCATCTTTTTCATTATCGATGTGTATATTAAAATCACCAACAATTAGTACTTTATCTGCAGCCAATACTAACTCTGATAGAAAGTCCGCAAATTCTTTGATAAAGTCTGTATGGTGCCCTGGTGGCCTGTATACAGTAGCCAGCACAAATCTCAAACGTGATTTATCATTTTTACTATATATTTTTACATTAAAGGGATACTCCACTTTTTTCGGAAATAAGCTCATTTTACATCTCCCCCAGAGTTAAACAGTTGAGTTTTACCGTTTTAGAATCCATTCAGCCGAACTCCGGGTCTGACGGTACCACTTTTAGCATAGCTTAGCACAGATCATTGATTCTGATGAGTCCAGTAGCATTTCTTTCAAAATGACCAAAGAGTTTCAATATTTTTCCTATTTAAAACTTGACTCTTCTGTAGTTAAACCGAGTACTAAGATCGACGGAAAATGAAAAGTTGCGATTTTCTAAGCCTATATGGCTAGGAACTATACTCTCATTCCAGCGTAATAATCAAGGAATCAAGGAAGTGTGCGGCTGTACCATGGGTGCAGCAGGCGTAATGATATGACGCAGCGCCTGAAAATAGTCCCCAGCTCGGTAACTTCTTCCAACGTGACCGGGACTAAGTTTGTCTAACCTATTAGACCTATTTTCAGGCGCTGCGTCATATCATTACGCCTGCTGCACCCATGGTACAGCCGCACAGTTCCTTGATTATTACGCCGGAATGAGAGTAGTTCCTAGCCATATCAGCCTAGAAAATCGCAACTTTTCATTTTCCGTCGATCTTAGTACACGGTTTAACTACAGAAGAGTCAAGTTTTAAATAGGAAAAATATTGAAACTCTTTAGTCATTTTGAAAGAAATGCTACTGGACTCATCAGAATCAATGATCTGTGCTAAGCTATGCTAAAAGTGGTACCGTCAGACCCGGAGTTCGGCTGAATGGATTCTAAAACGGTAAAACTCAACTGTTTAACTCTGGGGGAGATGTAAAATGAGCATATTTCCGAAAAAAGTGGAGTATCCCTTTAAGCACTAACACTTCAAAAGAATTATATTCGAAACTTGATTTCTTAGTGGTTTTGAAAATATTACTATAAATTACAGCAACACCACCCCCTTTGCGTTTCAGACGGGGTTCATGTTTATAACAGTAATCTTGCGGGGTGGACTCATTTAAAGTAATGTAATCGTTTGGTTTTAGCCAGGTTTCTGTCAAACACAGCACATCTAGGTTATTATCTGAAATCATATCATTAACAATGAGTGCTTTTGAAGTAAGCGATCGAATATTCAGCAACCCAAGCTTTATCATTTGCTCATCTGTATTATAGCTGTTTTTTATTTGTTGAACATCAATTAAATTTTTAACCTTAGATAGAAAGGTAATATTAATATATAGAGTCATTCACTCAAACACTGAACACCATCATGGTAACACACATGAAATTTAAAAAATGCAATAAACATTAATTTAACAATATTAAATGTAACATAAAACCCTAATGTACATAGGCCTAACTGATTAGAAAAAACTATAAAGAAACATAGTTATTTCAACAAAAATACATCAAATGTGAAGTGTCACGCAGGGAATTGTGGGAATGTCAATTTACTTTTTTTTCACTGTAAATTATACAATTTCTTGTTCTTTTTCACTTCCAAAAACTGTAAATTTAACGGTATTTTACTGTAATACTTAATGTACAGTTAAATCTATCACAGTTATTCACCGGGTTTTTTTTAACCTTAAAATCACAAACATTTTTATACAGTGTAGCTGTGAAATAAAGCAGTTCGTCAGCGCCTTGAGCTTCCTAATGGTCATTCATTAGGCAGATAAGGTTCTGTGTTCGCTGGTTAATCAGTGTCCGGTTTCCGAAAGCACGCTGTAACGAGGAAAGCACACTCATGTCTACTATTAAACCAGACTTGGCCTCTGAACCCGGATGCTGTGCTCTTATCTGCTCAGAACGGCTCTCAGATGCAATAAATCATTGATATTTTAGACGAACTCAAAGCAGTGGAAAGGTTAACCGTGAGTGACCTGATGCAACTGGTTAACACAAACATCTAAGATATAGATCTGATTGTTGACATATAACATATGATGACAGTATGTGGGTATTTTTGTCATAACAGCTTAAAAATAGTCAACTGACTAACTGTGTTTCCGTAACTGATGCATCGCCACAAATAATCGGAATGTTGTTTTCCTGAACAGCCGATGTTTTTTGTGTCACCCTGCAAGACGTATTTTACAAACCAATTTAAATTTCGCAACTCAGCACAAAAGTGACGCCCTCCTCTTTGGCCTTGTGCCCGTCACACACTCCCAGCATGCATCTGTCTGTTGTGTTGTGCAACACCTTCGCTTGCTGGCTTCAATAATCCCTGTATTGGTGCTGGTTTGGGATGTTGTTGCAATTAAACTGTGAGATTAAATCAAGACAGTGTTTATTGAGTTGCAGTTGCGTCTGCGCTGCGGTGGATGAGTGATGTTAGCATGCAAATACATTCTTTGTATGTCGAAATTGTTGTATGATGCAATTGCAAACCAATGAGATTGGCCTGGATAGGGCTGTGCAATGATTAATCGCGATTAATCGCATCCTAAAAAGTTTGTTTACATATGTGTGTGTACTGTGTATAATTATTTTGTATATATAAATACATGTATATATTTAAATATTTCTCAAATATATACATGCGTGTGTGTATTTATATATACAAAATAATTATACACAGTACACACACATATTATGTAAACACAAAGTTTTATTTTGGATGTGATTAATCGTTGCACAGCCTTATTTCAATGCATGGAAAAGAGCAGAATGGACATTTGTCAAAACATCTTTTGAGTTGTACCGGGAAAAAAAATCATATAGCTTTGGAATGAATAAGTGATCAAATTGACATTTTGGGTGAATATTCCTCTTTTGGTTTGTAGTCTCAGAAAGACCAGTGTCATGCAAAACTGCACAGTAACTCAAGAAATTGTCATTTGAACACACACAGCAAGACAAAGAAGTGCTGAGACCATCAGCAGCTTCAGCATACACACATGACGGCAGTGACGTGTGGACGAGTGCGGAGCCAATCGACAGATAAAACGCTTTAAAACTTGTCTTATCCCTCGTTTTTCCCAAACACACACACACACACACACACACGTAAGCAGCGCCCTGCCCTCCTGTCTGCACGGTTGCTGGAGATAACAAATATTCATTCTCTTATAGGAAACTGCACTCCAACCCACATTTAAAGGCCATAAAATGTTTATAGCTGTAAATGCATGTTATAGTGACGTGAGTTTAGTGCATTTATCAGGCCCATAACACCTGCACTGCACTGCTCATACTGGGAAATAAGTGGCACTTTTACTAAAGATTTGAACTGTAGAGCAAATAGAGTGTTTTATTATAATTACATTTGAAAAAATGTAAATTATTTTTAAATTAAATAAAAAAATACATATAATTAAAAATATAAATTGTACAAATGAACAGTTCAAACTGGAATTAGAATTTATATATACTGTATATACTGTATATATATGTGTGTGTGTAATCATAAATGTTTCTTGATCATCAAATCATCATATTAGAGTGATTTCTGAAGGGTCATGTGACACTGAAGAGTCATGTGACACTGAAGACTGGAGTAATGATGCTGAAAATTCAGCTTTGATCACAGGAATAAATTACACTTTACTATATATTCACATAATTTTAATAATATTTCACAATATTACTGTTTTTACTGTATTTCTGATCATAAATGCAGCCTTGATAAGCAGAAGAGACTTCTTTCAAAAACGTACAGACTTTTTGGACGGTATATAATTATTTAAATAATATAATAAAATAATCATTACAATATCAAATATATATATGTATGTGTGTGTTTGTGTGTGTGTGTGTGTGTGTAAAAGTGTACAGTCCTGGATGCTGATTGGTCAATATGGAGTTCCAGTCATAAATTACATCATATTATAAATGATTCTAGTGAAAGAATGGAACTTAATGAATACGCTTAATGAAATAATGTTGTAATGACAAATTGTGCCCTTGATATTAAGAATTATTGTTTAAAAGCACTACAGGTCGTGACAGCTTTGACTAAATTCCCAATTAGCATGGCCTTTTCTAAATTAATACTACAGATATATTATATACATTAGGGCTGTGCAACGATTAATCGCATCCTAAAAAGTTTGTGTTTACATAATATGTGTGTGCACTGTGTATAATTATTTTGTATATATAAATACACACACGTGCATGTATATATTTAAAGAAAAATGTGTTATTTATATATAAAAAAAATTTATATTTATATATAATATTAATTATATATACTGTGAAAACATGCAAATATTTCTCAAATATGCAACTTTATAGTTTCAATTATTGAAACCATAAAATCACTTTTAAACTCTAAGCATGCATAAAACTACCATAACAGTGTACAGTCAATATGACTCGTTTAACGCTTTCTGTGAGGAATAGACTGAAGTTGTTCAAATATTCTTTGAAAACATTCGTGTTCCTCCGAAGAACAAAAATGGTTTGAATCAACATGAGTGAGTAAATGACAGAATTTTAATTTTTTGCATGAACTTTTCCTTTGATATACAGTTTGCTTGTCATTAACCTTTAAATTGAGGTTATCTTTGTTTTCAGACGATAGACAGCAGGAAGCGTCTGAAGCGTTGAACTTTAGATCCTGGAAAATCCCCACAAAGTCTGTGAAACCGAACATCAGACGCATCTGATCTCAGTCCTGTTTACGCTGCTCAGGTAATGATTACAACAATCACTGCAGAAGTCCACAAACGCAGATGTGAATTCTTAGCCAGGGTGGCGCGAGTGTGTGTTTCCGTTGCATGTTTATCGTGTTCAGTGCACAAAAGAACGTTTTACACACTTTAAATTGCTCAGTGCAATTCTATTCAAAACAAATCTGATGGCAGAAGACAAACGTTTATGCAAATGCTCGCGATCTGCCTTATGTTTCAAGTCAAGCCAGCTTTATTTCTATAGCGCTTTATACAATGCAGATTGTTTCAAAGCAGTGATAACAGGAAAATAATTGAATCAATGATGCAAACTTCATCAAATATGAGAGAAATTCTAATTCTGCTGTAAAGCGTCTCAAGTCAGTTTGATATTGATTCAGTTCAGTTCAATAACTGTGTCGATGTTGCAAAGCAAGTCGATTCCTCTATAAAGCAACTGTGTGGAAAGCAATAATGTTTACTCCAAAATAAAGCATTTTCAAGAAAACTGTAACACTTTATTTTACAGTATCCTTGTTATATTACATGTACGCCTACTTACCATAGTAATAACAGTAAATTATGCAACTAACCCGCAACTAAAGTCGGTTACACTTTATTTTAAGGTGTCATTGTTACAGTGTAATTATACATTTAAGTACTGAGAAATATTAATTACCTAATAGAGTAAGGGTAGAGGGTTAGTTGCATGTAGTTATGCATAATTTACTGTTATTACTACGGTAAGTACATGTAACATATGTAACAAGGACACTGTAAAATAAAGTGTTACCCTAAAGTCTAGTCCTACCTTAACTTGTTATTAATGAATATCACTCAGTACTTAAATGTAAAATTACACTGTAACACTGACACCTTAAAATAAAGTGTAACCAAACACTATTTACCCCACAAACTAGTGTGTTTATGATTACGATAAGAAATTACGGTTACACTTTATGCATTGTTACAGTGTAATTATACATTTAAGTACTGAGTAATATTAGTTACCTAATAGAGTTAGGGTAGGATTTGGTTGAGGGTTAGTTGCATGTAATTATGCATAATTTACTGTTATTACTACGGTAAGTACATGTAACATATGTAACAAGGACACTGTAAGATAAAGTGTTACCGAAATTACGATAAGCATAGCGTTTTGTTTTTTATAAGTGTCCCTTTTGGCAATGCTGACACACACTTGCATTCTGATATTGGAAATATGTGCATTTGCAAACATGCACTTTTAGGCCTCACTGTCAAAATCAGCGCTTAAAACCGCGAGTGCATGTGAATGCATGTCTTTCTGTCTGCACTCATTCACCTACTTTCCCTGTTAACATCCATTTAGCTAATTCTAGGCCACCTATTCGGTCCAATCTAGGCCATTATAGAGTTATTTTTATATAAAAGAGAGCGCAGCTATTGCACACGTCGAGCGGCAGTCAGCGGACGTGTATGTGACAGTATGATAAATCCAACAACTGCGCCAAAAATAAAATCTGGTCCACATCCACCAAATCCCAGTATAGATGATGCATTGGTTAATTTAGGAGTGCAAGGGAAAAACAAGGTCAATCCCGAATCGAGGACACCTTGGAATCCGTCTCTTTTCATCCCTTTATGGTTCGGCCCACTTCTGCACGACGACGAGCTCCAGTGAAGTCTTTTCCTCCCGGATTTAACTGCCAATTAGGTTGTGTGGGCTGAGATCCGGGCGTATGTAAGAAATCCCGCTTTGATGGCAGGCTTGGACAGGGATATTGAGCTGGGTTGGTCCTTCCCGGGTATTTAGCCGCTCTGCCACATAAGGCGGAATAGCTGAAGCCCCAAATCAGTAATTTAGCAAAACATTAAAGAAGAGCGCAGATGAAAGAGCGCTGGGGTTTTCCTTCTCTCTTCCTAAACATACGCTGTCTGCACTCAGAGGCTGCTAGGAAAAGCTGGAATTAAACAGGCATTAAAAACAATTTTTTTTTTTTTTTTACTAATTCACAACTTTTTTTAACAGTTTTCCCGTCATTTATAAAGTTTTTATATGATTCATTAACAAAGTATATTGAAATTTCACTCAGGAGTTATAGTAAATTTCACAAATAATTACAAAGAAATGGGAAGTAACACTGAATTAAACAGACATTTTTAAATAATATTTCCTTGAAAAAAAATCTCTTATAATAATCTTTATTTACAACTTTACAGTTGTTTTTATTTACTAATTTACAATTTTTGTTTGTTTGTTGGCATTTGCTTTTGTTTGAAGACGTCAGCCCAAATTATTTCAAAAAGTTTCAAAATAATTTAAAATAACTGAATTCTTGGTGAAAACTACATTACCCATAATGCTTTACAGAGAATTTCATCAATCAGAGAGACAAAACGAGCAAAACGCGGCACCAGTGAAGCAACACAAGTGATGTTATCAAGTCGGTCTTAAAATACACTGTTTTTATATAAATAACATTTTTATTGTTTTTAATTGGATTATGCTGTTTGCAATGCTTCATGGGATTGTAGTTCTTCAGTTCTGTTATAGTTTCAGGCAGCCGAAACAGTGAAAATCTGTTTATTCTTGTCAACCTGAAGTGCTTTTACTCACTCTGTTTTACAAACGTTGATTGTAACTGTTGTGAGCCCTCAGTTGTGTTTTCTATTTCTGTAATAAGGATTGACCTCTAATGCTGTGTCAGTCCTTCTATAACCACATTAGAAAAGCAGGCCTTTAAAAATAGAAATTGGAGCTCAGTCTTCCAGCCCATCCATACACGCCACACTTCTTTTTGTGGACATCAAAAGCGCTTCCACTGTTTCCATTTTAAATCTCAAAGCTGCTGCCAAATCAAAGCCCAAACCCGTCCTGTACAGAACAGCTGTTATCAGCATCACTGCTTGATTTGAGCTGAAGTTTCATACAGACTTTGGATAAGAGAGTGCAGATGAGGATTTGCTCAAAAACTGGAAGAGGGAGAAAATGGTCCAAGTTAACTTTTTGCAACACCAGCCCCAATGGAGGGTGAATGGAGACGATTTCCAAGTGAATTTGATTTTTTTATCAGCCATATATTTTTTTTTATAATTGTATTTTTCTTATTTTTGGTAGATATAAATATGTAATAATAATAATTTAAATGTAACAATAATATATATATATATATATATATATATATATATATATATATATATATATATATATATATATATATATATATATATAAAATGCAAATAAAAATATTGTATTTGTATTATTTTTATATATATATATATATATATTGTTACAGAAATGTGGTTTTTATTGTTTGTTTTTTTAAATAAAAAATAAAGATTATTTTAATAGGCTTATTTAATTTTTTTTATATTTTAGCCTATTTTACTTTAACCATTTTGGAAAAGAATGCACAGACTTTAGATTAAAAAAAAAATTTTTTTTTTATTATTATTATTTATTTATTTATGTTTTTATTTATTTTGATTATAGACTGAATATGATTTCCAGTTCTGCTGGACCATGTGAGTACAGATCTTGGGAATGTGAGTTTTGATATGAATATACTGTTTCTGTCAGTGAAAAACAGAAATGAAAACATCTGATAATGCAAATAGCCTCTTTAATTCTGCTTATTAGTGCTTGAAATCTGACTGGTGTCACACACTCGCTCTTCTGTTAGACCAAAACTGATGTCACAAATTCTGTCTTCTCAATTTAGGACAGATTTGACAAGATAACACTTAAGAATGTGGCTTAAAATATCTGCGGGACGTTTGCAGTGGGGCGGTTGTTGATGTCAGATAACACTGCAGTGAAGGAGCCTGGGATCTGAGACGAGCTATTCCTGTCCATCAGCTCCGGGACACACTGCAACCTAAGAGAAGGTACGGATATACAGGAGAGATTATATCATGTATAATAACACTGACTTTTATTCAACCCTCCAGCCAAGTATTTCATTCTGGCACAGTGACAGCTTAAATGCTTAAAAACAGGGTTAAAAAAAAGGATCAAAAGACAAAAAAAGAATGAAATGTTGAACAAAAAAGACTCTTCTTACCAGAATTGTATTATATAAACCACTAGGATCGACTGACTAAATGTAAAAAAAAATATATATACTCTGAAGAAGACGCATGGGCGTCGAAACGTTAGTCGTTTTGTACCAGTAAAAATCATTTAAAACGTTGTGTGCTCCGGTCCTGCTCCTTGGTCCTAGCTAGACCTTGGGTCTCCTCTTTTAATTATATATATATATATATATATATATATATATATATATAAAACACACATTTGTTAAGGAGAGTTGTGCTGTTATTAAAAAAAAAAAACTGTAAAATTATATCTATTAAAATGATTTGTCATATGGATATATTTAATTTGAATAAAATAATAAGTTATGACAAAATAGCTTTAATAAATATATTAATATTAATATGATATCTTAAAAAAAAAAAAAAAAAAATCAAGTCAAATCAAATCAAGTTTTTTCCAAAATGGTTAAATTAAAATACAAGAATTTATTTTTAATTATTAAAACTATATATTTTTTAATACTATATATATATATATATATATATAATTATAATTATTTTATTATTTTGTTACAAATATGTGCTTTTTTGTTTTATTAAAATTAAATATATCCATATGACAAATAATTTTAATAGATAGAATTTTACAGGTTTTTTTATTTTTATAACAGCACAACTGTCCTTAACAAGTGTGTTGCTCAGATCAGACAATCAGGTGCAGTTATGCTTTAAAAAAGGATCAAAAGGCAGAGTAAAGAATGAAATGCAGACCAGAAAAAGACTCTTCTTGCCAGGATTGTATTATGTAACCCACTATGATCAACTGAGCAAGATATCAAAGACGTTACATCTGCGTTCCTCCCTTCAGGGTCTCCGGGGTTCGGCTGTGTGTTTCCCCTCTCTCTCTCTCTCTCTCTGTTGAACCCGGCTCAGTTTTCAGAGCAGAAATAGGCCCTCGTCGAGCTCTGTCATCACATGCCACTAACAGGTGTGCTCTCAAAAGAAGCCTCAAGAGCATTACACAACCACGAGGCGTGAGGAGAACCCGAAATAGCTTCAGCCTCGCAGGTGTTACGGGTTCAGAGACCAGAAATGCAACTCGTCAGTGGTTTCACTGGGAGGAAAGTGCATAATTGGTTGAGTCACTTCTTCAGAGTTTCGTAACTTTGAAATGAGAAAACCTAGAACAATCAGTGAGAAGCATTATTAAAGGAATGCTTTACCCAAAATTCATTTTAAACCTGTTTGCTGTTTGAATAGAGTTTTTTTTCCCTAGTGCTTTATACAGTACAGATCGTTTCAAAGCAGCTTTACTGTAATAAACCGGAAAATAACATGATGCAAAATCGATAATATTACTGAACACTACTAGAACAGGTTTTCCTGCTTCAATGTTGATTATTTCCCCCATATATTAGTTTAGTTCCTGTCTCTATGAAGCCCCTCCTTCTGAAAAGCACACTGTGCTCTGATTGGTCGGCTGGAGCAGTGAGTTGTGATTGGTCAAGCGCTTCGAGTGTGTTTGGGAAATGTCCCGCCCCTTACCGTAACCACCAGTTTCAACCAAGTGGCAATCTTCCGATCTCTCTCGTGAATCCAGCACAGAAGTGACTTAAACTGCAATTCATCGACTGGCCACTAGAGACCGGCTGCAAAAGACAGTCAGTCCCATAGACCCGCATGTTAAAATGCCCAACTTTACAGCAGAAAAAAACATGTTTACAGCCTGGTGCAAAAAGTGTTTTTGGTCTATATAGCTAATTTTGCCCTTCATGTAAACTGAGGGGGGTGATTTTTTTTTTTTTATAACTCATCCGTCTAAATTATATTAAGCCTTAAAATTCTGCATAATTAAGGGCGTGGCCACTTGAGTGACAGGTGGATTGCCGCTGATGTCACTACTAGCCGTTTATCTGCTGTCTGTTAGCGTCACGTCGCCTCAGATAATCCACATCTTTGCCCATTTTCGTTTATCCGGGAGTGACGCGCTCCCAAGATGGCGACGGCCGGCTCCGCCCACTTTGAGCTTCAAAAAAGCTCTTCAGAAACCTAGAGGTGACGCCACAGACACTGCGTCCATATTGTTTTACAGTCTATGGTTTCAACACACTACTAACTAACTCAACCAGGCCCCGCCCCTTTATTCTGCACATTAATTATTTAAATGAGGAATATTGTGACGTGTTCGTTCCCGGGAAGAAACTCAAGACTACAATGGAGGCGTTTCAGGGAGTTCAGAAACACTGACACTGATATAGAGAAGAACTTTGAAACCTTTTTCATGTTTGGAGTTTGAATTTTGAAATTAGAATCTTAAATTGAAATGTTTCCTTTAGAATTTTGGTGTTGGACAGGACAACTGCGCACAGGTTTGGAATGATGAGTCGAATGTGATGGAATTCTCCCTCCTCTCTCTCTGAGTAACATGATCTAGGCCGAGCGCTCGGGGATCAGGCGTGTTGGGTCAGATGAGGGTGTGTGTTGAGAGATGGCTGGTGTCATCGGGTCTGGACGAGTTTTGCTCTAGTAAGCCTCGGCTCAATGCCAGCAATGCAGTGGAAGAGGAGAAGAGGAGTGAGAGAATCCCAGTGTGCTGCTGCTTTCATGGAAAACTGCTCCCTGTCCCAGTGTGCATGACACGCATTACAAGAGCCGACACCACTGTATCAGACGCCGGATTTACACGCTCTCCAGTGCTGATGCCAGGGCATGCTGGGAAATTATGGGTGCATTTTTATCCCCCCCCCAAAAAAAATTTGGATGAGAATGTTTGTCCGGACAAAATTAAGTAGATTTAATAGCTTTAGGTTTTAATTTTAATAAAAAAAAATTGGTAACACTTAACAATAAGATTCACTAACATTAACTAAGCATGTGCAATCCATGTTACTGTATTTGTTCATCTTTGTTAACATTAGTTCATAAAAATACAGCTGTTCATTATTTGTTCATGTTAGTTCACAGTGCATTAACTAATGTTAACATGAATTAAATAAAGTATTAGTAAATGTTGAAATTAACATTAACAAAGATGAATAAATGCTGTATAAGTGCAGTTCATTATTAGTTCAGGCTAACTAAGGCAGTTAACTAATGTTAACTAACGAACCTTATTGTAAAGTGTTACCAGTTTTTCATATTAAAAGTTCATATTAATGTTGTGGGGGTGAAACTGTTTCTCAGCAGGTCTCATTAGATTCTCTCTGATGAAGGTTATTCTTTTCTAATTCTATAAATAACAATGTAATCCTATTCTAAGGCTCTTTTCTGGCACACCGTGTGCATTTCTCCTCTGCGTTTATTGGATTTGTAAAAATACTCCGAGCCATTTTTAACAGATCGATGTCTCCCTGAGCTGTGTCAGATGAGTCAGATGTTTGGGGATCCAGATGACCACGTTTACAGCGATTTTAGTTATTTATAGACATGCAACTTGGACACTTTGTTAGTCTAATAATGCACTTTAACCGCTGACAAACTAGTACATTTATCTGTTATGAAAAATATATTTTGTTGTGATATTCACATTCAAATGTGGATTTGGGAGTGGATTTTCTTTTTCATGTTTTAAACAACTTTATTTTATAGTTTAATATACTATACTATATTCTAAATACACATAAAAACAAAACTTCTTATCTTACATAATTTGCTTCTTGAGTAAATGCATCTTGTTTGAAGGATATGTTTTTTTAAATCGGAAAACAAGATAAACATGGTGAAGAAAAAATATATAAATTGAGGAAATATTACAATATATAACGCAAATATAACGCAAACACAAAAGCATTGAAATATATTCCTCCCATCTCATACTTTTTCCATCATCGTGTCTCTTTAAGGGCTCTGTAATATTCTGACAGTTACACATCCTACATGATTTAAGTTTATGAGGTCATATCCAGGTTCATCTGAGGGAGAAACTCTAGACGAGAGCTGCTTTACCGCGGTAACTGTGGTATTTTCCAGCCTGCGAGTGAAGCAACAGCTGCTGTGATGTCTAAACTTGCCAAGCGACTCGGATAAACTGCTGATGCGGCCTGAAATCTGAAAGGAGGAGGATCGTGAACAGAATATTGGCCCTGAGATGCTCTTTACTCCTGGATTACCAGATCTGTGTCTCTGTCTGAATTCCTCTCGGCATTCTCGGAGCGGTGGGAATACTTTCCATGTCAGTCTGTGGGATGGATCGGCATGCTGGAAAACTGACGCCATGGCAGGGAAAGAGATCAGCGTTGGGTCATGGATGCCAAGAAATACTCGAGTTGAGCTTTGGAAATGTCACTGTGTTTAGTAGAAGGGTTGTGCAAAATTCAGATTAGAAGAATTGGCTCCTTTTCAGTTCATCAGAGTGAGTTCGAGTTGAATTGGTCACAATCCACAGGAAGTTGGATTGGAGTTTGAATCAAAATGACAGGAAGTGGGATTTACTCAATAGCATTTCTATCTATATATCTATCTATCCATCCATTCATCCATCCGTCAGTCTATCTGTCAGTCTATCCATCCATCCATCCATCCATCCATCCATCCATCCATCCATCCAT
This sequence comes from Rutilus rutilus, assembly GCF_951802725.1. NCBI lineage: Eukaryota > Metazoa > Chordata > Actinopteri > Cypriniformes > Leuciscidae > Rutilus > Rutilus rutilus. Next base: position 2,331,393 of record NC_140225.1, read on the forward strand.
CTGTCAGTCTATCTGTCAGTCTATCTGTCAGTCTATCCATCAGTCCATCCATCTGTCAGTCTATCTATCTATCTATCTATCTATCTATCTATCTATCTATCTATCTATCTATCTATCTATCTATCTATCTATCTATCTATCTATCTATCTATCCATCAATCCATCCATCTGTCAGTCTATCCATCCATCCATCCATCTGTCAGTCTATCTGTCAGTCTATCCATCAGTCCATCCATCTGTCAGTCTATCTATCCATCCATCCATCCATCCATCCATCCATCCATCCATCCATCCATCCATCCATCCATCCATCCATCCATCCATCCATCCATCCATCCATCCATCCATCCATCCATCCATCCATCCATCCATCCATCCATCCATCCATCCATTCATTGCTTAAAATTCTGAATGGCACACAACTAAGTTGAGTAATACTGAAATCTAGGATATTTTAATTAAAGATGCGGATTCTTGACTGCATAATCACACCTGTGCAAAACCACAGCATTATATAGTGACAGAAACTAACTTTTTATGTACATATGACAGAAATCTCTCATTGTTGGTTAGCAGAAACTCATCATCATCCATTAATTTGTCATCTGAGAAATTATCTCACCCGCATTCTTATGTGAGCAGGGCGTGACGTTAAATAATTAATAAAAATGATTGAGTTCCACCGTTAATTATTTTCCTGCGCTTTGTTATTCATGGTCTGAATAACAATGTTTTGTCTTATAAGCTTCTCAATTACAAGTAATCAACCCTGAAGCCTGGGAAAGCTTGCTGGAGATGACATGTTCAGCCTTGTTGTCGTATCATTCTCTCGAGGTGTTCAGACAACTTTGTTCATTACTGAAATCGGTGAGTCTTGAGTTCAGTAAAGTGGTGTCATTGATTTAGTTAACACCCAAAACCCTGGAGTGCTTGACATTGTGTAAGAAATGCAAATGCAATCAGCCAGATTTAATTAAAAGGAATGGTGTGTGTGTGGCGGGGAAGGTGATGCAACTATATGCTTTTGTTATTTTATGCATGTTATGCAATTAGATATTGGTTTGGTCAAATGTAGCATTTCCCCCACTCATAACTGAACAGAGATGGGTTGTTTACTGCGAAACAAAGAGCGGTTTTGAATTACAAATGCACAAACACGCACACAAAAAACAACCCCCTTTGTTCGGGGCAGGACAGAACGCTGTTGTTCTGAAACTCATCATGGTGATGTCAGCACAAGCGTGACCATGTTTTTGCCATCATCGGTCTAATCTTGAGGGTTTAGAGTAGTTTAGTATTGGTACGGATGCTGTTGTTGATCTGAACGTGTGTCAGTCGCATTGAAGGGTCGAAGGCCGAATGCAACAGATTGAGGTTCTCAGTTCAGAGGAGGATCACCTGTTCATAATAATGATGATATCCAGCCTGATCTCATGAATATACATCTCTATAGCACGCGTTTTTTATCGTGCAATTTATACGCGGAAATTAGTGATATGCAGGTTTGGCATGCATATGATACGCACTTTATTGCATGTAACCACACCACTACTAAACCTACCCATGCATGTCATATGCACGTAAAAACTAATTTTCGCATATAAATTGCATAATAAACACATTGCATGCCATAGAGACGCATTTAGTGTGACCGGTTTGTGATATCAGTGTAATGATGCAGCCAAACTATTCCCACCAAACAACTCTATCAGTGAAGAGCAGTGAGAGACAGATTTCCATCCATCCATCCATCCATCCATCCATCCATCCATCCATCCATCCATCCATCCATCCATCCATCCATCCATCCATCCATCCATCCATCCATCCATCCATCCATCCATCCATCCATCCATCCATCCATCCATCCATCCATCCATCCATCCTACTTTAATTCTACTTTCTCTCTTACTTGCTTCCTGTTTGCAACAGACATTCATTTTGACATTTCACGATTTCATTTTGACTGTCATTTGACCCTGATATGTATATGCTTTTCCATATTTTTCTATTTGGTGAATATTTTTGTCTAAATCCGCATGTAGTCGGCAGTGTTTACATTTTTTTATTTTGGCACAATCATTGATCGACAAAGTCTAAAAACGTGCTATGAATCTGAAGCATCTTTCCTGTTATCTGATAGTCCAGTTTGGATGGTTTTAAGATTGAAATACTGTCTGAGCTCCACAACCACCTCCAGAATTACACAAATAGATGCTCAAAATGATGCTGAAGGTCTGGCAGGGGTCGTTTATGTGGGCAGCGTGTCAGGAGGAGATTGTGGAGGTGTGACACTGTCAGAACATTACCCAGAATACACCACTGTGAGTGGCAGAGACAGATACTACAGAAGAGCTTCTGGATTTCCTGAGAGCATCGCTTCTACACTGCAAAAAGCATTTTCTTCCTCAGTGTTTTAGTCCTGTTTTCCTGTAGAAATATCTAAATGTTCTTAAATCAAGATGCATTTACAAGTCTTGTTTTCTGATAAACTGATCAAAATGAAGTGAGTTTATGCTTAAAACGAGAAAAAATATCTGCCAGTTTGATCAGAAAAATAAACTTAAAGGGGTGATTGAATATGATTTGACTTTTCTAACTTTAGTTAGTGTGTAATGTTGCTGTTTGAGCATAAACAACATCTGCAAAGTTACAGCGCTCAAAGCTCAAAGCAAAGGGGATATTTGCTTTTAAAGAAATCGCTTTTTAAGGACTACAACAAACGGCTGGTAGAGACTACACCACATTCCTCCTGGGTTAGTGACATCACCAACCCTAGAATTTACATAAACCCCGCCCCCTGAATACGATTTATAGATTATCAAGACAGAATATGCTAATCAATGACTAGAAGATACTAAACATAAACTACATAAATTCATCAACTAACCATTCAGAAATGTCCTGTTGCTTCTACATGTTGTCACTTCTTCCTGAGTCTCATCTTTCTGACTCCGGTTTGAACATAAAAGGCTAAACGTTTTTTAAATTTCCAGTGCACGTCTGTGTGAGGTAAAAGGACACAAGCTGTTGAAGCTCCGCCCCCTGTGCCGGGAGCAGCAGCTCATTTGCATTTAAAGGAACAGACACAAAACTATTTCAACATGCTAAAAAAATATCTGTGGGGTATTTTGATCTAAAACTTCACACACACACTGAGGACATCAGAGACTTATTTTACATCTTGTGAAAATGGCATTATACCACCCCTTTAAAGCAAGTGTAGACTAGTTTCACAGAAAACAACACTTGTTATCTAATGTCATTTTGTTTCTAATGCAAACATATCTTGATTTAAGAGGGTTTACTGTAAAATGAGACAAAAATACTGAGGAAGAACATCATTTTTTTGCAATGTAAAATGTGTTATATACGTGTATATGAAGTATATGACTGGCCTTACAGCAAGAATCTGGTGTAAGTCCGTTTCCTCTTGTGTTTATCTCACTCGCAGGCTTTCAGCTGAGCTCTTGGTATGTGGGATATGATTTATCGCTGACAGAAGCTTCAAAGGAAACAACAAACGCCAGGTTGCTTTGAAACGAAGGTGTCGTCTACCAGAAATAGCGCAGAGCTTCACTTCAGTGTGTTTTAGCAACCTCGCTCTGTGTCAGACCAGCTCCGTGTGTTTTAGCAACCTTGTTTTGTTGTTTGTAATGCGCTGGTTGCTCAGAGACCTTTATTCTCTCGTGTCTCGCTGTTTGAGACACACATACGCCACGCAAACACTCATACCATGCCTTTATGTCACTGTCCCTGAATTTAATAAGCCACATGAGAACCAGCAAAATCAGATTCATATGAGTGAAGCCAGATACTGTAACGGGACGTGAGATCTTTGTCGAATTAAATCACAGTTGTGTCCTGACAGATCCAATGAATCGCTTTCCGATGTCCTGATGTTATGAGGAATCACGCTTTCCTCATCTTTTGAGATGAAAGAGACTCGTGATCATATCCGTCTGATCTGTGAGCATTTGCAGCATCTCTGCAGACAATTTGCTATCAGATGCATGACTTTTCGAAGTTGTAAATAAAAGATTTTTTGAGTGCGTTTTACATGAAAATATAATCATTGACTTAAAGCCTTTATGTATAATGCATTCATGATGTATGTTATAATGCATTATATCATTTCAAATTATATCATTCTAACAAATAGTTGTAACCAAAGTTATGAATGAATAGATAAGTATTATAATGGTGGTTACAATTACTCATGAGACCATACAATGCATTACATAGAAGGTGCATTACAAGGCATAATTAATGCATTAAATATATAATTTAGTATTAGATTCTGATTGGTTGAGGCGCGTTCATACGCCTGTGACCTCATGACATCAGAATTGTGTGGCTTGACAACCCTTCTGTAAAAAATGCAGTATTACTTTGTTTAAAAATGTCTGACAGAGAAATAAGATGAAAAAACAAAGCAGACACACTGAAACTGATGAGAGAGACACCGAAGAGCTGGGAAAGTGAAGAAATGAAGCCGGGACTGTTAAACCGGGGAGTGTTTTCTTTGCCGTTTCTTTGTAATTATTCATCAGAATGACTGTGTGAGTGTGTGATACTGTGATTTCAGTAGTATAGTCAGGAAAGGAGGTGTAAAAGAATCACAGATGGGTGAATTGTGTGATAAATCTGCAGGATTCACATGAGATGTCGTAACTGATAGATGATTCATCCAAACGCAACATATGTGCGGCCGATGAAGCAGAAACACTTCGAGGAGGATTGGGTTTGTCTGGATCAGCTCACGCTCGGAGAGATTTCTTTCATCCCAGCGCTCTGGTCAAGGTTATCATGGTTATGCATCTTCAGTTTTAATGCTATTTTTAAATGTTGCTACTTTTAATTTGCAAAGGTCATGGGTTTAATTCCCAGGCAATGCATGCATTTGGAAAACAAAAAAATGTATGCAATGTTCGTAGGCATCAAAAATCACAGCAAAGTCGTTGATCATATCATTTCCCAGGGAATGCATGAACACAAATACATTCAATGCGAGTCGCTTTGTATAAAAGTATGTTGTCGGTTTCCTTGGTTACTGATTATGTTCCGCACCTGTTTCCGTTTCTGTTGATTAGCTTCCCTGTGTTAAGCCTTCAGTTCTCACAGTTCTTGGTTCGCTCGTCAATACATTGGATTTATTAAAAACTGTTTGTGTGTTTGATACTCTCCTGCGTTGTGCGATTACTACAACAATGTTGTGACACATTTAGTTGATTTTGCATTAATTTATTCATCCCTGCTAGCATTTTAAGGTTTATTTTTACAATAATATTTACCTTTAACAAAGGATTTGACACTTATAGTTTAGTTAAATTATAAACTATTTATTTATTAGCCACTCTTAATTTTTTGTTTGTTTTGCATTCATATATTTATGCCAGCTAGCATTTTTTTTAGGTTTATTTAACAATAATGTTTACGTTTACCAAAGGAATTGATACTTATAGTTTCGTAAACTATTTATTTATTTAGCCACTCTTAATTTTTTTTTTACATTTTGCATTCATTTATTTATGCAAGCTAGCTTTTCTTTTTATTTCTTTTAGATTTATTAATATTTTACAATAACAGTTACTTTTACCAAAGGATTTGTTAAAGTTCAGGTAAATTTTAAACTATTTATTTATTTATTCAACCACTCTTCATTTTGTTTATTTTGCATTCATTTATTTATGCCAGCCCAAAAAAATAAAAAAATAATAATTTTACAATAATAACCCTTGTACTGATGACATCTAGCATCATAGTTTTTCTTTTCATTTAGTCAACAATTCCCCCTGTTTCAGTTATTAATAATCTCACAAAACCTCAGATGATGTTTGGGCGTCTTTCTTGGCTTGTCTGGTGGGAATGTTTAGTATTCTTACAGTAGATTTAATTTGATGTCTTCAATCACTTAATTTCTTGTTTATTTTGCATTCATTTATTTATTCCAGCATGTTTTTGATGTATTCTACAATAATAACCCTTGTGCTGATGACATCAAGCAGTTATTTCAGACACGCATTGCAACATCTTCTGTTTTCTTCAGATATATGAGTGTGAATATGACAGTATTATTCTGAAAGACTGCATGTGGAGAGACTGTCAGTGTGGAGGGGAAGAGATTCATCTTGACCTAAAATAAGGACATGAAACAGTCGCGACATCGCCTAAATAATTTACCGCCCGATAAAGTCTCACTTTAAAGCAGAAGCAGGAGCTAAAAAGTTGTTCTGAATGCTGTTTTATGTGGTGGCGGTGAACTCACTTACTCAACAGTGTGTGTGTGTGTGTGTGTGTGTTTGTTTATTCACCAGATTTCTCTGAACTCTTCCAGCCCGTCCTCAGAGTCTCACACATCTGATAGACTGAGCAGAGTCATTTAACGCTTGAAGGATACAGACAGCTCCTTTAAACAGCAAACCTCTTCAGGGACACACACACACACACACACACACACACACACACACACACACACACACACACACACACACACACACACACACACACACACACACACACACACACACACACACACACACACACACACACACAAGCATGTGAGTATGAAGTGTCCCAAAATCTCCCTCTTTGCATTTTAATGGAAATGCATGTTTGAAAAACTAGTTTGTGTTAGTCAATACATTAACTAATGCTTAATAAATTAACCTTATTGTACCAAAAAAAAAAAATATATATATATATATTCTGTTTTTTTATTTGGAATAATATGCACTGCATGGTGAGATTCACTCTCAGATCAGAAGCATGTATAAGAAGGTAAACAGAGTCAGTTGTTTCAGGTCATGTTGATTTCTCTGTTTTTAATCTGTCTCTGAGAGGCCGTCCGGTGGGCTGAGGTCAAAGGTCATCCCTCTCTTCTCTCCGTCGTTTACATGCATCCGCTTCCTCAGCTTTACTCGACCCATCAGACGGTCTCTAATCTGCTGATCTGGAGCTTCGAGAAGAGACGGATAAGCCGTGATCGGACCCTGACAGCGCCTGAAATAACTGCTGTTAACACACTGTGACACGCCAGCACTACCTTTAATCTGTGTGTGTGTGTGTGTGTGTGTGTGTGTGTGTCCGTTTCTAATGGCTTCTTGACTCCCAGCAGGGTTGTGCACCATTCAAAACACAATTGAAGATGCGTTTTAATTTCTGATTCAGTTCCAGAAGTTGCAGACAGGATTCTGAATTGTCATTTGAAATCAAGAAATCAACAAATTAAGTATTTCCAGAAATAGTCAATTCAATTAAATGCACAAATTAATTTGTTTGTTAGTTAGTTAGTTTGTTTATTATAATAATATCTAATTCAATTATTTAATTTAAAAATTAAGTTAAATATATAAATGTATTTCTTTTTAAATATACAATTGTATTTATTTATTTATTTATTTAAATAATTGGAATAATAATATTGAATCTAATTTTAAAATTAAGTTAAATATACAAATATACAATTGTATTGTGTTTATTTATTTATTTAAATAATTAGAATAATATTTAATCAAATTTAATGTAGGTATTAAAAGTTATTGTTGTTAGTGTAATAATTATAATTATAATTAATTCATTACAAGTTGTTGTTGTTGATTAAAAAAGAACAACAACAGCAATAATTGAAATGGCTCCTACACACATTTGTGTTTAAATTATAAAATAAAATATAGAGTAACAAAATATTTCATAATAATCCCTAAATTAACCTTTGTTTTATGGAATGTGGCAACTCATCTTTTATTAGTAATACACCTGTGTGGTGATGTCATTATATTACATCATCAACAGATTCATATTATTATAATTGTTGATATATACACTCTACAAACATTCTGGTGCTGTTTGTCAAAATGTAAAGGTTTTGATTGGTTAACTTTGTATAATTAGGCATGATTAATGATTGAGTTGAATTTCATTGTCTTGCAATTCAGTAAATTCCTCTTCCTGTCATTCCAATTCAAATTCAACATCCCGTTTGGCCGATTCACTTCAGATTCACACTCGCGTGCGTAACATCCGGGTTAAAGGTCGCGTGAGGTAATGTTCTCGGGAGCGAGCGTTTACACGTGATTTCTGCTGAAGGCTTACGTTTAAGCCATAGGTGGATTAACCATATGGGCAATTGGGCAAGTGCCATGGGGCAACACGCAAAGATTTTTGGTCCCACTTTATATTAAGTGTCTTTAAGTACTATGTACTTATTGTGTTCATGTTGTACTGTAAAACACTTGTGCTGCTATTGAGGTGTGATACGGGTAAGGTTAGGGACAGGTGTGGTGGATGGGGTGGGTTTAAGGTGTAAAGGAAGGGTCAACAGTGTAATTACTTAAGTGAATTACAGCTGTAATTACTGCTGTACATGGAGGTATTTTTAAATATAAGTACAATGTAAAAACATGTATGTACACTAAGTCCATTGTATCAAATTATTAATTTCAATGTAAGTACATAGTACTTTAAGCCACTTAATATAAAGTGGGACCATATTTTTTCTCTTTTAAAACAAGCAATTGATTCTCAAACGTATTTCTAGCCTATAGGCCTATACAGTATATAACCTTTCATCAGAACGTTCTAAATTCCCTAAATGTTTTGTTGAAAGTTTATTATTTTCATTATTTTCTAAGTAGCACGTCCACTGGGAAGTTGAGCGTGAAGCTAAACTTCTGTCTGAACTGAAAACGCTCGCTGTGCTGCGCGCTAGGCTAGTGGAAACGCACCGTACAGACTCTGGGAGTGCGCTGTGCGGTTTCACGCCCTTTCAATCGGAACGAAACCGCCCGGCGACGCTCATGTATGTGTGAATCCACTACAGAGCATCAGTCTTGCACTTTCATGTTGTACTTTGCAAAAAACGTTGTGAATGTGTAAACGTTTTTAAATTCTATTTTCAGATCAAAACCTCACACAACCATGTAGCTATAGAGATGTTATTGCAAGACCGGTCTAAAACCTTGACATGTTTGCATTTCATTTTTCAATTGTCTAGATTTAGTTTAGTTTAGTTTTTTTTAAATAATATTTTGCAGCATGCTTTGTTCAAATTTATATCATATCTTAAAGTGAAACAGAAACTGACACTCTAGGTGTCAGTGCCGAAAGTTGGGTTGACATCAGAACCCAACAAGATGTTGGATTTTGGTTGGAAATTAAAGTTGTAATAATAATAGTAATAATAATAATAATAACTGAATGTATTATAGGCACTCTAGGGGCCCTATCTTGCACCCAGCGCAATTGCCTTTGTACACCGACGCATGTATCATTCCTATTTTGCACCCGACACACAGCGGACTTTTCCCTCCACAGACGCACGTCGGTAAATTAGGGAATGAACTTTCGCTCCCGGGGGCGGTTCAGCGAAAAGAGGAGGCGTGTTCCGGCGCAAACGTTCCCTGGTGCTATTTTGCAGTTCCAGAAAACAATTCCTCCACAGACCAGGAGAAACCTCGTCTAAAGTCAGTGGCACGTTATTCTGATGCTATTTTACGGGCGCATGCTTGGCCATAATCAATGTAGTGTGTTCACAACGCGCATACACTTTGCTTCTCTCATCTACACAGACAGTCGCCATTTTTGCAAACCATACATAATTACAAGGAAAAATATTACCACACGAGGGAAATCATTGTGGTGTCCATGAAGATGTGAAAAAATAGGCATTAATCTAGTTTACCCAAATTATCATACGCCTGTTTAACCAAAGCTAATTTGGGTGTGTTTCTCCAATCCCCAATGTCACTTCTCTGTGTTTTACGGCCCTGACGAGAACGTCGGTCTCCTCGGCTGTGAACCGCTCCTGCAAATCCGCCGTTATAATAGCAATCCGCCATGGAACAAGCGTGCCTGCTTTTAAAGGGAATGTGAGATGTCGCTCTGATTGGTTTATTTCACGTTACGGCCAAACCACACCTATGAGTAATGAAGCTGCTTCAGACCAACACATTTTAGATTTGCGTCGGGAGCAAGAGTCATTTATCCCGCCGGGATCCGCCCACAAAGTTACTTGCGTTTCGCGCTTGACACTTGCGTTTCAGATCGTTAAAATAGGGCCCTAGGTGTCAGTGCCCATGGACACCAAAGAGTCTTAATCCACCACTGTTTTTTTAAACCTCGTCTATTATGATGGAGTGTTCTTCTCTTTTCTGCGCTGATTACTTTGCTCTGAACCTCATTGAGATAAGAGGACAGTAAACCGGCATTTGTTCCTGCAAAGGATCAAACCGATTGAACACGGGAGACTTTGAGCCAGAAGTCGTTCCCGCAATCAAATCCTATTGACTTTCCTCCCTCTAAAAACAGAACAGGGAGATAAACGAGAGAGAGATTACGGGAGCGAGCCATTGCAGAGAGTGTGTTTATCGCCGTTTCCTGGTAATGTGTGTGTGTGTGTGTGTAATCATTGGCCAGGACTTATCAGTAACGCCTCACGTTAGTCTCCGTCTCCTTCTGTTGAACACACTCTGGACTTTGACCAGATCAATGCCTCTAAACGCTTGTCTCATTGAGTTTAGCTAGAATGCAACTTTTACTTTCTCAGTTTCTTGGCCGAACCCTCACTCCTGAATGATGTGCCGAGAAGAACAAACATAAAACGGCTTGTAATGCAAGTCTGTTTTCCCCAGATTATTCTCCTGCCATATGTTTTCTTCAACTTCTCAGCTTCCTTGACAAACTAATGCAAAGCTTCTTGGCCTTCGTTCCTTCTGTTTTCATTTTTAAGTCTAGTGTTACTCTTGCATCTTAAACCCCCCCCCCCCCCCCCATGAGACAAAAAAACAGGCTTCCCACAATGCAACTGGCTACAAAAACACAGTGAGCTCCACTTTTCTCATCTTGAGTTTTTTTGGTTGCATGCATTGAAGTCCTCTGTTCTTCTCTCCAGTCTTGGGAGTTTAATTAAAGAAGAGAAGGACCCGCTGTGGATATTCAGGGTATTTTTGCGTGACACCATTATGTCAAACTGTCACTATTTAGCATGTGGACATACTGAATTTAGCTCTATATTAAAAAAAGAGTTTGTGGTAAATGAATATATATATATATATTCGTGCTGTGCAATCGATTAATCATGATTAATCGCATCTAACATAAAAGTTTATATATATATATATATATATATATATATATATACACACACATACATGTATATACACACACATATATATACACACACATACATATATTCACACATACACATATATATATATATATATATATATATATATATACACACATATATATACACACACATACATATATTCACACATACACATATATATATATATATATATATATATACACACATATATATACACACACATACATATATTCACACATATATAAACACAAAGTTTTATGTTAGATGTCATTAATCACGATTAATTAATTTAACAGAACTAATATATATACACACATTTTATTTTATTTTAAATTTGTATATATAACAATATAATAAAATAATATTATGTATATAAAATATGATATATATATAAAATAAAATGGCTGTCACTCCAATAAACCATGTGTTATTTTAGTATCATTAATGCGCTATTATATATATATATTTTTAAATAGTTTTTATTTTTATATTTCCTGATTTAATTTTAATAAAAAAACAAACATATTTTTGGTTTTAGAAATTTCGTGGTATGATATTTTTAAAATATGTCTTTATAGTGTTTATTATTTTGATTTCCATTCCATTTTTTTTTTGTACGGTAAGTACAGTTTAATTTTTTGTAAAGATTTTAGTACGTCTAAAAATAAAAGAAACTAACTGTATATAACTGAATTAAAATAAGTTTTTGTTTTAAGTTTTTATTGTTAAATTGTTTTACAATTAAAAAGAAAGTTTTTGTGTATTTAATTTAATATTTTTTTTTAGATTCTAGTACGTCTACTTAAACTAAATGAACATTTCAAATGAATCTAACTGAATTAAAATAAGTTTTTGTTTAAAGTCTTTAGTTTTAAATTGTTTAAAGATTTTATTTCAATTACCGTTTATGTTATTTTAAGTAACAAAAATGTTTGTTTTAGTTGTAGTTGACAATACAAACCCTGCCGTAAACAAACTAACTCTGTAAACAGACGGAATAGGAGACATAATATTAACTCTGTTCTTAGTAAGTTCATCGTCTTTACTTTCTCCAGAAAAAGTTGTGCAAATACGCTGCCAAAGTCTGTTGTGAAAAACTGTAAGAGTTGCTCTCAATGGGACACGCGGTGATATGATGAAATGGTTTCCACAGATCTGTTTTCTTTTCCAGCGGGGATGCTTATCTGTAATGGAGAGTGAGATATGGCTGGAGTCCCGCTGAGCACAAACTCACATTACAGAAGCAAAGCAGCGTGGGAAACCTGGGGTTAAGCGTTGCACAATGCAATGTGGGACGTCGTCCATCTGTTTTGTGTCAACTCGCCCCAACGGTATACACACTGTAGGCCAAAACATTTACATTGAGAAAAATATGACGGGATTAAACATGTCATTGTAATAATACTTGGCACTTCAGATTTGATTCAGCCACATTTAACATTTGAAATGACTTTGCATTTTCTGATTTAAAAATATACAATTCGTTACAACCTGTTCACACATTGGCAATACAAAAAGCGATTAATACATGAAAATTATTACATATAGCTTTAAATGTATGCAGGCTTTGGGTTTAGGTTTGGATTCGCTTCCTAACACATTATATGTTCCCCTGTAGTGAAAATCCAGCTTTTAATGTTGTTTATGTGTCTATGTGGTGTTTTTAATATACTTTAACACAAACCATGTGTAAGTTCATAAGTCGACTCCATTGCTGAGTATTTCCTCCTTAAAACTGCAGTGAACCAAAGACAGTCTCAAACACACGCTTTGAAATCGCTGGTGTTTCTGACGTCACAAACTACCTTGTAACCAATCAGATCAACGTGTGATCGTCAACGAGTGGCTCTCTGAGCTGAGTGAGTGAGTGGAGGCGGGGCTCATTTGCATATTCATAGAACCGCGTATACTAAATGAGGCAAGGGTGTCGAGTTACATTCAAGATATTTTAAGGCATGAAGAACATTTTTTTCAAGGAAAAAACTTTTAAATATGTCATTGTGGTGATCAAAGATGAGTTTTAAGGGATAAAATTATTAACTACAAGGAGATTTTAAATGTATTCCAACTTTGAGCATTTGATGTGTCTCAGGGCTAAATTAATTTTCAAAGTCAAGGTTCACAAGTGACTGATTCTGCTGAAAGCAGAGCGAATTACATATTCATCAGAGAAGTGGGTTTCAGTTCGTTTGGTTTTCATGCCCAACAGAAGTCAACATGTGGATTAATGATGTGCACTAGATGGAGGCTCCCATTAGACAAATAATGGCTCTGTAGTGTGCAGTATGCAGTCAAACAAGTGATCTCACCATTTATATTTGTTATGCTAAACAATTCCTCGGTACAGGGCCGCATTAACATTTAATTTGATCATATGATTGGGACAAATATGTGATCTTAAATTTGAATCTTAAAGGGGTCATATAATGCCATTTTTGTACAAGCTAATATGATTCTTTAGGGTTTAAATTTAAAGTTTGTAATATACTTTAATTAAAAATTCTCATTAGTATTGTAAGAAAACACTCATTTTACCTGGTCTAAAACAGCTCTGTTTTCAGCACGCCGTTTAAGTGCATGTGTCTTTAAATGATAATGAGCTTTGCTCACCCCGCCCCTCTGTTCTGTGCGTACATCATAACACAATAACTATAACGCGTTGTTCATTATAAATGTGGGATTATGAATTATATTGAGAACGTCGTACATAGAAAACATGCCGTAATGTACCCTGAGTGTAAACAGCCGCATTCATCGTGAAGCGTGCAGCTAGCGATTTGCAAAGATTAATATAAATATTAATATAAAGGTTAATAAAACGATACACTCACTTCTTCTTCTGGAGGTGCAGCAGGAACACGAATAGTTGGTACCGATCCTTTTTTCAGGAGCAGCTTCTTAGCAAAACCAGCTTTATACTGACCCTCGTTTGTAAAGCAGTCTGGTGTGTGAAATGAATCGCGCAAACATGAAAGCATTGACGTTGATCGTGGGGAATATTCCCTTCGAAAACACACTCAGCCACTGCGTCTTCAGCGGTTCGGATTTAGGAACATCAAAACGATGCTGTGTTCCTTATTACACCCGAGAACAGAACACCACAATCGCTTAGATGGCATTCTGCTCATAGACAGTGCTCCAGCGTATCAACAGTGACCACGCCGGTCCGCGCGGACTATGATTGACAGCTCGCTCACGAGTGAGGGCGGGTCTGTGTTGAAACGCTGCTGTCAATCAACAATCGTGGGAGGGGCGTCGATTTTGTGACGTCACACGGTCGAACGGCTTGATTTGAGACGGGGAAAACATATAAAAAAAAACAAAAAAAAAACACTGGATGGATTTTTATCATTTTATGATGGTTGTGTACAGGCACTGCCAACACACATTTCAGTACAATCAACTTGTAAAAGTGCATGTACCATTATATGACCCCTTTAAACTACATACAGTCCCAGACAGCAACATCGTGTCAGCCCGGATCCGGGCCACATGTGGATTCCACATGAACCAGATGTGGGCCGGATCTATGTTGCTGTCTGGGGTATGTGCATTTACAAAGCCAAATCTGTTCCATACAGAAGCTTTTAAGGCCCAAAACATATTTCATAAGCACTTTAGCACATGATTCTGGCTACGCACAGTCAGTTTTTAAAATGTTTTTTGAAATGTAAACTCATTCTCAGCATCGGTTTTCACTTTCAGATCAACAACAGCATGAGTTAGAAGAGAATTTTGCTGAGTTACACTAAAAATAAATTGGTGTAATATTTACTTTGGAACAATTTTCATTTAGAAACTGCTAAATTTCACAAATAATTACAACGAAATGGCAAGAAACACATTGAATTAAACATGAAATATTGAAGTAAGAAAGACTGAAATTAATTATTTTCTTACTCAGTATTTTTGTCTTGTTTTCCAGTACGAATATCGAAACATTTTTAAATTGCAAGACTCAAAGCAAAATGCCAAGTAGCGCTTTTCGCAATACACATAAATAAAAAATTCTTCTGATAAATGTATCAAAATTAAGTGAGTTTATGCTTGCAAAAAAAGAAAAAGAAAATATCTGCCAATTGGGTAAAAAACAAACAAAAAAACATTCAAAAGGAAAACAAGTTTATTTTTCCTCATTTTAGGCATAAATTCGCTCAACTTTGCTACATTTGTGATAAAACAAGACTTCTAATCTGATGTAATGTTGCGTCTCCAGCAACTGTATCCTGGTTTAGGAATGACTAGATATTTGTACTGGCAAACAAGACAAAAATACTGATGAAGTACGCCGGTTTTTGCCCCAGTATAGCGGAAGAGCTGTGTTTGTGTGCGATTGCATGTTTTCTGGCCTAAGTTGTGTTATTGCTTAACACCTAACCTTTGTTTTTCAGATAAGTGCCGTGCTGAATAAGTGCCAAACTGTTAAACAAGTCTGTCCGCATTTGTTGACACAACGCTTCTCTTGCCAGCACTTGCAGGTCACGTCCTCGGCTCACAGATTATCAGGGATTCGCATCTGAACTCGCTCTGTATCTTCCCGTCAGTACACCGGGGGCCAAACACACACACCTCTGACATTCATGTAAGAAATACCATTTAGTTGAAGTCATGTTGGCTGTTGTGTAACTCTGCAACTCTAGCGAAGACAGTGAACGTCACAGCAGGTCAAAGAATGTGAAGCAGCTCACGGTTAACCCTTCGGCAGATTCTTCTTTGTTTCTACTGTGGCATCTACAAACTAACTTTGACAATCCTCGACTGGCAGAAAGTTACATTGACCTTGTTTGCAGACTCTGATTTGACTTGTTGCCAATGGTTTCATAACTGTGCCTTTGTTTAAAGTGAAACTAAATGAAACAGTTTGAGTAGTTGAGCGTTTAACAAGATCGATATCACTCTCTTCTGAAGAAATAAAATGCTATGAACTAATCTGGTTTGCTGGCTAATTTTAGAGTTTTGGACACTTAAAAATAGTTGCATCTAAATGAACTGGTTTATTCAAGTCCAAAAAACATTTTTAGGGGTTAAATCAGGTAGAAATGACAATTGCTGGTTACCATTTTTTACAGTGTAATATGAACAAGCTAAAGACCAGCAAACCAGCTTAGCTTTGAGTTTTTTTTATTTTTTATCAGGGATCCAAAATAACTAGTTGGGAGACGCAGATGAACGGCCTCTTTAAAAACTGCCCATTTGATTTCCCAAATGTGCCTTTGTTTGAAATGAAACTAAATTAGGTAGCTTATGATTAACCCATTAACAATATAAATCACTTCCTGCTGAAAGAAAGATTAAACCAGCCATAGCTGGTTTTCTGGTCTCAGTTTGCTGGTTTTTGAGGGTTTTTTGGCACTCTTTATCTGATGAAGACCCATAAACCATCTTAGGCTGGTTCAGGTTTGGGTTTCCAGCAGGTCTTAGCAAGAAAATAACAAGAATCCAATGAAAGGCCTCTATAACCTGGTTTCCACATTCAGTTTTGACTTGTTGCCAAAGTCTTTGTGTGGTTTCCCAAATGTGCCTTTCTTTGAAATGAAACTAAATCATGTGCATTAACAATATAAATCACTTCCTACAGAAAGAAAGATTAAACCAGCCTTCGCTGGTTTTCTGGTTTCAGCATGCTGGTTTTAGAGTGGTTTTGGCCACTTTTTAGCTGGTCACACTAGGAGACCAGCTTTGTAGACTGGAAAACCATCTTAGGCTAGTGTACAATTGGGTTTCCAGCAGGTCTTGGCAAGAAACCCAACAAAATAACTAGAAACCAATGAAAGGCCTCGATAACCTGGATTCCACATTCAGTTTTGACTTGTTGCCAAAGTGTTTGTTTGGTGTCCCAAATGTGCCTTTCTTTGAAATGAAACTAAATTAGGTAGCTTATGATTAACCCATTAACAATATAAATCACTTCCTACTGAAAGAAAGATTAAACCAGCCTTCGCTAGTTTTCTGGTCTCAGTTTGCTGGTTTTCAAGGGTTTTTTGGCATTTTTTTATCTGATGAAGACCCATAAACCATCTTAGGCTAGTGTACAATTGGGTTTCCAGCAGGTCTTGGCAAGAAACCCAACAAAATAACTAGAAACCAATGAAAGGCCTCGATAACCTGGATTCCACATTCAGTTTTGACTTGTTGCCAAAGTGTTTTTTTGGTTTCCCAAATGTGCCTTTCTTTGAAATGAAACTAAATCATGTGCATTAACAATATAAATCACTTCCTACAGAAAGAAAGATTAAACCAGCCTTTGCTAGTTTTCTGGTCTCTGTTTGCTGGTTTTCGAGTGGTTTTAGCCACTTTTTAGCTGGTCACACTGGGAGACCAGCTTTGTAGACTGGAAAACCATCTTAGGCTAGTGTACAATTGGGTTTCCAGCAGGTCTTGGCAAGAAACCCAACAAAATAACTAGAAACCAATGAAAGGCCTCGATAACCTGGATTCCACATTCAGTTTTGACTTGTTGCCAAAGTGTTTGTTTGGTTTCCCAAATGTGCCTTTCTTTGAAATGAAACTAAATCATGTGCATTAACAATATAAATCACTTCCTACTGAAAGAAAGATTAAACCAGCCTTTGCTAGTTTTCTGGTCTCCGTTTGCTGGTTTTCGAGTGGTTTTGGGCAGCCACAAACCATCTTAGCCTGGTTAATGTTTGGGTTTTTCCACCATGATCTCTATCAAGAAAATAACTAGCAACCAAGCTTGTTTCCACAAACACTTTTGGCTTGTTGCCAAAGCGTTTGTTTGGTTTCACAACCGGCCCTTTGTTTGAAACTCAACAATGTCATGGTTAACTTCCTGGTATGACCAAGACCAGTTGGTTGACTAAGAGTTTACAAAGGTGTGCGGGCCAAAGGCGGTTAAAGGAGAGTGCTATGAGAACCAGCGTATCCGTACATTCACACAAACGTCACCTTCTCAGAAGTGTTTGTCTCCTAGAAGCTTGTATATTTAGTCACGCCTGTGTCACGGTGCATTCCTGCGCGCTTAATCATCCAGTACAGTGATTGGCAACAATACACACATTGCATCCTTTAACCAGGTTAACTATTAGCAGATAGCTCACTCGAGCACGGAAACGAAAAGCAGAAACACACACGCAGAGATACACATGAAGGGAAGTCTGAACACAGAAGGGTTTGACAGCTTTGAACATAAACCACCACTTCCCTCCATGTCATATGACTATCGTTAGCAGAACATTTGTCACGCTGTGGTTTTCTAACTGTCTTGTTTATTTTCTCTCCGTTTCTCGAGTTCCTGAGGTCGTAGTAAGACTGACACATGCCGTACAGAGAGAAGCACGTGGTGTCTGTCTCATCCAGACCTCAGAATCTGGTTTGCACTTCAGTACGCACGTGTTTTCTAACTCCAAAGGAATCTTTGGCTCTGTTCCAGATCCTAGTGAGTCAGTGTTTTAAGTCATCACAAATTCTAAGGCCCTTGATGCATTGAAGCACAATGACACCACAAAAGACAGTGGACAATGCATGATAGATGTCAAGTTAAAGTGTAATGTGTACTATGCTTATGTAAAGCGTGATATAAAGTCGCAATTCTGACTTTGTAACACGCAGTTGGGAGATATAAAGTCGCGATTGCATGTTATAAAGTCCGAATTGTGAGATATAGTCAGAATTTCCAGATGTAAACTCACAATTGTGAGATAAAAAGTCGTAATTATCTTTTAAAATGTTGTATTCTGTGGCGGAAACAAGCTTCCATACGTACACTGTAAAAAAAATATGAACAATAAGTTATGACAACGTGTTTTTACATTGCTTTAACTCATCATAACACAAGATTAAACAACTTTTTGAAGTCAGTTTAATGTAATTTAAGTTAAAATGACTTAAACATCCTAGTTGATTGTACTTAAAAATTTAAGGCAGCAATTTTTATTAGTGTAGCGTGTTCTCAAATTGTTCACTTATTAGGGGTCATTTCAGTGATGCTGCCTAGACAGCAAGGCTTCAGGTGGTGTGTTGTCAACATCAACAGATGTGCGTTTGCTGCCGAACTGCAGTTTGATGGGAGGACTGGTTGTGTTGTCGAGTTGAGGTTTGTCATCCTCACGATGGACAGTGGAGGAAGGAACGGGAGGGGTAGAATGAAAGTGTGTGTTATTTGTAATGTCACCTTGGGACCGCCGGGCATCTGCTCCACCACGGTTAGCCACCGCTTAATTGCCAGGGAAACGATCCCGACCTTGGCTGATGGAAACGTGGGCGGCACACGAATGTCCTCATCCGCTGCTCCCACTGACATTGTTTTAATTCCATCCGAGCGGGAACGACTCGCGCTGAATTTATCATGAGGATTCAGAGCCCGCTCGCTCCACTTATGTAAGTCGCCGTAACGATCTCCATGACAACCAGCTCCACGGCAACACATGCCCGCCTCCCTGTAGTGAGCTGTTTCCATGGCAACTGGGGGAATCGGAGCAGCATCCTTTTGATGATGCTCTTCAGAGATGACACCCTTTGCACATCTTTTATGTGTCAGAAAATAAGAAGCATCTGAAAGTAGGTTACGTAGGAGAAATCTACAGCTCCGGGGCTCAGAAGTGACTGATGGTTCTCACAAATAGACTTGCAGCGCAGTGATTTATAATGCATTCGGGTTCGGCGAGTGGAGGGAATTCACTAAGAATAATGTTGTTTATTATTCTGAATATGATTCTAGCCAACACTAAAACTTTGAATGTTTGCTGTAAATGTGTGTTTTTTCGACTGATGGGTCACGATCAGTGTTATTTTAGATGCTATTATAGTTTTTATTTTCATTTTTTAATACATTTGTTATTTTTATATATCTACATCATTTCTCCCCCCCCATTTTTATTTCAGTTTTAGATTTAGTTATACCATGGTCTGTCTGATAATGTAAAATATTTAACCAGTATTTACAATAAATATATAAAATTAATAAATATTATAGTTAAATATTTAATATTATACTAAATATGTATGTAATAATATAAATTTTTATATTTGTTTCAGGATATTTCCATTTAAGCAATTGATGCGAACCCATTTGCGAACCTAAATGACTTCACGTTGTGATGTGATTAATTTGAATAATTGCTTCAGTCACTGTCACACTCTCGGCTCCATGTGTCCGTCATCCTCTGATCCGACACTCGACAGACAAACGTCCCCCTCCAGGGCTCGTTCTCCACCAGCGAGAGTCTGCTAACACACACACACACACACACGCACACACAGAAGCATTCATCTCATTGCATCAGCACTGAACAGTTTGTGGGTTTTGGCAGTGGTTTTTTCATTAACCTTGTGCAACTTCCTATCAGTGTGTAACTGTAACACCGTGTGGCCTGATTCCCAACCGAAAGAGAGAAACGAAACACTAGTGTCTCACTCACTGCGTTTGTGCTGGAGAGGGTTGTGGATGATGTTTGTGTTTTATCTGTGTGTGATTATGTGCACAAACTGCTGAACGGATGTTTACTTGAGGTTTTGAAATGACATCTTGACATCAAAAATTGTTGTCGTTAACTAAAACTCAGACCAGAAAAATACATTTTCGATTCTTGAAATAAAATAAAAATTTCAGCAACATTTCTCATTTTCATTTAGTTTAACTTGATGCACTAAAATAAATAAAACTAAAAGTCTAGCACACGGTTTTATCATCCTGACGTTTTTTTTTTTTTTTTACGGGTTAAATGCCTGAAATAAGGTCTCAACACAAGCTCAAGATATTTTCACCTTTTATTCTACGACATAAAATACATCAGTAATAATACCCACACAAACAACCGACTACAGATGTTTTCAGTGCCATTAAACGCCAGAAAGACTCGTGTTTATAGTCACACTTTTGAGACTAGTTTTTAGATAACGTCTGAAAGAGTCGTTATGGGCGACCTTGTTTAGCTTTTGATTGTATTTAGGCTTCAAAAGTTGAGTTCCATTGTGAAGATTATCATGATGATGAACAAAACGTGTAAGAATCATAAACTTTTGTTGTTCACAGTGCTTATTTTCTGCAATAAATCAAAGGTTTTTGTCGAACGAAGCAGGGTGATGCAATCTTTCGGTTTGGCCTACAAAGATACGTCATCAGTGCGGCGCTCAATATATGGCATTTTCACTTTCATTGTGATAAATTACTTTCACCAGAAACTTTGCATTGTATGTTTAGGATGCTGAGTTTAGTGTAATCAGTTCAAGATCATGCACATAAATGTACTCATATGCTGCCTGTGAACGACATCATCTTTGCCCTGCCTTCAAACACTGTAGTTGTATCTGAGACTGGAAGAGTTTAGTTTGTGTTGTTCATGTCGAGAACATGCTGTGAATCCACTTTACTGCACTTTCAAAGGATGAGGACTTACGCTGGAATTGATATGGAAAAACCAAAGCCAAACCAAAGACGCTGTAAACAGTCGGCCAGTCACAACAGAATGGGCCGTCTGACCAATCAGAACGGAGTAGCTCACGGAAAGGAGATTGACTCTTCCGAACCGGTTTCAGACTCTTTGGTCGGATTTACACTGCAGGTCTTGATATTCAGTTCTGATTTGCGGACCATATCCGATTTTGTTGTTGTTTTGATGACCAGCTTACATCTTCTTTTAAAAGTGACCCTAAACCGATATCTGCATTTACACTATAAACTTGGTGAAACCACCCAAAGTAGACGTACTGACCCGGAAAACCTTAGGCCGATTTGCAATGGACGCCGATTAAATGATAATACACGCTTTTGCTTTCCGCACCATCTTTAAAGTTCAGAAAAACATCGGGTTGAGCTTTCGTCCGCCATGTGATCGGGGTGAGTTGCATCATTCGCTTTTTCAATGTCGTTAGACTCGCATTGACGGAAATATCCGGTTACGTGTCAGACACAAATGCACGGATCAGATTTATTTCCGCATATGAATGAGGCCTGAAACCGATCTGGGAATATCGGAATCCATGTGCTTTTTTCCTGCTTGCATATCCGATCTGTGCCACATGGGAGGAAAAAATTGGAATTGGGTCACTTGAACAATGTAATGTAAATGCAGCCTTTGAGAAAACGAGGCGATGTGCAATGTTTATTATGAGATGTGATTTTTGACCTCGGATGGATGCATGTAAACCGATAGGAGTGGCGTAATGCTGCACTTTAAAACGAAGAAATGTTCCTATTGCATCTGTGCCTTTGTTGTGCATTGAGCTTCTGTTTTGGTGCATTTAATGAGCAGCAGAAAATATCCCTGGCAGCATCGCGCACATCAAAGCCATCAGACACGTAATCCCCCATGAGTCACAGCACCGCAGACACACACACACACACACACACACACACACACACATTCTGCTCACAGGCACATATCAGAGATTTGATTGGCTGGCTGAAATTGTAGCATGCACAGGTTTTAAAGTGAAATTGTAGCATGCATCTGCTGTGCTGGAGCTGGAACTGGGTCACGGCGCGGGCTTGTCCGCTGCTTTACGTAACGGGTCTCTTTGAAAGCCTAATCTGTGAGCTTTGTTTTACACCGAGGGGAATTCTGTGACTGCCGGAGCAAAATAACAATGTTAAAAGGTCTTTGCATCACTTAATGAGGTCATTGAAATGAGGTATTTTACAGTAGTGGGTTGAGACTGAGATGGGGGTTTTAAACCAGTGGGTGGCCAATGGCATAATGATATAATACTGATATGCATACAGTTTAATTACTTTTTTTTTTTATGTAGTTTTTCATGATTATATTAAAACATTTTTCCTCCATTATCTTCCAGCTTAACATAATTATTTTTTGTCAATTTAGCAATTTTGTCAAGTTTTTTCATCAATAATTAAATTCAAAGTGGTCAAAAAGATGCACTGCAATTTTTACACCACTTTTATTTTACGTAATTATTAAACATATGTTTTCTTTTATTTAGCCTATTTATTTGTTGTTTTTTTCATTTTTTATCTATAAACTTAACACAATCCCATTTGCCGAATCTAGTCAATTTTTTGGAGTTTCATTTTCTTAATTAATAATTAAATTCAAAGTGGTCAACAAGATGCACTGCAACTTTGGCACCACTTTTATTTTATTTAGCTATTAAATGCAAGGGTTTTTTTGTACTTTTTTTTATTTTTATCACTATATTACAACCATATTTTTCATCCATTAAACTTAACACAATCATTTTGGTCGTTTACGGAGTTAAATTTCTTAATTAATAATTAATATCAAAGTGGTCAACAAGATTGCACTGCAACTTTGGCACCACTTTTATTTTACTTGGTCATTAAACGTTTTTAATGTTATACTTTGATAAAAAAGTATCATGTGACAAATATCTATACTGGCTGACATACAATATCAATGCTGCAGTTTATTGCAAAAGCAGTGCTGTGTTTACTTACTGTATATTAATAACCTCCACTTTTCTAAAAGTTTTCTCTGCTGAGGTTGGGCTTTGATGGCCGTGACCTTTCAGATCTCATCAGCGCAGCTTTTCAGAAAATCCTCATGGGGACTTTTTACTTGAATGACTGGCAACGTGAACGAACACTTTCATCTGAGGCGCTAAAACAACCTAATCATCTCCAACTAATCTCTTCATCATTTTCTGTAAATTCTCGGCCTTTATCTGATGTAAGAATCTGCTCTCAGAAATTTCCAAAATGTCAAATTCTTATTTCAGATAATTGGACTATTTAAAGCATCTAAGGCGTCAAAATACTGATGAATTGTGGCAACGGTATATGATGTAGTTATTTTTGATAATTAATAATGAATGCGTCAGAAAGTGCAAAAACAGCACATTATAAAACACTTTAATTCAAAAGTAATATTATAATACAAATATTAAATTGGATGAGAAACATGTGAAACCCTGAAGATATGTGTACCGTTGCACACTATATATCCTCATACAAAACAACTCAAGCCTCATCACTACTTTTATATATTTCACAGTATTTAGATGTATATTGTGGCTTTAAGCACTTTTTGTCTCTGAGCTTCTGTGGCAATCAGGTGTTGAAATCAAAAACATGCATGATAACACACACACATTTTTTCGAGAAGTTTACGGTGATAAAAGAGGTCGGGAGTTTCCACCACTAACAATGATAATTATTGACTATTTACTCTGTTTTCCATGAGGTCGCTTCACTAGCAGACGCTGAACGATGATGCATCTGTGTGCTGAGCTTTCTCTGCTCACTTGTGCAAGATTAAAAAAATGTGCATCAAATTGTGATGCATAATAGGTTCAAAAAGTTGGTAATTGTCATGCATTCTCTAGGAACAGAAAAACACAACTTTTATCTCAACTTTTATGTTGCATTGCATTTAACTCAGGACTTCTTCCTTGCAAAAGTGCAATAGAAAAAAGTTTTTCCTTTTCTCGATTGAGAAATTCAGCATGACGTTTCATGTGTGCATCATTAGACATGCGCTTTTGAGTGTAAGAATGTGTTTTTTTTAATGCATTGTGCGACCTTACAGTATGTAAGAAATACAGTGACTCTATGCCTGTTTCACATTTGTCATGATTAATGGGGTTTGAACCTGCATGAGAAAAGAAGCAATTTGAGTCATTGAATTATTTTTCTGAAAGAGCTCGAGGCAAAACTCGCTTCACTCTCTCAGACACTCTTACGTGGAAATCTGCCATGATCATGTCAACAATTAAATGACACATTAAAATAATATTCCGGGTTCAAAACAATTTAAGCTCAATTGCATTTGTGGCGTAATGTTGATTCCCACAAAAAATACTTTTTGACTCATTCCTTGTTTTCATTTCATAATAAAATCAAGGTTATGGTTTTTTCATTTTATGGTTTATTATAGTATTATATTAACATGGCGACATAAAATGTGTATTTTACAGCGATAAAAGTTGTGTTTTTCTGAGAATGCACGACAATTAGCAACTTTTTGAACCTATTATGCATCACAAATTTGCACAAATTGATGCACATTTTTTTAATCTTGCACAAGTGAGCAGAGAAAGCTCAGCACACAGATGCATCATCGTTCAGCGTCTGCTAGTGAGCGACCTCATGGAAAACAGAGTAAATAGTCAATAATTATCATTGTTAGTGGTGGAAACTCCCTACCTCTTTTATCACCGTAAACTTCTCGAAAAAGTGAGTCTGTGTTATCATGCATGTTTTTGATTTCAACACCTGATCGCCACAGAAGCTCAGAGAAAGAAGTGCTTAAAGCCGATGCATTGAGCCTCCAGTTGTTGAATGTATTTCTGTGTTGACTGGACTACAGGCTGGTCTACTGTGGACTCGTGTGGTTTTCACAGATCTCACATCTGGGTAAACAGGAGAAAGAAAGAGACGCCGGTGTGTTTGTTTGCAGAAAAAACTGCTAATGGAAGACGAGCCATGGAGGCATTAGTCCAGACACTGACAGCAGGATAATGAGATTAAGAAGAGAGCTAAAGGAAGGTAGGGAACATCTTTGTGTTTGAGCATTAGTGTTTTCAAAGACTAATGGCCTGAAATGCCTTCAAAGAGACTGTTATTGTGTTGAATGTTAGGAGAGGTGTGCTGTTTCTTTTCTGAGTGACTGGATGAATGATTTCCACTGATAAAATGAGTAGAGTACTGAAGGATGGACCTGAGCCATATCTAGAGACCAGAATATCATAAGGACTTTAACAAAGAACAGCCTAGCAATGCCCTTGCTACCAAGGACATTTTAGCAACCACATAGCAATGCCCTAGCAACAATCAAGAACATCTTAGCAACGCCCTGGCAACCACCTAGGACATATTAGCAACCACCAAGAACTTCTTAGCAACCACATAGTAATGCCCTAGCAACCATCAAGAACATATTGGCAACGCCCTGGCAACCACCTAGGACGTATTAGCAACCACATAGCAACGCCCTAACAACAATCAAGAACATCTTAGCAACGCCCTGGCAACCACCTAGGACATATTAGCAACCACCAAGAACTTCTTAGCAACCACATAGTAACGCCCTAGCAACCATCAAGAACATCTTGGCAACGCCCTGGCAACCACCTAGGACATATTAGCAACCACCAAGAACTTCTTAGCAACCACATAGTAACGCCCTAGCAACCATCAAGAACATCTTAGCAACCACATAGTAACACCCTAGCAACCATCAAGAACGTCTTGGCAACATATGTTGTCCCTGGCAACCACCTAGGACATATTAGCAACCACCAAGAACTTCTTAGCAACCACATAGTAACGCCCTAGCAACCATCAAGAACATCTTAGCAACCACATAGCAACGCCATGGCAACAATCAAGAACATCTTGGCAACGCCCTGGCAACCACCTAGGACATATTAGCAACCACCAAGAATTTCTTAGCAACCACATAGTAACGCTCTAGCAACCATCAAGAACATCTTAGCAACCACATAGCAATGCCATGGCAACCACCAAGTAACCACATACTGTAGCAACACCCTAGCAACCACAAACTGCACCCTGTCATTGTGGCAGTGAGTTTAAACATCACTCACATTTTATTCAGGCGACGTAAAAGTCTATTCAGAATTTATTTCTTGTCTTTTAAATATCCCAGTAAAACTGAATGGCCCTCAAATGTCTAGCACACGTAGGCCTGTTGTTGGTGGATCTGTTTTAGTCTCCTGTGTGTGTGTGTTCAGGATTCACAGCACTCCAAAGTATTTTTGCACTTGCGTTCTTCCCGTAAAAGCAGGCAGGCTGCCACATGCTTGCACAACCGTGCACATAATCTGAGAGAGAGAGAGAGAGAGGGAGGGAGGAGGGGGAGAGAGACACAGAGACAGAGAGAGGAGGGGGAGAGAGACACAGAGAGAGAGAGAGAGAGAGAGAGAGGGAGGCTCTTCATGCAGTGAGTCAGCATTACAGACTCCATTTCATCTCTGTCCTGACCGGAGAATTACTGATTAACCCTTTCCCTCCTCTGCTCATTTGGAGGCTTTTTAATTACCTTAATACAGGCTTTGGAGATTTAGATCTTTCTTTCTTTATTCAAAGCCTGTCTTATGTGTCTCAATGGAAACTCAAGAAGCCATGCATTATATATACAAACGAAAGTTTGGTATTTTAATTTTTTAAATAGATTAGTACTTATAACAATTTTTTTTTTTTGCTATTGGCCTGTATCTTTATCCTGTTAATATTGTAAAAGTTCAATGAACAGATCAAGCAAAAATAACAATAATAATAAAAATGATAATAATATTGAGAAATAATCGTGCATTAAATCATTAAATGTGACAGTAAAGACATTCATGTTACAAAAGACTTGAACTTTCTATATATCAAAGAATCCTGTAAAAAAAAAGTATCACAGTTTCCTCAGAAATATGAAGCAGCACAACTGTTTTCAGCATTGATCATAATCATAAATGTTTCTTGAGTAGCAAGGGTGTGTGCGGGGTGGGTGTGTGTGTGTCTGTCTCTGTCTGTGTGTGCAATCTTTGTGACTCACTTGAAAAATAGGCTGATAAATGGCTGAGAGAGTATGAATGACTCTCTCTCTCTCTCTCTCTCTCTCTCTCTCTCTCTGAAATTAATCAAAAGGCATTTTTCAAATAAATGCTGTTCTTTTGAACTTTCTATTCATCAAAGAATCCAGCAAAATCAAATGTATCACTGCTTCCACAGAAATATGAAGCAGCGCAACTGTTTTCAACATTGATAATAATCATAAACGTTTCTAAAGCATCAGCATATTAGAATGATTTCTGAAGGATCATGTGACATGATATATGACATATTCACATTGAAAACAGATATTTTAATTTATAATAATATTTCAAAATGTTAGTTTTGATCAAATAAATGTAGCCTTTCAGACTTCTTTCAAAAACATTACAAAAATCAATACATATATGACAAAACAAGATGCATGGAAAGTGACCTAAGCAAATATGTTGTCCCCACATGTTTCTAAATTTCGAAATAATGTTAAGCTGTTTGTTGAACACTATTCTAACATTATTTAGAAATGTCTAACAACATATTTAATATTCCTTTCCCTTTCTGTGAAATGATCGGTGTGTGTTTGAGTCTCGATGCAAATCTCGACTGCAGATTGTGTGAAATCCAGCTTTCAGAAGCACGTTATACTGCGGTGAGCGTGTGTTTACTGCGCTGGAACACAATGAGAGGGAGGGAGAATGTAGGTCACATTCCTGAGCTGAAGCTTTCAGAGCCACACAATCACAGCAGGATTTCCTGCATTTCACTGAAGGCCGTCGACCAGCGCATTTCCCCCGTGTTTCCCCCAAACACAGACTCACAGGCCACGGGATCAAATCTAAATCTGCCCACGAGAGTGTGTGTGTGTGTGAGTTACCCGTAGATGTTTCACTGAGGCTTTCTTATACATTCGGAAGACAAAGCATTCGACACACACACAAAATCTAATGCAGATTGGCTGCTGTGTCACCTGACTTCTCACACACACACACACACACACACACGTTTACTTATCTAAATGGGGACATTGCATACACTCTAAAAATGCTGGGTTGTTTCAACCCAAAATTGGGTCAGATATTGACAACCCAACCGTTGGGTTAAAGTTTTAAGGGTTAAGTTTGTCCCACATTTTTATATAAAACTGCATTTTTACAAAACTTTTATTTTATACTATTTTTGAAAATAAGAACATCCCCAAAAGGGAGCTTTTGAGTGCAAATATCTCCCCAAAATATGGTTAATTCTCCCCCCAATGTGATGCATTAAATCGTCTTCAGCTGGCACTCAATTATGCATCTCATTCAGAACTGATTGTGCTTCTAAAAACATGCTGGAGATAATTGTTCTTCATCTAATATTTATTAGGGATGCACCGATATGAAAATTTTGGCCGATACCGATATCCGATAATTCTTTATATATTTGAAAGCCGATAACCGATATATTGGCCGATAAATCTAAATCCAAATTTTTATATAATTTTTGAGAGCCTGATTACAAAAACAAAAGTCTCACCATCAAAAGCCATGTGCCAAGCACACAATTATAATGTTCTCATTATAATTTTATGTAGCCGATATGACTTGCGCCGCACATGTTGCACTCAACCATATTTTCCTTTTTTGAAGTGATTCCAATCATATTTCAAGCAATTCAAAAACATCATTGCGATCATCTGAAGTGTCTCAGCTGGAGGAAATAATCTTTATTTATCAGCCAAAATTTCTTATCAGGCCGATAACATTAAAAATGAACATATGTCAACCGATATATCGTGCATCACTTACATTTATATTTTATTTCAGCTTTTTTTTGAGTTAACTGATTTTCATAAAAAGTGATCAATAACAAAGCTGGACGCTGCTACAGCGGTAATGCAATTAAACTTATGATTTGTCTAAACTTCATGAACTTGAACATGAGTCAAACTCATGATCAAACTTTTATTGAGTCAGTTGGTTTTGATGAATCATTCAAAAGAATCATTAATCAATTGAACCAAATCGGGTGGAGCGATTCATGACTGATTCACTGAGCTGAAGGTCATTTCATTCATAAACTCGAATTGGACTGGAGAAGGGTGACTCAATGATGATTGAATTTTATGTTTTGGGAGAACAATCCCTTTAAGTATTTAAGTTTGGATCAGTTATTTTTTTAAGTACTAAAGTGGAACCAAAACAGTTATGAACCAGAATGATTAAATTTCCCATTCTCCTGATTCCCATCGCTATTGGGAACGAGTGACATCATTGTCTCAGATCTCGCTCTCTCTCTCTCTTTCTCTCTCTCTGCCCATCTTTGTGTTGAATCCC
The DNA here is from genome assembly GCF_951802725.1 of Rutilus rutilus. Lineage (NCBI taxonomy): Eukaryota > Metazoa > Chordata > Actinopteri > Cypriniformes > Leuciscidae > Rutilus > Rutilus rutilus. The sequence continues at coordinate 2,361,256 of NC_140225.1, forward strand.
AGCTGCTCTATAATACTGGTGTGTGTGTGTGTGTGTTTGGTCCAGACATGTCGGCTGCTGAAATGATCTCCCGCAGCCTGTAATAAAGCACCACTATCCCTTCCCTCCACAATCCTGTCACTCCTGATCTCCATCCTCTCCTCCCTCTGGATCTGTGCCACTCGACGCATTCTTCCAGCCAACCGTGTCCCATTCTGAGGAGAGAGAAAGAAAAAACCGGGAGTCAAAACAGAGGTGTGATTCACAGGCCTGATATAGGCTATCATCATCTGAGCAGCTGCTTCCTGGAATTAGAGCTGCGGGGTGTGTGTATGTGTATGTGTGTGTGTGTGTGTGTGTGTGTGTGTGTGTGTGTGTGTGTCTGTCTCTGTCTGTGTGTGAGCAACCATTCTTTGTGACTCACTTGAAAAACAGGCTGACAAATGTATGGCTGAGAGATTATGAATGACTGAAGCCTTTAACTGGAGGAAACAGGATTTTTCCTCCCGCCTTATATTTAGTCTCTCTCTCTCTCTCTCTCTCTCTCTCTCTCTCTCGCTCTCTCTCTCTCTCTCTCTCTCTCTCTCTCTCTCTCTTTAAATTACTTTGTATTTTTATATTTTCTGTTTATCATTTTAATTTTAGTTATTTAAAAAAAAACTATGTTTGTTTTAGTCTTTAATGATTTTTACTTTAGTTTTAATTTGATCAATCGCAGTTGTTCAACTTTAAATGAAAATTCGTTGATTTGACAACTAACTGAAATAAAATATGCATATGTTTTTAATACTTTATTTCAGTTAACGTTTGTTTCAATTATTTTTTAGTTTTTAGTTAAAAATAACTACACCGATTCAAATCCATCGCATGTTTCGTTCAAGCACACAATCTCACAAACCTGTGGTTCATTTACAGATATTTTATTCAGTGAAGAACTGAAATTAGCCGTCTTGTTTCATGCTAATCGTATTAATAGACAATGCAGATGACGCTGGCTGGCTTAAAGAAAAGAGGCTGGTTTAGTCAGTGGGGTGTGAGTGCCCTTAACCCACTTAAAATAGTGTGTCAACTAATTCGTCTCTGTGGCGTTTCCCGTCTGAACAATGACACTGGAGAGTAGAAGAATAGCGAGCGAGACGAACTTCATTTAGGAAACCGTGTCAATGTGAACTCACACTGCAGGCTCAGAATAGCCACTGTTCCCTTGGTGGGCTTTTTTATCCTGTGCAGGATCACTTCCACGAGGACGGCGTGCTGTTGCTATATGCTTCGGCTGATTGCTTAAGTAGGCAAATGTGTTATGCACACTTCATTGATAATGTAGTTCACGGGCAAGTGAACGTGCATTAAAATTGGCGAATGGAGAGCCATGAGATGGTGCCACTCCTGATTCTTTTAAGTGCATTTAATATATTCCACTGGTAAATCCATCTGGTGCCACGATGAAGTGAGTTTCCTACAGTGTCTGATGTTTCCAGACAGGAGCTGACCTAATGGACTGGGGTGTGTTTCCCGAAAGCATCGTTAGCCAACTATAGTCGCACGTTCTGTCGTTATCAGCAGAGTTTAACGAGTCTGAGTTTCCTGAAACTATAGTGGTCAGACATTTCTTGTTTGCATGACATGTGGACTCAATAAATCCTTATCTTGAGGAAACTAAGCTGGCATTCAGTACAATCTACATCTTTTACTTTGTATATATATATATAAATGTCTTTTACGTCTTTTAGTTTATCAAGACAATGTAAGTGTCGTTTTTGAAGAGTGCGCATGCGCGAATGTGCTCTAATACGTAAGCTCGAGTCTATGATTGAATCTGGAAATAAAGCAAAATAACTTAGAAAAACGAGAATTAGTCCTTAGATACCATGTCTGAAAATTATAGCAAAAAATCAATCTCAAACGGATTCATTAAAATAAGGTATTACACACCAACGTTGTTAAACGACAAATTTGCGACAGTATGGTTTCGGGAAACAGTCGTGACTAGCTAGTTGATTTCTTCAACGATGTATCGGACTATGGCGTTGTATGAGAAACACGACCCTTGAACAACTTGTTAAAGATGGGATGGCATTAGATCACTCCATTTAATGAGAAAAACTGTAAGATCTGACTGATATGACTCCAATCTGATTGGCTGGCGCTGTGCAACTTCCAGGAATCGGGATAGCTAGGCACCAGGAAATGAAGTGATATTTCACTTCAAGTTGTATTTGACCAAGTTTGCATTAAGTTTTGAGTTTTGTCTCTGACATAAACAGTATTTATTCACCAGTTACAGATCAAATGTGCCCAAAATGGCACATAAAAACGTAATAATGTATGAGATGGTTGCAAAGGCCTCAAAATTAATTCAAAATATATTTTGCATTTACCTAAAATGTGTTGTAAGATCAGAAATGTTTTATAATATGACATTTGAAGGTTTAAATTCAAATTTATTTTCAACTTGAAAACTATATTTCCTTAAGGCCGGAAAAACTTTGCTGTATGAGCACGCATGACTGTGTTCATGAATCATATGCATAATATGCAGAACTGAGTCGAAAACTGAGGCGACCAGATCTTGTTGAATGGCAATCGCTTCTAAGAAAAATATTCAAATTTAACACGTTACAAAGTAAAATAAATAAGGCCTTTATTAACCCCCCAGAGCCATGTGGAGCACTTATATGATGATAGATGCACTTTTATCATGGATAGATGCACTTTTATGATGGATGAATGCACTTTTATGATGGATGGATGCACTTTTATGATGGATGGATGCACTTTTATGATGGATAGATGCACTTTTATCATGGATAGATGCACTTTTATGATGGATAGATGCACTTTTATGATGGATAGATGCACTTTTATCATGGATAGATGCACTTTTATGATGGATAGATGCACTTTGATGGACTTCAAAACAGAAACAGCCATTCACTGCCATTATAAAGCTTGGAAGCCAGGACATTTTTTTTATATAACTCCGATTGTATTCGTCTGAAAGAAGAATGTCATATACACCTAGGATGACTTGAGGATGAGTAAATCATGGGCTAATTTTCATTTTTGGGTGAACTATCCCTTTAAACTCAAGAGCACAGGATGTGCATCACTGTTTTGTAGTTTTGTGAAGAGTTTTAAATCAGGAATAACGCTGATACTGAGTCAGTGTTGCGCTCGGTTGCAGACCGGATTGCAGGATGGCGCCTGCGTTTGAAGTGTGGGTTAAATAACTGAGTCCACAGATTAAAGTAGGAGTTTCAGCCCATTGCCACGAGGCTCTCGGGATGAAGGAGAGGTGGGAACGTCTGCGAGTGAATGGGGGGAATAAAGTGTGACTCATTTCCTGACCGGAGAAACCCTAGATCTGACTCTCGTACTTCCATCGGGAAGTTCATCCGTGTGCTTCTGAGTCAGGGAGCTGTATGGCTTTCAGGAATCCTTGCGTCAATGCCAAGAGCTCTCAGACAAAGCATACCCGCCGAGATCTGCCTCTCACATATGGAAGCCATTTGAGAGGCCTGGCTTAGAAACCGAGCCAAATACTCTCTAAATGACAGACTGTATTTGTGTCATGTGTGCTGTTTCTTACAGATTTTCCATGTTCCCTTACTGTAAAAAGACTAGTCATACAAAAGGCCTTCTCTCTCATTACTACAGACAGAAAGGCCCTACTTTATTGGGTTTTCTCATACAAGAAAAAAATAACTGCATTGGATGTGTAAGCATGACTGTGTTTATGAATCATATGCATGCAAATGCAGCAAAAAAGACTAGTCATGCATTGGGTTTCGTACTGGTAAAAATGGGACATTAATGGAAAAGGTTGTCTTTTTCTTTCACTCTCATTACACTAAAAAAGAGTAATTGAGCATTTCTCACTAGTAAGTCGTAAAGGTTTGGAGGGTGAGTGAAGGATGACAATTTTGGATTAATTATTTGGTCATACTTTAGGTTCCAATTCTCACTATAACTATGACTTTTTCCTCAATAAACTCCTAATTACTGCTTATTAATAGTTAGTAAGAGAGTTGTTAAGTTTAGGTATTAGGTGGATTAAGGGATGCAGAATATGATCATGCAGAATAAGGCATTAATATGTGCTTTATAAGTACTAATAAAAAGACAATATTCTAGTAATATGCATGATAATGAGCAATTGGTTAGTAGTGAGAATTGGACCCTAAACTAAAGGTAACAATTATTCTCTTTAAACATGCACTGTATGTTCATGCAATGACACCTTGTGTAGTTTCAGCCTCAGACGCCGCGTTCACAGTCCTTTCACTCGCCATCGGATGCAAATCAGGGGTTTTGAGAAGAAACTGATTCACCAAAGTTCTCAAGGTTAGTGGGATCAAATCTTTGAAAAGACTGAATGTTATATATTCTAACCCTAACCCATGTCTGTAGCTTTAAGAGGCTTTCGTTACATTAGTGGACTCGCTGACACAAGTCGACAGATAAATCTTATGGAAAAACAGACCAAGAATATTGATGACATCATCTTGCACTCAAAGGCGTGTCCCAAGTTTTGTCCAATAGAATGTTCTCGAACATGAGAATACAGTCGTGATCTAAAGACTGTTCAACCTGAGTTTTTATGAATGTTTTATGAATGAGATTGTACAAATTCATACGAAGTAGCCACCGAAATATAAGATAGTTATGAATTGCAATGAGAGCGTGTTGGACTATTGGGTGTTTAAAAGAGGATACAAGCCCTTCCATATCCTATTTTTGTTTAAAAGTTGGAAACATGTCAAAACGGGATAGAAAAATGCTTATCAAGCCATTTGGATCTTTTAGAGTCAAATTAGGTAAAAACACTAGAATAGAACAGAATAGAATAGAATAGAATTCACTATTGCTTCTATTCACCTTTACACTGTAAAAAATAAATAATAATAATAATATTTGAAATGGTAAAAAACTGGCAGTTGTGGTTTCCAGAACATTTAAAGTTTTACAGATTTAACTAATTTTTTAACTGATATTATGTTAATATATCAAATAAAAAAAAAGTATCTTTATAATATACTGACAGTCACCTAAAGAGAAAGGCACACGATGAATCAAAGTTCATCACAAGTAGCTTTTCCACAAGCTGAACTTAATACTAAATATATAGACACAATCATGATAATACACGGCACTAAAATAATGCAATAAACATTCATTTAACAACAAAAGATATAACATATAACCCTAATGTACATAACTAAAAAGAAAAAACAAAAACACTTTTATTTCAATGATAAACCATATCACACAGAGAATTCTGTGAATGTCAGTTTATGGTGTAAATTATAGAATTATACATCCGAAAAATATACAGTATTTTACTATAAAATCACGTGAAATATTTCATTAGATCTACCACAGTTTTTCACCTTATATAGAGTAAGTGAGCACACCGCATCATTTTGTCCTCCTGTGTTTGACAATATGTTTTACAGCGTGCTCAGACGGTGTGGTGTTGCTGTGGTCGTGTGGGATCTACTGTTTCTGTGCTCGACGGAGACCCGCGTCGCTACGCTACACAGCAGGTTCGTGAGGCTCTCGCGGCCCAAACCCCTGTGGCTCCTTCTGTTTCTGAGGGACGGAGAGACTCTGTTTGTTTGGCACATGAACACCGAAACCACTGAACCTGTGAGGATCAAATGTTAAACGTTTAAGAAAAAAAAACATATTTATTAACCACTAATCTGAATCATGAGGGTGTATGATTTTAAATATGTGTGCTATGTAGATTAGACCGTGTTTGAAATGTTTTTTTTAAAGGGCTCCTATTTTACATGTTCAACTTTCTTTAGTGTGAACTCCTCCAGCAGTTCTTCTCTATATCTGAGTCAGTGTTTCTGAACTCATCCTGAAACGCCTCCATTGTAGTCTTGAGTTTCTTCCGGGAACGAACACGTCACAATATTCCTCATTTAAATAATTCATACGCAGAATAAAGGGGCGGGGCCTGGTTGAGTTAGTTAGTAGTGTGTTAAACTGGTGGTTATGGTAAGGGGCGGGACTTTTCCCAAACACACTCGAAGCGCTCGACCGATCACAACACACTGCTCAATCCGACCAATCAGAGCACAGTGTGCTTTTCAGAAGGAGGGGCTTCATAGAGACAGGAAGTAAACAACGCTACTGACAGACTGGGAAGAGAGGAGCCGCAACAATGGAGAATATGGGGAAAATAAGTGTTTTTCAAGCATTAAAACCTTCTCTAGTAGAGCCTAAAAACTAAATCAAGACTTTGCAAAAGGGCATAATAGATCTGTTTTAAAAATTGCACATAACTATACATAATACACATGTCAAACTTGTTCTAAAATTGTCTCAAAATAGCAAACACGTTTGATATCATCTGGCTGGATGGAGTCAGAGACAAAAACAAATTAATACACTACACACACTTCTGCGGATCGAATCCCCTCAGACTGCAAATCTGGGCAGAAATCTCTACAAAAGTCAGGTCGTTTTTGTCATTTTTTTTATGTTGCGCTGATATATGATGTATATGATTGTATGATAACCATCTGTGAATTATATTGAAACTTTGTGGCTCGGATGCATCATTATGCAAAAACAATCGTTTTCGATTCCGTTTCAGAAATACAGTATCAACAATCAGCAATTATTTTACTACAAGTGAGAAAGTGAAAGTATTCAGCTGATCATGTGATCTCTAAACGAGACTGCTTTAATTAGGAAACTAATGTAATGTCTGCATCACATATGAGTACATGAATTTAAACCTATTTCTCAAAAGCATTATTTACATTAGTGAACCAAACGAAAACCAATAATGAACAATATACAGCATTTGCTAATCTTATGTTCATTTCAACATTAACTAAAACATTTTTTAAATCAAATCTGTGAACATTAATGCACTGACATGAACAAACAATGAAGCATATTCTTCTTACCTAACATTAAAGATTAATAAATGCTGTAAAAAATCTATTGTTCATTGCTAATGCGTTACAAACAGGACCTTATTGTGAAGCGTTTCCATAAAGTACTAATTTCTTCCAGGTTAAAACTTTTTTATTATTTACATTACAGTATTATTTAAAATCCTATACAGTTATGATCAAAAATATTCTGCAATGCAATATAAAGATACATGTATTATGAATATGCAAGTTTCCTCATACAATCCATCATCAAAATATAGCATTTGATATTGTTTCAGCGTTTGCTTTGTGCATCGAGGTCATTTAAGGTGTTTAAATGATAAAACAACACAGTAAATTACAGTAACGGGAACATTGCAAAATCGTTCCAGGGAGTGGACAAAAGCAAGTGAAAATATATACATATTATTACCACCAAAATGACGATGAGAGAGATAAATAGAGTCTGAGCCCTCCAGAGCGAGCCACGTCTCTTCTTTTCAGCATCTTGCCCTTTTCTCTTCATAATCCCACCTGTAGGTTTACAGTATCCAGTGAAAATAGCCCACGGCTTGGGTTTTTGTCCCCGCAACTGTTGCAAACAATCGGCTCCACCTTCGTTTCAGGCCTGGGCGATGTTTTAACAAGCCCTCGGGGAGAGACGGGACGAGAAAAGAAAGAAAATATGTATGTGTGTGAGAAATAAAAGACAGGTTTTGTCCGAGACTCTTTGTGTGGTGTGTGTGGTGTGTGTGCAGGCTCTAGATGTGGTGTGATGGGGTTGAATGGGTCGTGATGGAGCAGGTGCTTCTCCGCCCTCGGGACCCTGATGAAACCTCACAGGTGCGGACAGGTCTGGAGTCAGCAGCCGAACAACGCTTTTGTGAGTTTGGTTTTGTTTATTCTTTGTCTGGTTTGTTCACATGACCTTTTAAACGTGGCCCATATTATTTACATTTAGTCATTCAATAGACTCTTTTATTCAAAGCATATCAGACACTGATCTGACACTCCTAAACAATCTAGTGTATTCTTGTCATTATATTTTAATGTATTTATTATAATTTAATGTAATTCACATAAATTATTAACAACATATATAATGTTGTTATTATATTTTATTTATTATAATTTATTTAATTTAAGTAATTAACATTTATAAACATATTTTTATATTATACAATATTTAATACATTCATTTATTAATTTGAATATTTGAATATTCTTATTTTAATATTATTTATCCTAGTATTGTGTACAATATACTAGTATTGTTAGTAGTATTCTTTTTTTATATATATATTTTCTTTAGTAGTAGTTTTATTGTTTGTTATTATATTTAATTTATTATAATGTGTCATTTATTAGTTTAAATATCATAAATAATTATCAATCATTTATTAATTTTATTTATTACAGAGTCTATAAATTATTTTCGGTGTTATTGTAGTAATATTTATACCAGTATTGTGCACAATATTAGTGTTTTGAATTGGCTTTTATTTGTATGTTTGATTATATTTTAATTAAAAAATATATTTTATATTATTTTCATTTAATTAATTCATTTTAGTACTTCTGCTTCACTTACTTTGTCAGTTAGTTGCCAAGGCAAAATTTATAATTTTAATTTAAGTTGTGTATTTATTTATTTTTTCATCTTAGCTTTCTTTCAATGAACAAATGATTTTAATAGTTTTAGTTTTAGTTATTTATTTGCTAATTCACTATTTTGGAGGCCATTTTTGCTGTCCATCTTCTTTATGCTAAATGTAAATCAACATAATTACAGCAAATGTTGAGCTAGAATGATGTAAAAATAGCATTAATGCTTGAATTAAACAGGAGGCTTGAGCTTTTCTAGGGCGTTTCCAGTGAACCACAGAAGTCATTGCCATGTGGAATAATTTCTTTGTTCCTTTTTTTTTCCGCAATGACCTTGTTTAATCTCATCGCTCCAGGTCTTTCAGCTCTCTGCCACAAATCGAGAGTTTCAGATGCATTTTGGGGTTTATTTGAGCTCAATCACAGTCTGTTTTTCTGGTCAACTCAAATGAATAGAAACGAGGAGTTTTCTGTGCCTGTTGTTGGATGTGGTCTGTCCTAGATAACTGGAGAAGGCCTTTGAAGAAATCTAGGCCAGAGCCGCAGCAGAGATTGGCTTTGACAGGGGAAAAAATTAAAGAGCTATTGAAACTAGTTCATGTCACATGGAGCTCACTTAATATAAAACCTTCTGAAGTGGGCATGCCTTTGAGTTCCTCTGAAGAATAACATCCGCGTTTATATTTAAACTGATTCTGTCATTATTCACTCGCCCTCATGTTGTTCCAAACATATTTTTTTTCATGCAACACGAACAGAATGTTAAGTTTATCTTCACATGGCTCATTTCTAGACAGTAATCACAATTATGGCGATGTGAGACATACCAGAAGTTACACTTTTGAATGCACGTACTTTAGCTAATATAGTGTTTCTTTGGAGCAGCATTTGCACCCATTATGCTTTAAAGGGGTGGTATAATGCCCTTTTCACAAGATGTAAAATAAGTCTCTGATGTCCCCAGAGTGTGTATGTGAAGTTTTAGATCAAAATACCACACAGATATTTTTATATAGCATGTTACAACTTTTTAAGGGTGAGCAAAAACGCACCGTTTTGTGTGTGTTCCTTTAAATGCAAATGAGCTGCTGCTCCCGGCACAGGGGGCGGAGCTTTAACAGCTTGCACTCACACAGACATGCACTGAAAATTTCAAAAACTTTTAGCCTTTTATGTTCAAATCAGATTCAGACAAAGATGGAGAGACTCATGAAGAAGTGACAACATGTAGAAGCAACAGGACATTTCTGAATGGTTAGTTGTTGAATTTATGTAGCTGATGTGTAGTATCTTCTAGTCATTGATTAGCATATTCCGTCTTGATAATCTATAAATCGTGTTCAGGGGTGGGGTTTATGTAAATTTTAAGTTGTTGATGTCACTAACCCGGGAGGAATGTGGTGTAGTCTCTACCAGCCGTTTGTTGTAGTTCTTAAAAAGCCATTTCTTTAAAAGCAAATATCTCCCTTTGCTTTGAACTTTGAGCGTCGTAACTTTGCAGATGTTGTTTATGCTCAAACAGCAACATTACACACTAACTAAAGTTAAAAAAGTGAAATCATAATCAACCACCCCTTTAAAATCTGAAGTATTGCAACAGATCTTGTCTATTATGGCTTCTTGTGGCTTTAAAATGTATTTGATATATTGCATCAGATCTTGTAGGCTGTTTGTGGTCAAAGGGCAGATTCTCTATAATAGTGTAATGTATGTGTTTAAGAGTAGGCCAATAGTTAAATATCACACCGTTTATTGGTGTGATATTATTGGTATATTGGCTTTGTTGGTACATAATTGGTACATTGGTACATTATTGGTATATTATTGGTACATTGGTACATTATTGGTACCTTATTGGTACATTATTGATACATTTTTGGTACATTGGTACATTATTGATACATTTTTGGTACATTGGTACATTATTGGTACATTTTTGGTACATTGGTACATTATTGGTATATTATTGGTACATTGGTACATTATTGGTACCTTATTGGTACATTATTGGTACATTATTGATACATTTTTGGTACATTGGTACATTATTGGCACATTTTTGGTACATTGGTACATTATTGATACATTTTTGGTACATTGGTACATTATTGGTACATTTTTGGTACATTGGTACATTATTGGTACAATGGTACATTATTGGTACCTTATTGGTACATTATTGATACATTTTTGGTACATTGGTACATTATTGATACATTGGTACATTATTGGTACCTTATTGGTACCTTATTGGTACATTATTGATACATTTTTGGTACATTGGTACATTATTGGTACAATGGTACATTATTGGTACCTTATTGGTACATTATTGATACATTTTTGGTACATTGGTACATTTTTGGTACATTGGTACATTATTGGTACATTTTTGGTACATTGGTACATTATTGGTACATTTTTGGTACATTGGTACATTATTGGTACATTTTTGGTACATTGGTACATTATTGGTACAATGGTACATTATTGGTACCTTATTGGTACATTATTGATACATTTTTGGTACATTGGTACATTTTTGGTACATTGGTACATTATTGGTACATTTTTGGTACATTGGTACCTTATTGGTACATTATTGATACATTTTTGGTACATTGGTACATTATTGATACATTTTTGGTACATTGGTACATTATTGGTACAATGGTACATTATTGGTACCTTATTGGTACATTATTGATACATTTTTGGTACATTGGTACATTATTGGTACATTATTGGTACATTGGTACATTATTGGTACATTGGTACATTATTGGTACATTGGTACATTATTGGTACATTATTGGTACATTATTGATACATTTTTGGTACATTATTGGTACATTATTGGTACATTATTGGTACCTTGTTGGTGCATTATTGATACCTTATTGGTACATTGGTACATTATTGGTACCCTCATGATCATCTTGATATGATATATTTCTTGTTATCTGCTTGTCCCTTGCAGTGAAGTAGGCTATACTGTGTCCAATAATATATGTCCGAACATATAAATATACTTCTTGACAGACAGGCAGAAAATGACTCAGAACATAGGCGACGCTGTCATAAGCCATCATATTTTAATAAGGGTAAAACCCGAGGATGGGCGGGTGAGGAGAGCCTGTTTTCTCATTTCCACTTTTAGCTCGCGCAGACGAGTTCACACAAGCGCACACACACACACGGAATGACTCATGTCTCGAGAGCCACTCACACACTTTTTCCCTTCAGAAATGAATGTCTGTTTATATTTGATCTCTTTTCCTTTGTCCCTGTTCCTCCTCACATGAACACATAGCGTTATATAGATATATAATATAATGATAGCTCGACTGAACGAAGTGATGCGTTGATACGAGGCTAGAGTAGATATAGCATATTTTGGAAATGAATGTTGCATTAACGTCACATCTCTATTACAGTCAGTAATTATCTTTTGAGTTTTAAGTTTCAATAGTTTTTTAGTAGTGAAAACGTGCAGATCTTGTTGAACTCCCAAGTACAAGTTGGAAATTGTGATTTTTAAGGAATGTTCACTTGATTGCATGTGTAATGATGTAATTTAGTTGTTATGCCCCGTCGGATGGATGAAAGACTCGGAAAAACGCAGTCAATTTGAACAATGATAGATTTACTGACTAGTTTTGATTCAGGAGCTGACTAGGCCAAAATAACAAACACAACTTCCTTATTTTTAAACCTCTTCCCTAAACCCTAACCCAAAAAGAAAAGAAAAGGAAAATACAATATATACAAACCTAACTCCCTATCCAAAAACAGAGATTGAAACTAATGGTGTAACGTAGGCCAGTAAGAGCTGTGCGTGTAAACCTCACTCCCCTGGCCTCAAGAAGTGCGCTAGCGACTGATGCTAGCGCTGCGGTCCTTGTTAGCGCACCCGCCTCCCACGCCGGAGACCCCGGTCCGAATCCCAAACTCGGAGTGGATCATGTAGGACCGGTGTGGTGAAGAGATGAGTCCCACATTAGGACCCCGGTTGTATGCCTGATCTAAATGTTTTTGGATTGCATGTGGAAGCTTCCATATTCATATTACGTGTATCTTTATATTGCAATGCAGAATATTTTTTATCATAAGTATGCCTGTTCTCGTGTTGAGTCGTGAGCTGTTTTAGCTTGATGTGGTAGCTTTATGTATAGCATGCTAAATCCCACTGCTGTGCACATGTGTATCATGCATGCTGCTCATATGGCTGAGTAGTATAATAGCATGATGTTGCAAACATAGGCAGTGTGTCAGAGCGTGTGGATCACGTGGTGATGAAGGTAAACAACACACACACACACACTGTACGCAGCAGAACTGAAAGCCTGGCCTCGGTTTCCTGGAATTGTTATTGTGCTAAAGCCGCATCAGCAATCAGTCTCTCTCTCTCTCTCTCTCTCTCTCTCTCTCTCTTCAGGGGTTTGCCCTCGCACGCCCCTCCCCGACCGTCTGCACACTGCAGGCTTTTCACGGTCACATGGGTGTCCTCTCGTCTATCTCTCTCTTTCTCTGCTCTCATTCGAGTCACGAACGCCCCCCCTCCCCCCTCCCCCGTGTACTGTCAGGTCACCCGCTTGTTTGCTCAGATGGAAATGTAGAGGAAATGAAACGAATGCACTGAGCCAGGCTTAACCCTTCGCTGGGATGAGCCGTCTGCCCAACAAAATAACCCACATCTGATAATATAACATAAAACGCATCCCCCACTGCGCTGCTCTGTCAACATGAAATGCAGTTGACCCTGTTTACTTTCTTAGTCTTATTGAGAGCTGATGGTATGTTATTGTAAAGGAAAATAATAGTTTCATCAAAATAACATAATGCAATAATGTCCTGCAACTACTTTCCAGTTTAGCTGACAGCATCATGATGGCATTGGTGGGGGGAAAGTCAAGCTTGTTTGACCCAGGGGTCGAGGTTTAGCTGGTTAGTTTGGTCCAGTTTGCCCCTGCTGGCAGATGCTGGAACTGCAACTAATGGGGCAAAAAGGAAATCTTGCATTTTTCTGCAAGCAACATATAAATGGAAATTATTATTTTTTTTTTTATGTTTTAGTGACCAATTTTTTAAGAACACTTGGTTGAGGAATTTTTATTCATTTATTCTTTCATTAATTCATTCATGTATTTATTCATTGTAAAAGGTCTGCAAAGTTTTAAAGATCAAAGTGCACGACAAATAAAGTTATTGTCTCCTAAAAGAAAGAATCGATTCTGAACTGCTAAAACGAGTCGTCAGTAATTCCAGGCTCATTTCCTGTTACATTTGTTCCAACAAACTATTTTCAGACTCTTAGGTAAATTGGGAAATTAGGTAAATTGCAGTCCCTCAGTTTTTCGCGATTCCGCGATCACTGAATACAACGCAAAATCAACAAAATGCATTTTTTTAGCAATCCTGCATAATTCCTAATTTAACCGCAAAATAATCACAAAAATGAAAAAGACCTCACAAAACATTAAATTATAATCACCCAATTGAAATATCTCTAGTTTAATTAAAGTTTCAATGCATTTTTATGTGGATACAGATGTTGCAGGAAAAGGGTAAACTCCTTTTAAAAAAAAACCTGCCATTTTAGCAGGTTTAACGACTGAAGCGACAACTTGCCAGGCCGACTACGCAATACTCGTTCCCTACTCTCGGGGAACTGAGGTTACGATAGTAACCGAGTAGTTCCCTTTCGAACGGTCACTTCGTATTGCGTAGCTATACGCAGTGGGGACGCCATGCAAAACGCAGCACTATAAGTAACTGGTTGCCTACTGCAGCTCAGGACCCCTCAACTCAGGATTTACACACAGTTCTACAGTATCAATTACTACACCTGCTGTTAATATTTAGAAAAATTGCCCATAGGTTTTAAAAGTTAATTTGATGTGAATTTGATTAGACCAAAATAAAATTTTATTGTGATTTGTGTCATGTACGACTATTGTGCATCTGACATAATACTATTATGGTAAATGTGATGTCCTAATTATAAAATCGCAAATTTTTTCACAAATTTCTGGAAATTACCACCACAAAATCAGTCATTTTGATCGCAAAAATCACACAAAAAAATTGTGAAAATCGGAGGGACTGAAATTGCCATTTGTATTATGAGAAAATTAAAGTGTTTTTTTTTTTACCTTGGATGCATGTAAAAAAAAAAAAAAAACCAACACCCTTGCCTCATTTAGTATACGCAGTTCTATGAATATGCAAATGAGCCCCGCCTCCACTCACTCAGCTCAGAGATCCACTGGTTGACGATCACACGTTGATCTGATTGGTTACAAGGTAGTTTGTGACGTCAGAAACACCAGCGATTTCAAAGCGTGTGTTTGAGACTGTCTTTGGTTCACTGCAGTTTTAAGGAGGAAATACTCAGCAATGGTGTCGACTTATGAATTTACACATGGTTTGTGTTAAAGTATATTAAAAACACCACATAGACATATAAACAACATTAAAAGCTGGATTTTCACCACAGGGGGACTTAGTGGCTATTAATTCAATTGGTCGCTGGTCTTAGAAAAATAGAAATGGATTTAAATTTCTGCAAAAGAAACACAGTTTGTCTTTGAAACCTCCTTAAACAGGCTTTGAATGGAGCTCAACTCAGTATCACACTAAGCAAATGTTAGAGTAATATGAAGCATCTGGGTGCAGAATTGCGGTTTAAGCTTTTCTGTTTCTTCTGGATTTTTTTCAGAGCTGCATAAACATGACAAGTTCTAGAACGAGATTAGAATAGTTTGAAGATTTCTGTGCGCTCAAATGTATTTGGTTGACCTGTCTTGGAATCCGCTGTCTGTTGTGTTCATAACTGTATCCCTTAAAACTCATCTTTGATCACCAAAATGAATGTTTTTTTCCTTGAATACCGTGTCTTTAGGCCTTAAAATATCTTGAATGTAACTCGACACCCTTGCCTCATTTAGTAGGCGTGGTTATATGAATATGTAAATGAGCCCCGCCTCCACTCACTCACTCAGCTCAGAGATCCACTGGTTGACGATCACACGTTGATCTGATTGGTTACAAGGTAGTTTGTGACGTCAGAAACACCAGCGATTTCAAAGCGTGTGTTTGAGACTGTCTTTGGTTCACTGCAGTTTTAAGGAGGAAATACTCAGCAATGGTGTCGACTTATGAATTTACACATGGTTTGTGTTAAAGTATATTAAAAACACCACATAGACATATAAACAACATTAAAAGCTGGATTTTCACCACAGGGGGACTTAGTGGCTATTAATTCAATTGGTCGCTGGTCTTAGAAAAATAGAAATGGATTTAAATTTCTGCAAAAGAAACACAGTTTGTCTTTGAAACCTCCTTAAACAGGCTTTGAATGGAGCTCAACTCAGTATCACACTAAGCAAATGTTAGAGTAATATGAAGCATCTGGGTGCAGAATTGCGGTTTAAGCTTTTCTGTTTCTTCTGGATTTTTTTCAGAGCTGCATAAACATGACAAGTTCTAGAACGAGATTAGAATAGTTTGAAGATTTCTGTGCGCTCAAATGTATTTGGTTGACCTGTCTTGGAATCCGCTATCTGTTGTGTTCATAATTGTATCCCTTAAAACTCATCTTTGATCACCAAAATGAATGTTTTTTCCTTGAATACCGTGTCTTTAGGCCTTAAAATATCTTGAATGTAACTCGACACCCTTGCCTCATTTAGTATGCGCGGTTATATGAATATGTAAATGAGCCCCGCCTCCACTCACTCACTCAGCTCAGAGATCCACTGGTTGACGATCACACGTTGATCTGATTGGTTACAAGGTAGTTTGTGACGTCAGAAACACCAGCGATTTCAAAGCGTGTGTTTGAGACTGTCTTTGGTTCACTGCAGTTTAAAGGAGGAAATACTCAGCAATGCTGTCGACTTATGAATTTACACATGGTTTGTCTTAAAGCATATTAAAAACAACACATACGCATATAAACAACATTAAAAGGGGGACATTATTATCTTCATGCCTTATAGTCGCATTTAGGGCGATACTATTGTTTACATTTTGCGACAATACTAGCAATCAAGCAGTTAAAATTTGCTATATAATATGTATAATGTTATGTGCATGTACTGCATGTATGCGGATAAAGTTGGACATACTCATATACAGTGCAATGCATAAGTTAATACACCCATGCTAAAGTTGACTAAAAAGAGGAATAAAAAATCATATTTTGGAAATTGAACTTAATGCCTTAATTTAAAAAATTAGGAAAAATCCAACCTTTAAGGACACCAATTTTCTTTGTGAATGAATAATGTATCGTAAATAAATAAATGTTCTTCCTTAAAATACATGGTGCATAAGTTAGTACACCCCTATGTTAAATTCCCATAGAGGCAGGCAGATTTTTATTTTTAAAGGCCAGTTACTTCATGGATCCAGGATACTATGCATCCTGATAAAGTTCCCTTGGCCTTTGGAATTAAAATAGCCCCACATCATCACATAGCCTTCACCATACCTAGAGATTGGCATGATTTTATTTCAGTTAGCCTAAAAGCTAGTTTGATTTGCATTGCTGAAATGCAAAATTGGTGTCCTTAAAGGTTGGATTTTTCCTAATTTTTTAAATTAAGGCATTAAGTTCAATTTCCAAAATATGATTTTTTATTCCTCTTTTTAGTCAACTTTAGCATGGGTGTATTAACTTATGCATTGCACTGTATATCCAACTTTATATTAAGTCAAGTCACCTTTATTTATATAGCGCTTTTTACAATACAGATTTGTATCAAAGCAGCTTCACAGTGATAACATGAAAATAATACAACAAAGTTTGTTTCTAGAAGAAAATTGCCTCATTGTCCACCGAAAGGCAGATCAGTAATATTGTTGAGTGTTAAATGTTCCCAACTAAGCAAGCCAAAAGCCAAGGCAACTGGGTTAAGAGCTGGGTGATAATATAGGTACATTTTGCGCCGATATAAACAATCAAGCAGTTGATCATCATAAATGAAGTATCATTTGAAAGCTTAAAATTGGAAACAGTGTTACATTTTTGTGATATCAACTTCAAATTTGAAACACAACTTGGTTAAACACATGGCTTTAATTTTAGAGTCCAAATGATTTCGCACAATATCATGGATGCACCGATATGAACATTTTGGCCGATACCGATAACCGATTATTCTTTATATTTGAAAGCCGATAACCGATATATTGGCCGATTAATCTAAATCCAAATTATTAGATCATTTTTGAGAGCCTGAATACAAAAACAAAAGTCTCACCCTTAAAATCCATGTCCCAAACGCACAATTATAATGTTCACATTATAATTTTATGTAGCCTATATGACAGACTTGCGTTGCACTTAACTATATTTTCCTTTTTGAAGTGATTCCAATCATATTTCAAGCAATTAAAAACCATCATGTGATCAGTGCGCATCTAAAGAGTCTCAACTGAAGGAAATAATACATTATTTATCGACTTTAATATATCAGCCAAATTTTCTTATTGGGCCGATAACGATAACATTAAAAATGAACATTTATCGGCTGATACCGATTTGGTGGCCGATATATCGTGCATCCCCACACAATATATACTTTGTTGTATAAAATAAAAGTTCCTTTAAAGTAAACTTAAACTTCTATAACTTTTTATTCACACAAAAATAGCTTTATTGCAATATATGAGTGATATAAATGACCTTCAGCCCTAGTGAGAAACATGGACTTTTCCGAATGTGAGTGTGAGAAGCTTGTAGACGAAGACATGTTTTGTTTGGATTTCTGTGCAGGGCCACTGATCCACTTTATCTTCAGATTATTTGTGTATCTCTGCAATAAATGTCTCGCAGACTCAAACTCTTGCGTGTCTATCCTTACATGGTCTGACAAACATTGCCCTCGTTTTCAATCATGCTTTCCAAGCCAGAGTCGTCCGAATGACCTTATATGATCTGAACTCATCGTGGCTACGTGGTCAGCTACAGAAAAATACAGGAATATCAACTATTTACAGTATATAGTTAAATTCATGAAGGAGTTGCTGACTGACTCACTTTACAGCTTCTTTCCAAATAGATAAATGGACATGATTTGAAAGTAGAATTTAAAAGAGAGTGTGTTTAATCCAAACACGGATTCAGTCCCCTGAGAGTAAACAAAAGCAGGAGGGTGTGTAGATTTATGATGACACAACAACACAGAATCTGCATGTTACACAATAAGCAGGAGAAAACTATGAGCCACAGCTCACAGGTCAAAGCAAAGGTCACTGATTCACATGATGACACACACACACACACACCCTCAGTTACATCAGCAGATTTGGACAGTCACTTTTAAAAGCTAATATGCATTTCTGCACACGAAATGTAGTTCAAATAGTAGTGCAATGTCAAGGTCAGTGGAGGGAATGCATGAACTAATAAATATAATCCATATACATTTAATGCAATGTTAGTCACGCTGCAAAAAATGATAAATAAAGATTATTGGGTAACACTTTATTTTAGTGTCCTTGTTACATGTACTTACCATAGTAATAACAGTAAATTATGCATAATTACATGCAACTAACCCTCAACCAAACCCTAATCTTACCCTAACCCTATAGTAAGCACATGTTAATTAATATTACAATGACACCTTAAAATAAAGTGTAACCGATTATTGTATAAAAATACTGTTTTTCTATTTAATTCAAAGTGTTACTTGCCGTTTCTTTGTAATTGTTTGTGAAATTTAGAGTGAAAATTTCTTTCTACACCATTTTTTTTTCAGTGCACATTACATAAGGATACAAATGCATATATTTATATAAAAGAAATATAAAAATGAATTGCGAATAAGAGTTTTACAGAGTTATGCTCTGTGCTGTCACGTCTCTTCGCGTGACACTAGTGAAACCAGACTTCATTCACCTCAATGGAAAGCATGTTTACACTGTCTGAATCGTTCCCTCTTCCCTATATAGTGCACTATGTGCCGTTCACCGTGCAGAAAACAGTAAACGTGACCGATTTTAGCTGCAGCTTCTATTTAAAATGTAGGGGGCGGAGCTTCAGATTCTAGAGAGCATTTGATTGGACAGAAAATCTGATGAGAAGTTGAAGTGCAGAGTGATGTCATCAAAATCATTGATCCAGAGACTGTACGTTTTCGATGCAAATATCTTCTAAATGCGATTTTTTTTTGTCATTGTTTTGGAGCACACCAGCTTATAGATAACAGTAAAACATATTCATACTAAAAGTCAAAAAGCTTTGATTTCATGGGGACTTTAAAAGGTGTCATTTCTAAATGGGTTTGTAAAAATAATGATTGTTTTTCTGTCACAGACTCTCCCTGTCTGAGCGACCTGCCTATAGGCTATTGTGAGCGGTTGGTCTCCCTGGACGTCAGGGGTCGGCAGAGGTCACAGGGGTCGTCAGGGGTCGTCAGGGGCGCAGGACCCCGAGGAAACTTCATCTCGTGCTTCCCCTCGAGCAGTTCCTGTGCGTGTCTCTCCAGATCCCGGCTCGTGTCTCTGATCGAAGGCCAGAAACAGGAGAAGACAACAGGGTTGACAGTAGCCGCGTTTCCATTACCCTTCAAATTGCGCAAATTGAAATTGCGAATTGAAAATACGCCCAATGGAAACACGTACATTTTGCAAAAACTCCCATTTATCGCACAAAAAAGTTTTTCCGCTCGCATGAGGAGGTTTTTCAGGCAATTCGAAAAATAAATATTTCGCGAAACTGCAATGGAAACAGTTTTTGCGCATTTACAGGTCACCTGACGTAGACGACGCGGTGTGATTGGACAGAATACGAGACTGAGCTCTTTATTAAATTCATAAAAGACAAAAGAATTACAGGAATACTGGATTCTAAACCTCAAAGAAATGCCACAATCAAGAGATCGAAGCAGGAATGAGTGAGAAACACCCAGAAACACCTCATATGTGCCGCTCACAGTATAAGGGTCAGTGATTGGATAACACACACATACGACCTTTGATTAATAATAATGGCCAGAGCGGTGGCTGGGATATACATAAACCTACCAACGTTTGTTGCCATGATTTTTGGAAGGACTTATCACGAGAGGAAAAAATAAATTAGTCGCATAACATCGGTTAATGGAAACAAAATAGTTTTTTGTCGACATTTAGAAAAAATCGCAAAAGTTTTGCCCAAATCTGTAATGGAAACGCGCCCACAGACACTGACACGTGTGCCGGCTGAAGGATGTCCTGAACGCGATGGGCTGATGTTTGGCTTCTCAGAAACCCTTGCATCCTCAACCCGGCAACCCTGCGGCATACTGACCGTCACCATGGCAACTCGCTCCCGGGGCTCATGGGAAGGATGGAGGACAGTAGTGGAGGTTTGTGGATAAAGAAAAGATTCCTACGTCAAGCATCAATATTGCTGTAATGCTTACGACTGGGATCTCTAAGTTTTAATTTCAGTGTGTGACTCGTCCTGCTGCGCTTGTGCTCTAGATGAATGATTCCTTTATAGGAGAATTAATAATAATAATAATAATAATAATAATAAAGAATTGTGTTGTTACATCACTATGTGAGATCAGACTGACAATTTTACCTTTTGCCTGAAGACTTTTGCATTGTGGCCTTCACATTATTGCTTTCAATGATTAAATAATTATTTTAATTATAATATATTTTTTAAAATAAATTAAATATAAATGTATAAATGAAATATAAATATGTTAAATATATTTTGTAATATTGTATTATACATGTTATGCGCTATTCTATTCTATGATCATTATTGTTATTGTATGTATTATTCGTATAGATTAATCACAATTAAATGCATCTAACATAAAAGTTTGTAAATATATTATGTGTGTGTTTTTATATATATGTATATATATACATATACACACACACATACTATATATTTACAAACTTTTATGTTAGATGCATTTAATTGTGATTAATCGATTTTACAGCACTTATATAATCACACTTAATGGCATCTAGCAAACATTTGTATATGTGTGTGTGTGTATATATATCTGTGTATATATATATATATATATATGTATGTATGTGTGTGTGTGTGTATATTTATATTTATGTGTGTGTGTGTGTGTGTGTGTGTGTGTATATATTTATATTCATGTGTGTGTGTATATCTATCTATATATAAATAACTTTTTTAATTCACTTTTACTGCAAAATATATATTTTTTTCCCTTTGATTTTTGTGGTGATGAAATGTTACCTTGACATTTATCATGCAATTCATATATATTTGCACATATATTTAATTTTGCATGACCGGCGTCTGTGTAAAGCAACGACTTAAGCATGACGCAGGGACTTCAGTGAACAGCGTGTGTGTGCTAAACGAATGAATACGATATTCTCCTCAAACCCCATGAAAACTCTAAATCTGTGTGTGTTATGAGTCTATTTCCATACACACTTTGATTCCTGAACTTGATGTTCTAGCTATAGCCTGTTAGCATAATCATATTCTGTTTGATGTCTGCGGTCTGTGTCTGTATAATGAAGCCAATTACGGACAGCTCTTCTGTTGCTCACTGCACTTCCAGATCAGTTCTGTTGTTAAAGGGGCAAACGCGGTGGTAAACACCATGGCATCTCTTCAAGGTTAATAGATGTCTACAAGGCGAACACACGTTAGCAGCTCCACATTTAGCCTCCAGTGTTCATATGTTTATTGATCCAGTGTTTTATTTCAGCAGATCATCATATTTTAGCGACTGAGCTCTTTGCAGCAGTGGGTAATTGCCGACATCTTTGTGTTAAGATTGTGTTGTTTTCTGTTTGGATGCTAGTTTTGTGAATAAGACACTCAATTAGTGGAGCTTATTATTTTTCATGGAGATAAAAGTTATAAGATTAGAAAGGTGGCTAATGGCTGAAAGTCAGTATGGATGTGATTATAGTAGGGCTGGGAAAAAATTAATCGCGATTAATCGCATCCAAAATAAAAGTTTGTGTTTGCATATTATATGTGTGTGTACTGTGTATAATTATTTTGTATATATAAATACACACATATGCATGTATTTATTTTAGAAATATTTGCATGTATATACTGTATATAAATTTATACATAATTTATATTATATATAAATATAAATAATTTATATATAAATAAAAAAAAATCTTAAATATATACATGCATATGTGTGTATTTATATATACAAAATAATTATACACAGTACACACACATATATTATGCAAACACAAACTTTTATTTTGGATGCGATTAATCGCGATTAATTTTTTCCCAGCCCAAGATTATAGATAGCAAGTGTTTACATATTTTCATACACAATGTTTTCTCAAAATTCAGGGTTATAATAGTTCATTAAAAATAAAACCATAAAATGTGTCACTTGAAATAAAATAAACTTAACTGACATAAAATAAACTTTTTAGTTTATTTTGTTTGTTAATAAAAAATTACACAACAAAATTAACTTAAATTAAACCAAAATAAAAACTAATTAAAATTATTAGTGACTATAATAGTATTTCAGTGATACTAAAATAACACTGTCAAAATTCAGTAAACATATTTGCAGCAGTGATATTTTAGAATTATTTATATACTATTTTAATACTTATGAATATTTTGAATTAGCTTTTAAATGTATATTTTTGATTTTTATGTGCTTTTGTCAATTTTATTCTTTTTTTATATTTCTATTTAGCTTTAAATTCATTTTATTTTAGTAATTTTAGTACTCCAACATTAGCTTATTTTATTTGTTACAGTTTTTAATCTTACATTTCTTTTTATTTCTATATATTACTTTATTTCAATTACCGTAAACAATTTTGATAGTTTTAGTGTTCATTTTAGGTAATAATGATGACAACACTATTTTGAATACATAAATGAAGCGCCATCCAGTGAGAGTAAAGCTTCTGTTTAGCATATGATGCAAATAATCTATCAAATGAAACCTATCTCTCAGTCGTCTGGTGCTCTTTCACTTTCCCTCATTTATCCTGCTTGTCTTCTTCTGCCACATTTCTAATCTTTGCAGTTTCCACTCATCTTGATTTATGTAATCTAGCCCGTCACATCAGCCCACAACATGTTCTAACTACGCCCTGTTCTTCAATATCATGAGTGATTCTTTGCAGGAAAGGGTCGGAAAACTCAGCTCAGCCTCTAGTAACAGAAGCCCACAGTGCAGTGTGTTTGTTTGTGGGCAGATGTAGTAACGTAGTAAGTTGCATAAGCGTTCGGGTCTCTGGAAAACTTTTCACACTTACATAATCAAGAGCTCTCGAAGCAGCACTATCAATTTTACATGGAGCTCATGCATCATTCAGGAAAACTGCTTTTCCTGTTTATCTCCTGATTTCTCAAGGCGAACCGGGAGCTTCTTCAGATGCATCCTTCAACAGATCGTAGATTAAGATCGACCCGACGCTCTCTTGAGAACAACTTCCATGAGAATACTGTAGCTATGTTTCCATCCACCTATTTTTATGCAAATTTGGGGATATTGAAAAGAAAACACTGGATGCAAATGCCATAAATTCTAAAAATGTGCATATAAAACTTATGGATATGTTTTTAAATCTGATAAGAAGTCATGTGCTTAAAGTCCCGAATTCCCAGCAGAAAGCCGAGGATGTGACTGGATAACTGATTAACCGTCAGATCTCTCATTTACGCAAAAAGCTCCTGATTGGAGCAACTTCCAATTTTACACTGCTTTATTGCTTTATTCGCAGATGTTTTATGCGATATTCCAAGTTAAATTTGCAACCTGGGATGGAAACAGCTAATGATAGAGTCGTATGTTTTATCTTGATGTTTATTGCGTCATGCCCCATTTTGTTGGTGATATAGGCTAATAGTATGAATATAATAGTATGAAAATACATATTTTTTGTGCACAAATTTTCCTCAAAATGTATTAAACATATTTGGAACAATGTTATTCCAGTAGCACTGTTAGTCTGTTAAGTGAACGTAAAGAGTTGAGAAAGAAACCGGATGCGTATCATTATATTGGATCCGTGCATTCGCTCTTAAAGTGACAGTAGCCTATAAATCCCTGCTGCCGTCTGTCATTAACGTTAATCAAACAACAAAACACAGCTTTAACAAAGATTAATCTGTACAGTGAACGCTATAGTGTTATTTAATATCATTAAAAAGTCTGATATTAATACAATTATAACCTGCTTTTTCTCAAGGCGAACCGGGAGCTTCTTCAGATCCTTCAACAGACGAAAGATCGTAGATTAATCTAAGAGACGTAGATGCTCTCCTGAGAACAACTTCCATGAGAATACTATAGCTATGTTTCCATCCACCTATTTTCATGCAGATTTGGGGATATTACATGAGAAAACACTGGATGCTCTTGAACACATGCGATGGAAACTGCTTTATTCGCAGATGTTTTATGCGATATTCCAATATTGCGTACAAGTTAAATTCACAACCTCAGATGAAAACAGCTAATGATAGACTAGTATGTTTTATCTTGATGTTTATTTGGTCGTGCCCCATTTTGCTGGCGTTCCTACATTTATTTATCAGTTATTATATACTTCCCATTTAATGTTGTAAAAATCAGTTTCATCTGTAAAGCAGCTCTACAGAAGACAGAAGCTTTGTTATTCAGCTCAAGTCAGTTTCGGATTGATTCAGTTCAGTCGTCGATGTCATTATCCAGCTCAGATCGGTTCAAATTGAACAGATTAACTAATAGTATTAGAGACCTACACAACTGCCTCTTATTTGCATCACTAATTCAATGATTTACAGTCGCTGAGTGCAAACATTACTGTATATGTGAACGTCCCTTCAGTCACCGAACTCATTCTGACAAGATTTACTGGTGTGTTTTGTGTATGTATTTAGTATATTTTATTTAAGGCAAGGCAACATTACTCATTTTCATTTAGTTTAACTTGTACTATAATAGCTAAAACTTAAATAAAAAAATAAAACTATATAGACATATTTAAAAAAAACAAAAAGCTAATAAATAATTACATAACAAAATTAACTAAAATTAAAACTAAATTATTAGTGACTATAATAGTATTTCAGTGATACTAAAATAACAGTCAAAATTCAGTAAACATATTTGCAGCAGTGATATTTTAGAATTATTTATATACTATTTTAATACTTATGAATATTTTGAATTAGCTTTTAAATTTATATTTTTAAAGGTTTTAGTAATTATGTGCTTTTGTCAATTTTATTAGTTTAAAAAAAAAATCTGTAGCTTTCATTTATTTTTATTTGAGTAATTTTAGTACTCCAACATTAGCTTATTTTATTTGTTAAAGTTTTAATCTTACATTTTATAAATTATTTTATTTAAGCTTTATTTCAATCACTGTAAACAATTTAAATAGTTTTAGTGTTAATTTTAGGTAATAATGATGACAACACTATTTTGAATACATAAATTAAGCGCCGTCCAGTGAGAGTAAAGCTTCTGTTTTGCATATGATGCAAATAATAATTCAATTTTTGTGTTTTGTCTCTATCCATCTGAATCTCCACCCTCGGATATTTCTGTTCCCGTTTCAGGAGTTTTTGCCTGGGTTCATATGGAGTTTGCGTTTTTCTCTCTTCGGCTCTGTATGGTTTCGCTCATCCAGACTCTTCACACTCAGTGTTGCAGACAGAAGGCGTCTCGCAGCGGGAGTCTCTCACACACACGTCGCTGTTGTTGTTGTTGTTGTTGTTGTTGTTATATACACCAGGGACGGAGCCAGCGATGACGATTACATGTTTCTCCTGCTAATGTTCTCTCTCAGCACACAGAGCCGATTCGAGTCAACATGAGTTGTAAGGGTTAAAAGGTTATTGGCTGATAGTCAGTATGGATGTGATAATAACGACAGCATGTTCTGTATATGCAGTTGTGGTCAGAATGATTGGCACCCCTGGTAAATATGATCAAAGATGGCTGTAAAACTAAATCTGCATTGTTTATCCTTTTGATCTTTCGTTAATATTTTTTTTGCAAAACTCCAACCTTTTATTGAAGTAAATGAATTAAAAGTGGGGGGGAAATCATATTATGAAATAGGCAAGGCAAGTGTATTTATATAGCACATTTCATACACTAATTAAAAGTGCTTTACAGAAAGGAATTAAAATAATCACAAAATAAGAAATTAAAAGAGATATATGATACAGTTATAAAATTAATTAAGATTAAAAAAAAAGTACAAAGATTATACATAGATCAATTTCTCATCTGGCAAAAAAATGCCTATCATATATGCCTATCGTATATCATATTTTTCACAACTCCCAGTTTTACTCTGAGATTTTTCCAAAATAAATGTTTTCTCCAAAACACGTGTGCCATAATTATTGGCACCCTTTTATTAATTATTGCCTTTTTGCAACCTCCTTTTCCCAAGATAACAGCTCTGTTTTCTCCTATAATGCCGGATGAGTTTGGAGAACACCTGACCAGAGATCAGAGATCATTCCTCCATACAGAATCTCTCCAGATCCTCCATTCCTCCATACAGAATCTCTCCAGATCCTCCATTCCTCCATACAGAATCTCTCCAGATCCTTCATTCCTCCATACAGAATCTCTCCAGATCCTCCATTCCTCCATACAGAATCTCTCCAGACCCTTCATTCATACAGAATCTCTCCAGATCCTCCATTCCTCCATACAGAATCTCTCCAGACCCTTCATTCCTCCATACAGAATCTCTCCAGATCCTCCATTCCTCCATACAGAATCTCTCCAGACCCTTCATTCATACAGAATCTCTCCAGATCCTCCATTCCTCCACACAGAATCTCTCCAGACCCTTCATTCCTCCATACAGAATCTCTCCAGACCCTTCATTCATACAGAATCTCTCCAGATCCTCCATTCCTCCATACAGAATCTCTCCAGATCCTTCATTCATACAGAATCTCTCCAGATCCTTCATTCATACAGAATCTCTCCAGATCCTCCATTCCTCCATACAGAATCTCTCCAGATCCTTCATTCCTCCATATAGAATCTCTCCAGACCCTTCATTCATACAGAATCTCTCCATATCCTCCATTCCTCCATACAGAATCTCTCCAGATCCTCCATTCCTCCATACAGAATCTCTCCAGATCCTTCATTCCTCCATACAGAATCTCTCCAGACCCTCCATTCCTCCATACAGAATCTCTCCAGATCCTCCATTCCTCCACACAGAATCTCTCCAGATCCTTCATTCCTCCATACAGAATCTCTCCAGATCCTCCATTCCTCCATACAGAATCTCTCCAGATCCTCCATTCCTCCACACAGAATCTCTCCAGATCCTCCATTCATACAGAATCTCTCCAGACCCTTCATTCCTCCACACAGAATCTCTCCAGATCCTTCATTCCTCCATACAGAATCTCTCCAGATCCTCCATTCCTCCATACAGAATCTCTCCAGATCCTCCATTCCTCCACACAGAATCTCTCCAGATCCTCCATTCATACAGAATCTCTCCATATCCTCCATTCCTCCATACAGAATCTCTCCAGATCCTCCATTCCTCCATACAGAATCTCTCCAGATCCTTCATTCCTCCACACAGAATCTCTCCAGATCCTTCATTCATACATACAGAATCTCTCCAGATCCTCCATTCCTCCACACAGAATCTCTCCAGATCCTCCATTCCTCCACACAGAATCTCTCCAGATCCTTCATTCCTCCACACAGAATCTCTCCAGATCCTTCATTCATACAGAATCTCTCCAGATCCTCCATTCCTCCATACAGAATCTCTCCAGATCCTCCATTCCTCCACACAGAATCTCTCCAGATCCTTCATTCATAGAGAATCTCTCCAGATCCTCCATTCCTCCACACAGAATCTCTCCAGATCCTTCATTCATACAGAATCTCTCCAGATCCTTCATTCCTCCATACAGAATCTCTCCAGATCCTTCATTCATACAGAATCTCTCCAGATCCTCCATTCCTCCATACAGAATCTCTCCAGATCCTCCATTCCTCCATACAGAATCTCTCCAGATCCTTCATTCCTCCATACAGAATCTCTCCAGACCCTTCATTCATACAGAATCTCTCCAGATCCTCCATTCCTCCATACAGAATCTCTCCAGATCCTTCATTCATACAGAATCTCTCCAGATCCTCCATTCCTCCATACAGAATCTCTCCAGATCCTTCATTCATACAGAATCTCTCCAGATCCTCCATTCCTCCATACAGAATCTCTCCAGATCCTCCATTCCTCCATACAGAATCTCTCCAGATCCTCCATCCCTCCATACAGAATCTCTCCAGATCCTTCATTCATACAGAATCTCTCCAGACCCTTCATTCATACAGAATCTCTCCAGATCCTCCATTCCTCCATACAGAATCTCTCCAGATCCTTCATTCATACAGAATCTCTCCAGATCCTCCATTCCTCCATACAGAATCTCTCCAGATCCTTCATTCATACAGAATCTCTCCAGATCCTTCATTCCTCCATACAGAATCTCTGCAGATCCTTCATTCCTCCATACAGAATCTCTCCAGACCCTTCATTCATACAGAATCTCTCCATATCCTCCATTCCTCCATACAGAATCTCTCCAGATCCTCCATTCCTCCATACAGAATCTCTCCAGATCCTTCATTCCTCCATACAGAATCTCTCCAGACCCTTCATTCATACAGAATCTCTCCAGATCCTCCATTCCTCCACACAGAATCTCTCCAGATCCTTCATTCATACAGAATCTCTCCAGATCCTCCATTCCTCCATACAGAATCTGTTTAGATGTTTTATCTGTTGATATTTGCTACAATCCATGATACCATGTATCTGAACAAGATGTCCAGGACCTCCAGCAAAAAAAATAGGCCCACAACATTAAAGATCCAGCAGTATATTTAACCGTAGACATGGGGTGCTTTTTATCCCTGTTTGCACCAAACACATCTGCTGGGTTTGCTGCCAAAAAGCCCTTTTTTTAGTTTCATCTGACCACAGAACCTCATCCCAGTTGAAGTCCCAGTTGTGTCTGACCACTGAATATGCTGGAGTTTGTTTTTGGAGGAGTGAGGAGGACACTCTTTTTGTTTTCTTGAAACCTTCCCAAACAACATGTGGGGATGTAGAGTTTTTTTTTTTTTTTTTTTTAAGGCTTTCTGACCCCAAGACTCAAGTAATCTCTGCAATTCTCCATCTGGGATCCTTAGAGAGTCTTTGGCCACTCAAACTTCCCTCCTTATCATGCATTAAGACAATATAGACACACGTCCTCTTCCTGGCAGATTCATAACATCTTTAGTTGATTGGAAGTTCCTAATTTTTGCCCTGATGGTCAAAATGGGGATTTTCAATGCTTTATCTATTTTCTTACAGCCACTTTCTATTTTGTGAAGCTCAATAATCTTTTGATGCACATCAGAACTATATTCTTTGGTTTTACTCATTGTGGTAAAACCAAAGTTTTTTTTTACTCAAACAAGAAGTCATAGCTAGACAATTTCATGTTTAGTCACCCTGGTGTGATAAAAATGTTAAATATTCATGAAAATATACTTCTGAAAATATAAAAAATTCTAGGGGTGCCAATAATTGTGGTCAACGTGTTTTGGAGAAAAACATTTATTTCATAATGTGATTCCCCCACTTTCAATTTTTTTACTGCACTGAAAGCTTGGAGTTTTGTGAATTTTTTGAATGAAAGATCAAAAGAATTCATATTTTTACAGCCATTTTTGATCATATTTACCAGGGGTGCCAATAAAACTGTACATCATTTTGTACACAATTTTTCCAGTAGCACTGTTAGTCTGTTAAGTGAACGTAAAGAGTTGAGAGAGAAACCGGATGCGTATCATTATATTGGATCTGTGCATTCGCTCTTAAAGTGACAGTAGCCTATAAATCCCTGCTGCCGTCTGTCATTAACGTTAATCAAACAACAAAACACAGCTTTAACGAAGATTAATCTGTATCTAATCTACAGTGTTATTTAATTTCATTAAAAAGTCTAATATTTAAAAAAAATCATTTAAAAAAAATGTAATAATAATTTTTAAAAAACATTTTCGGTTTCAGTTTTTGTTTCGGTATGCTCTATGTAAAAGTATATAAATATATATACAAATATACATGGTGGTCGTTTAAAAAATTCACATTAGTTGAAGGATGAAAGCAACCTGGAACACAGAACAAAGAAACCCGTAACTATTTATCATTTATCATCATCTTACAGTCTTTCAACTTGTCCTTCAGCTGCCAACCCATAATCAGAGGACAGAGTCTTTCTCACAATGGGCCGTTGATCTCTTTACCGGGGTAGAGTGATGTTTATGATGGTGTAAGCACTCCAGTTCACTCATTCACCCTCAAAGAACACGCTTCTGTTTTCCATTTCAAAGAGGCAGGGTTTTCCACAGCGAGGCTGATTAGAGAATTAGCCGAATTACCTTGATACGAGAGGCTTCATTACGGATTCAAGATGCACATCAAAGCCGTGCTGTTATTGTGCTTACCTCATCAAAACTGATGAATTAGGGATCTTTTTATCCTGCTTTACACCTCACATTTATCTTAAAGGGATAGGCCACCCTCAAAAATATTTATATTTGGTGCACTATTGCTTTAAAGAATAGCTTTATTTTTAGAATATGTAGAATTTACATTTTTGCGTGAATTATTGCTATACATTTTTGTCCAAGTATACTATTTATTATTATATACGAAAATATATATGAAACAAAATTACTTGCATTGTGAAATAAGATTTTGGTCATATCGCCCAACCCTATTATTATTGGGTTAGAGATATTGATTTTTAATTAGTTTTTGTGACAAGATATACAAGAAAACACCCAAGTCTGTTATCAAGAACTCTTGGGTGTTGGGCAGCAAGACTTTAACTAATAAACTCACTATTATTAAGAATGGACACTCTCTTATTAAACATATTTGTGTTTAATATTGCGTTTATTGAACTCTCTCTCTCTCTCTCTCTCTCTCTCTCTCTCTCTCTCTCTCTCTCTCTCTCTCTCACACACTCACACACACACACACACACACATACACACTCACACACACACACACACACACACATACACACACACACACACACACACACACACACACACACACACACACACACACACACACACTCGAACACACACCACATACACAAACACACTCTCTTTCTCAAACACACACACACTATGTCTCACACACAGATACACACATTCTCTTAAACACACACTCACACTCTCACTCACACACACACACACACACTCACACTCACACTCACACACATTCACACTCACATACACATTCACACACAGACACACTGTCACACACACACACACACACACACACACACACACACACACACACACACACACACACACACACACACACACACACACACAGTTGTGCGGTCGCTGTATTCACTTTCATGCTGTTGTGTGTTGTGGAGCCGCATCACTCGTGTCGTCACCATAGCAACAATCAGCAGAGGATGGACAAGCAGCCTTGAGGATTAGACACTTGAAAAACAGCCTTTCAAACTCGATGTGTTTTACACAGTGTGAGTCAAAGTGAATAACATGTTGTGTGTGTGTATATAGTCCATATACAAATACAAACTTGTATGTTAGATGCGATTAATCAGTTTGACAGCACTAATATACAGTATATATAATAGAATATCTGTTTGTTACCTCTGTTCATTTAAACATAATGCACCCAAAAAAGGGCAAAAACTGACTGAAATAAACAGTTTTGTTGTGATATCATCTGTTTCAGATCAGTTTCCCCCGACGGCATGTAAACAACAAACCAGACTGTGATTTAGTGGATTATCATGTTGGTCAGTGTTTTCCTGGGCCGTTCTTGTCCAGAATAGACTGCAAAAGGATATATCAGGAATATATAATAAGCACCATGATAATGTCAGTATGTTATTTATTAACTAAAATAAAGACATTCAGCAGCATTACTGAACATCTGAACCAGTCTCCAAAAGGGATGTTTGAGACCGAGATGAAATTAAATTTGTTGTAAAAGGGCACTGTCCGCTTCACGACGACTGAACGACTTACATCTTAATGAATGGAGAATGACGTCTCGACTGAC
Source organism: Rutilus rutilus (assembly GCF_951802725.1). Lineage (NCBI taxonomy): Eukaryota > Metazoa > Chordata > Actinopteri > Cypriniformes > Leuciscidae > Rutilus > Rutilus rutilus. Next base: position 2,393,856 of record NC_140225.1, read on the forward strand.
TAAAGTACAAACTGATTAGTAGAAAATTGGCATCTTCACCGCCTCACATTCACATCACAGTTGCACAAGTAAACTTTGTAACGCAAGTTAATAAATGTGAAGAATTACTGATTAGTGCCACGTCTGTATTATAATTCCCTTTGGTTGTTAATTGACGTCTATGTAAAATGTTTAATCACAAGCCAAGATCAAGGCTGCCTTTGATTTTTTTGACCAATTTCTCCTTTATAATCATGTTATATTTCGTAAATGGAAAAGTCTTTGTCATTCAAAATATGGAAGTACTGTGCAAAAAAGATTTACAATAGATAGATGGATGGATGGATAGAATGATAGATGGATGGAATGATAGATGGAAGGATGGATAGATAGAATGATGGATGGTTAGAATGATAGATAGAATGATGGATGGATGGATGGATAGATAGAATGATGGATGGATAGAATGATAGATGGATGGATAGAATGATAGATTGAATGATGGATGGATGGATAGAATGATAGATGGTTAGAATGATAGATAGAACGATGGATGGATGGATGGATAGAATGATAGATAGATGGATGGATGGATGGATGGATAGATAGAATGATAGATAGAATGATGGATGGATGGATAGATAGATAGAATGATAGATAGAATGATGGATGGATAGAATGATAGATGGATGGATAGAATGATAGATTGAATGATGGATGGATGGATAGAATGATAGATGGTTAGAATGATAGATAGAACGATGGATGGATGGATGGATGGATAGAATGATAGATAGATGGATGGATGGATGGATGGATGGATGGATGGATAGAATGATAGATGGATGGATGGATGATAGAGAACGATGGATGGATGGATGGATGATAGAACGATAGATGTAAAGATGGATGGATGGATGATAGATAGAACAATGGATGGATGGATGCTAGAACGATGGATGGATGGATGGATGATAGAGCGATGGATGGATGGATAGAATGATAGAACGATGGATGGATGGATGATAGAACGATAGATGTAAAGATGGATGGATGGATGATAGATAGAACAATGGATGGATGGATGCTAGAACGATGGATGGATTGATGGATGATAGAGCGATGGATGGATGGATAGAATGATAGAACGATAGATGTATGACTGAGAAATAAACATGCATGTTAAAACTGTAACCCAAATGAATGAATTCAAACACATAAATCTCACATTCTGACCTAAATCTGGAGTCTCTCAGTGTGAAGGCCGACTCAGAACCTCTTGTGTTTGTGCCGTTGTGTTTTCCTACAGCAGGAACAGCATCACTGAAGCTTCTACACACACACACACACACACACACACACACGAGGTCAGCGGCGGCCAGATGCTCAGTTACCATGGCAACCGTTCCACAGCGAAAAGCATCGCTTTATATCCTCCTGGAACATCAGTGCAAACGTGTCTCACTCGACCAGACGCTCAACGTCCTTCAGATAGAGCTGTTGAGGAGAGCATTGAGATTTGGTGAATTATATATTAATGCTCATGTTTTATGTTTCAGATCCCAGAGATCTCAACATGGTGTGTGTCAAATAATCATTTAGAAGCCTTTAATTATGCTTTGAATCAGATGTTCGTATCATTGAAGATTTAGCCCTCATAAAGTGAGAATATAGATGATTATAATGAAAATATCATACTTTTGTTAAAATGGTGGTTGATTATGATTTGACTTTTTTAACTTTAGTTAGTGTGTAATGTTGCTGTTTGAGCATAAACAACATCTGCAAAGTTATGACGCTCAAAGTTCAAAGCAAAGGGAGATATTTGCTTTTAAAGAAATCGCTTTTTAAGGACTACAACAAACGGCTGGTAGAGACTACACCACATTCCTCCCGGGTTAGTGACATCACCAACCCTAAAATTTACATAAACCCCGCCCCCCGAACACGATTTATAGATTATCAAGACAGAATATGCTAATCAATGACTAGAAGATACTACACATAAACTACATAAATTCACCAACTATCCATTCAGAAACGTCCTGTTGCTTCTACATGTTGTCACTTCTTCTAGAGTCTCTCCATCTTTCTGACTCCGGTTTGAACATAAACATTGACATTTTCAGTGCATACAAACTGTTGTAGCTCCGCCCCCTGTGTCGGGATCAGCAGCTCATTTGCATTTAAAGGGACAGACACAAAACGGTGCGTTTTTGCTCACCCTCAAAAAGTGACAACTTTAACATGCTATATAAAAATATCTGTGGGGTGTTTTGAGCTAAAACTTCACACACACACTCTGGGGACGTCAGAGACTTATTTTACATCTTGTGAAATAAAGCACAGTTCATTATAACTATACAATAAAGATGGATGGATGGATAGTTAGACGGATGGAGGAAGATTTAACCATTATAAAGTGAGAATACAAATAATTATATTGAAAAATCATACTTTTGTTACTGGTATTAATTTTCGTGCCGTATTGTGAATAAAGTCTCTAAGTCTGCTGTGTATTGTGTATGACGACGACCTTTAGCTCTGACTGTTTGCACAATATTGCATAATCACTCAATTGTTGTTCATGAGTTTAGATAAGCAAATGTTGCAAAGTATCATCAAATCTCCTCTGTGTTTCAATGCCTCTGTTATATACTGTATTATATTATATATATATATATTATATATCACATGTATCTTCCATGTCCAGATCTCTCTCTCTCTCTCTCTCTCTGCTGACGAATTGCATCATCGTGTCTCTGTGTATGCAGTACTGTTACTCATCCGAGTGACGTGTGTGTGTGTGTGTATGTGTTGAGTCTGCTCATCTGAACAGATCGCCTAGGAAACACAACAGAGTGTGTTCAGAGATCAGCAGAACAATGATGTCATTCGCTCCGGGTGGGAATGTGCCAGTCTTTCCGCATTTAAAAGACTCGGAATTGGGTTTCCATCACATCACCAATGCTTGAGCGATGCAGGAAGGGGAATGGTGTGTGTGTGTGTGTGTGTGTGTGTGTGTGACACGCTTACAGGGAAATGAATGATGATGCACTGTCATGATTGCATCAGGAATGGTGGACGGGTTTTTAGTGCACCTACAAAATATGTAACGCAGTCTGCATTTAATGAATTGGATTTCTGTAAGTCACACACATGTATTTTTATAACCTACACTGTTGTAATTTAATGTAAAAGTGCCTCTGTCCTCTTGAACTTTATACACTTCCTTAAACACATGCTTTTTTTGTCCACACAGCTGCATGACAAAGCTGATACTGATGGCTGATATAATGCCCATATGTATTTTTATATTTATATTTTATAAATGTTGTATAGTTTTTATATAGAAAAAGCTAATAAAAAAGAATCCAAATTAAATATGTAAGTTCTGATTTTTTTATTATTATTATTTTTGAATTGTACAGTTATGCTGTTTTGTATTTTATCATTTTTATATTTAATATATTTAATTTTTAAATGTTAAATTATTTTTTTTAATGTATAAAAATATAGTCATTTTTTACAAATATTGTTCAGTTATTGTAATAATAAAATATTACATTAAATATAAAAAATAATACAATACAGTACACTGTACAATACTTATATTCGAAATCAAAAAATATATTCTTTATATTTTACAGTTGTTATACAGAAAAATCAAATAAATAATAATAAATCATAATTTTATATGTTTTATATTTAATATATTTAATTTTCAATATTAAAAAAAGAATGTAAAATTAAATATTGCATTAAAAAACAGAGACAACAAAAAAATCTACATTATATATATATATATATATATATATATGCAGGTGAAACTCGAAAAATTAGAATATTGTGCAAAAGTTCATGTATTTCAGTAATTCAAATTAAAAGGTGAAACTATATACATATGCATGATTATACTTTTCAGAGGGCCGACATTTCTGTATTTAAAATCCTTTTTTTTACTGATTTCATGTAATATTCTAATTTTCTGAGATTTAGAATTTGGGGTTTTCATAAGCTGTAAGCCATAATCATCACAATTCTAACTTCTGCACGATATTCAAATTTTTCGAGTTCCACCTGTATATAGGCCTATATATAGGCTATATATACATTTTATAGTTCTCTATAATTTATATTTATATATGATTTTCTTTGTTTTAAATGTACCGTTGTGGTACAAAAAATAGCTAATAAACATTACTTTCACTTCTCAGAAATAGTATGTACTCCTTTAGCATAGTGATCTTTGTCATGCTTTCCTCTCTGGCACTCAGAGATTTCCCAAGCAGAAGATATTTGCTGAAAACTAGTTTTGTGCGTGTCACATGTTTAGTGTCGCCGTTGGCTACAGTTGCCGGGGTGCAGTCGTCATGCAGGGGCATGTTTGACCGGGAACAAAAGGATCTGCCTGTCCAACCTGAAGAACAGCCAGGGCTCTTGTTTATGTGTGTGTGTGTGCGTGTGTGTTTGTGTGTGTGTGTGTGTGTGTGTGTGTGTGTGTGTGACGTATGAACACATGTCATGACTCACAGCTTTCACCTAATTGTTATGATGAAGTGATGAAGTGGTAGAGCAGGTTTATGGGAGGTTTAATGGAGGGTGTGTGTCGTTCTCAGCTTTCCAAGAAAAAAGGGCTGGATGATTTCTGTCATCTAGAGTGATGAAAAGACTTTATACACTTCTGTGTTAAAGGACTGTTTCATCACGGTTCTCACCACAAACAGCACAGCTCAACTTTTACAATTTACAAACAAGCCATCAAGACTTTTGAATTACAGCTGAGCCCAGACTTGAACGACAAGAGATATAATATATTAAATATAAGTGCAATGTATGAAGAAAATTGTGATGTTTTCCCATAGAGAAACTGCCAGACATAAGATTTCAGAAGTTAAAAAAGCGACTTTATATGAGCGTGGTAAACATCCACTCATTATATGGTAAACAGCAGATTGGAGATCGTTTAAAACCTGTTCTTTTGTGTTTCAGTGCAGAAGGAAGGTTTACAACAACACGAGACTGAGTTTGGCAGCTGTTCCTCTTCCATATACGTGATTCCTGCTAAATTCATTCAGATAGCACATGCTTTGTATATAAAAAAAAAAAGCCTAGCAATTGTTTTTTCCATCTCTATTGTTCCTGCAAGCAGGTTTCCATTATTCAGAGGGGCTTATAAACACACCTGAGCTTTGAAGTATGAGAAATAATGCATACTAATTATATCCCAAACACAGCAGATTCCGAATGCAGGGTATTGAACTGGTTGAAAACACTTGTTCATCTGCACACACACACACACACACACACACACACATCTCCTCCGGTGTCCTGCTGCTGTGAAGGTGACCGTCACTCAGGATCACACTCATACATATATCAGGAGGGTTCAGCTGAGTGGCTTGTTGTTTTCATGTGAAAGGTGAAGCCTGTCATTTATGAGTCACCAGCGACACCAGATGGAATCGCTATATTTCAAAAGTTGCTTCGCTGCTGTGATGTTTGTTTATGCAAATGTTGCATATTCAAGGCATTACTAATGTATTCTGAGTTGTGTTTAGCATGTTTCTATGGGGTTGTTAGGGTGTTATAAGTGGTTGCCAGGGCATTACTATTCTGAGTTGGTTTTAGCACGTTGCTATGGGGTTGCTAGGGTGTTATAAGTGGTTGCCAAGGCATTACTATTCTGAGTTGGTTTTAGCAGGTTGTTGTGGGGTTGCTAGTATGTCCTGAGTTGTGTGATCTGGGTTGTTGCTAGGGCATTACTATTCTGAGTTGTTTTTAGCAGGTTGTTGTGGGGTTGCTAGTATGTCCTGAGTTGTGTGATCTGGGTTGTTGCTAGGGCATTACTATTCTGAGTTGTTTTTAGCAGGTTGTTGTGGGGTTGCTAGTATGTCCTGAGTTGTGTGATCTGGGTTGTTGTTAGGGCATTACTATTCTGAGTTGTTTTTAGCAGGTTGTTGTGGGGTTGCTAGTATGTCCTGAGTTGTGTGATCTGGGTTGTTGCTAGGGCATTACTATTCTGAGTTGTTTTTAGCAGGTTGTTGTGGGGTTGCTAGTATGTCCTGAGTTGTGTGATCTGGGTTGTTGCTAGGGCATTACTATTCTGAGTTGTTTTTAGCAGGTTGTTGTGGGGTTGCTAGTATGTCCTGAGTTGTGTGATCTGGGTTGTTGTTAGGGCATTACTATTCTGAGTTGTTTTTAGCACATTGCAATGGGGTTGCTAGGGTGTCATAAGTGGTTTCCAAGGCATTACTATTCTGAGTTATTTTAGCACATTGTTATGGGGTTGCTAGGATGTCATAAGTGGTTTCCAAGGTTTTACTATTCTGAGTTGTTTTTAGCACGTTGCTATGGGGTTGCTAGTGTGTTCTAGGTTGTTGCTAGGGCATTACAATTCTGAGCCGGTTTTAGCACATTGCTATGGAGTTGCTAAGGTGTTATAAGGGGTTGCCAAGGCATTGCTATTACGAGATATTTTTAGCACGTTGCTATGGGGTACTATGGTCTTCTTGGTTGTTGCTAGGAGATTACTATTCCTGAGTTGTTTTTAGCACATTGCTATGGGGTTGCTAGGGTGTTCTAGGTGGTTGCTAAGGCATTTCTAATGTATTCCAAGTTGTCTTTAGCATGTTACTATGGGGTTGCTAGTGTGTTCTGGGTTGTTGCTAGGGCATTACTATTCTGAGTTGTTTTTAGCACATTGCTATAGGGTTGCTAGGGTCTTCTAGGTTGTTGCTAGGAGATTACTATTCCTGAGTAGTTTTTAGCATGTTGCTATGGGGTTGCTAGGGTGTTCTAGGTTGTTGTCAGGGCATTTTTAATCTGAGTTGTTTTCAGCATGTTCTTATGGTGTTGCTAGGGGGTTCTGGGTTGTTGCCAGGTCATTTCTAACATATTCCAAGTTGTTTTTAGCACATTGCTATGTAGTTGCTATAGGGTGTTCTTGGTGGGTTGTAGGCCATTACTATTCTGAATTGTTTTTAGCACGTTGCTATGGGGTTGCTAGAGTGTTCTAGGTGGCTGCCAGGGCATTACTAACATACTCAGAGTGATTTTTAACATGTTTCTATGGGGTCCTTTTAATGTTTGTAAATTGTTTTATATTAAGCTTTATTTTATTTCTATTTCAGTTTTAGTTTTAATAATTTTGATACTTCAACTTGCAACTTAGTTTAAGTTAAGCTTTAATTAAATTAGAAAAACAATATTTTACAGTTTACAGTTAACAATAATAATTTCAGCCGAGTAATAAGAGAGAACAAAATATTCTACAATTTCCAAAAATAAACATAGCATATTCACCATATTCTGCAGTGCATTTGTGTTGTTTTCTAAAATAGACCATTTAAAGCTTTTCTTTTCTTTCCTTTGCTGGCGATTCCAATATTCCTTCATCCGAGATGTGTCTCCTGAAACACGCACACCTGTCAGATGGGAAGAGATTTCATCAAAGAGAGAGACATGTGTGCCACAGCATACCGAACAATGCTTCTTATTATCTGTGATTGACAGGACTCGCAGCCAACGGCCGAGAAGCCCAGAGTTTTCCGAAGCCTTTGAACGAGCGTTCCCACAATGCTGCAACATTCCTCTCGCATTTAAAGCCTCTTTTAGCTCAAGAACTCGAGGCTTGACAGGACACAAACTCTCTGACGGGTGCATGAGCAAAACCCTCGGAAAGTTCCCGAATGTTCCCAGATTTGTGAAGCTCTCACATGTGTTTACAGAAGGGCCTGGGTTAGTATGATGAAGCGTGCAGCGTTGATCAAACAATGGCTGATTGCAATATGTGACTCACAACAAAAACATGCCGATTTCAGAAGCGAAGGAACCGACTTGTGCAAAGCAATGCATGTGATATAAATCCCAAACTCAAAGTTGTTTCAAGTTTGATTAATGTGAAGCAAACATCTAAAATTTGGGGTTTCTTGTGAATGTAACAAAGAGCAGACAACATAAGACAGCATTTTACTTCTGTTATATAATGCATTTCTCAATTAATTCTTTTCAGTTTGTCCTTTCACTTTAGTTTTTTTGGTAGTTTTTGCTCTTTGCGACTAGTTTTAGTTCCTTTATTCAGTGTTTGATAGTTTCAGTATTATAGTTTTACTATTTCTGTGCTCAGTCTCAGAGTTTTTGAAAGAAGTCTTTTCTGCTCACCAATGCTGCATTTATTTGATTAAAATACACACACAAAATTTTGAAATATTATTTCAATTTAAAATATCTGTTTTCTATGTGAATATACAGTAAAGTGTAATTTATTCCTGTGATCAAAGCTGAATTTTCAGCATCATTACTCCAGTCTTCAGTGTCACATGATCCTTCAGAAATATGATGATTTGATGATCAAGAAACATTTATGATTATTATCAATGTTGAAAACAGTTGTGCTGCTTCATATTTGTGTGGAAACTGTGATGCATTTTATTTTTCAGGGTTCTTTGATTAATAGAAAGTTCAAACAGCATTTTTTTTTATAGAAATCTTTCTATTTATTTAAAATAGAAAAAAAATCTATAATTCAGCAATTAAATTGATCAAAAGTGACATTTATAATGTCACTTTTGATCAATTTAATTGCTGAATTATATATATTTTTTAATATATTTTTTTTAAATAACTAGTGTATGGTTGGTTAACTATACACACAATAATTTATGGAACATATTTGAAAAAAAGATTTAAAAAAATGGAACATATTTAAAAAATATATTAAAAAAATCTATAATTCAGCAATTAAATTGATCAAAAGTGACATTTTTTAATTGCTGAATTATAGATTTTTTTTTACTATATTTTTTAAATAACTAGTGTATGGTTGGTTAACTATACACACAATAATTAATTGAACATATTTAATCAACATTCCACAAGTGTTCATTTCACATTAACAGTCAGAGTAGTTCAACGAGGCCTGTCAGTTGTGGTGAAGCATATCAGATATACATTTCTAGACGTTTTGGCACATACGGCCCCGTTTAAAACCATGTTTCTCAAACTCAACAGCTGCTTCCAATCCAGTGGCATTTCTTCCCCGAGCCTCGTTTCCAAACGCTGAACGGGGCGGGCGGGTTCACACAGGCCTCTCTATTCAAAGCCGTCCTGCTCTCTGTCAAACACTTCAAACGCTCAGAGATTTCTGCTGTTTTTTAGCAGCTTTGTGGGAGGATAATTGGGGGCAGGCCTTTGCAAAGCTGGCGGATGTGTGGAGAGTAAAACACACGAGAGCTTCTCCTCTCAGTCATTCGGCAGCCAAACTGGGCCTCGGTAACAAACATCACACTGACACGTGATATCTGGACCCTGCCTGTTGAATTTTGTGTGTTTTGGTGGGATCAACAACAGCATCACAGCCTCAAACACACACACACACACACACACACACAAGTCCTGCCCTCTCTGAGCTTCTCAAAACACATTCTCATCGGTTTGGCCGGAGCTCAGAGAATCTCACATGTGGAGATGTGATGGAAAAGTAAGGAAAAGGAGTCTGAAGGCGTTTTATACTTTACATAGCAAATTCTTTTACAAATACATAAATTAATATACACTGTAAATGATCCATAAGTCATGACAACATATGATTTTACATTACTTCAATTCATTAAAATAAGTTAAGCCATTTTAAACTACTTTTTTTAATGTTTCGACTGATTTTGAAAATGAATGAAAACTAAAACTAAATGAAAACTGTGCAACCCAATGTCACAAAAAAGACTTGTAAATATGTATTATAGTTCATTTTTCAACTTTAAAGTGTTATTTTCTTTCGTTCATGATTTTTTCTGTTTGTTTTTTTTCTAAATAAAAATCAGTAAAAAAAATTTTGTCTATTTAAATTCTATTTACAAACTCACCAAACACAATAATGGTCAATAACTGTAATTTGTTGAAAACTAATCTTTTTCTGAAAAAGATGAAACCTTGCACATGAAGATAGCACATTGTTTTAGAATTGTACAGTCAAAAAATCTAAATATTTTAGTTTTCTAAAGGGTTAAAGTCTTTTAAGGTAGCAAGTTTTTTTTTTTACAGTGTACTATTATATATTTTTTATATTTATATAATATTATTATTAATATGTTAATATATTATATATTTTGAATTAGTTATTTTTACATTTTCTGTTTTCAATTTAATTTTAGTTAAAGTTTTAGAAATTTTGTTGTGTTTTTGTAATTTTAGTTCTTTTTTTAAATGTCTATTTTTATATATATGTCTGTATTTTTATGTTTCAGTTAGCATCAATTTTAGTTATTATAGTACATCAAGTTAAACTAAATTAAAGTGAGAATTTTTTTTTTTTTAAGTTTAAAAACAATTACACTTAAATAATTTTTAATGGTTTTAGTTAAACATAATAACCCTCCTACAAATATATAAAAAATCTTAAATCAAGATACATTTACTTGCAAGGAACATTACTTAAGATATTATATAGTTTTCTGAAAAATGTATAAAAATGAAGTCTTATTAAGTTTATGCTTAAAACAAGAAAAAATATGTCAGTGGGTAAGAAAAAAATCTCCATTTTCCCCATTTAATTAAGTTTTTTTCTAACTCTCCTGACAGATATTTTTTCTTGTACTCCATATAAACACTTCATTTTTTATCCATTTTTCAGAAGCAAGATTGAATATGAAAAGGCTTGTTATTTTGCTTGTCAAAGTAAATGAATCTTGATTAAGAATGTACTAGAAAACAAGACAAAAATACCGAGTAAGGTCAGTTTTGCAGTGTGTAAACCCTCCTTTTTTTGATTGGAACAATATCATCTGTTCATGGTTGTTTTTGTGTCTCGTGGTTCTCTCGGGCCCGTGCCAGTGCTTTTGTTTTTCCAGAGCTCCATCTCTCCGACAGGAGGGTCATCAGCCGGTCAGGTCCAAATGAGGAATAGTTTGGCTGGCTGCGCTGGCGGCCGCTCAAGTCCAGTCCTTTACTGTTTCTGTTTCTGCTGCCGCTCCTGTGAGCCAAATCTGCAGAGCTGAAGAATCCAGGCTTTTCATTTCTGCTCGCCGGACACATTCCCTCATGATCTTGCTCTCAGTTTCTCTCCAACAATCACACTGAATCGTCTGGGGTCAAAGTTTGTCTGTGTTAAAGCATTGTTTTGAACTCTGGTACTGCAAAAATCTATATTTTCATCTTTGTTTTGAGATACTGTAATGCATCTGCATGTCATTTTTGATTCTGAACACAAAATGCAAAACTTTTACCTTTAGGGATTACAACAGCTTGTCACTGGGGCAGAGCCCTTAAAAGGACGTCTTTGTACCTCATCTACCCTTAAAAGGTGCAGTTTAGTAACTTAGACTAGTTATATACCCTTAAAGGTACTACTATATTAACTTTTACAGGTAAATAAGGTACAAATATATCGTTTTAAACCTCCTCTCGTAGTGGTAAAAAAATAATTTATTAAATGAATGTACTATATTTTAGTTAGATAATGTTTTTTATTTAATATTTTGCATTTTTAGGTACTAAATTATATTTATGCATTAATTATAATCCATTTATTCACTTTTTGAGCATGTAGACTTGCAATGAAATTGCCCACTTAAACTGTCGTAAATCTTGAATGCTTCACAGACTGAAGTTTGGTCTCTTTTTAAAGACGACACATGGCAGATTATTGCTGAAGTGAAAAAAAATGTATTAATAGAAGTCGAGGTTGCACTTTATTTTACTGTATGTGAACTTATGTGTGCTTACAGTTTACTTACCTAAGAATACTGGTAATATAAGGTAACTACATGGGTTGAGATTAGGTTAGGTTCAGGGTTAGAACCTAGTTATTGTAATTACTATAATAAGTATTGTATGTACAAGGGGAACAGGACTGTAAAATAAAGTGCTATCAAAGTTTCAATTATGAAAAACGCACAAAAATGCTATTTTAAATTTTAAATGAAATATATATTTTCCAAAACACGTTTTACTCTAAAAATGCAGGAAAATCAAAGCCATAAACCTAAACAAGTTGTGTTCCAAATTTGAGGTTGATATCTCAAAAAATGAGCTTCCAGTACGATTTAATTTGGGCGCAGTACCGAACGCTTCCACTAGATGAAACTCGCTTCACATTCATTTCCGACGCGCTCATTTTGACTGTGAAAAATACAAGTGTGACTCTCTTTTTCAGGGCCATTTAAAGGTGCAGTAAGCGATTTCTGAGAAACTTGAAATCACCAAAACAAACACGCCCCTACCCTAAAGGATCACAGCCCTATCTATATCGCTCCGCCCCCAATCCATGAACACGCTCTGCAGCACAGGCCCCTCCCCCCTCATGAGTGGACACACCCCTTACTGCTGATTGGCTACAAGCGTTTTGGTGCTCAACAGTGTTTCTCAGAAATCGCTTACTAACCTTTAACCTTTTTGAATAATTTCCATGATTTTGTTGTGCCAAAATCTTTACCAAGTTTTATTTTGATGGCCGATGGAGTCATGTCAGACATATAAATGTAAAATAAAACATGAGATTGTGATATCCGTCGATTCACACTAGAACAGCGATTCCCAATTTTTTGTCAGCCAAACTTCTTGAAGTTCCCTTGAGATTTTAAGCTAATATTTCAATAATCTAACAACACATTTGCATGTTCACTTACATGCAGGTAAACAAATACAACATTTCAAGTGTTTTATTAATTTTTTTTACGATTTAATTAATTATACATTTAATAAATGTTTATTTTTTTATCTTTCCTATAATTTTTCACATTCGTAGTCGACCGATTTTGGTTTTTAAAGGGCTGATACCAATACAGAGAGTGTCATGTCAGAAAATAAATAAAACAATAACAATAAAACAAAAATAAAACTTGAGATATATATGTGATCTCTCATCCATTCACACTTTTATCAGCTGAACTCCTTTTGTAAATATTTACTTTAAGTCCCCCTGAGATTTGTTAATAGTTAATTAGTGGAAAAAAGTGAATATAATAATATGCATATATAATTGTTAATATTTCACTAATTTAACAACACATTTGCATGTTCACTGATGTCACATTACATGCAGGTAAACAAATAAAACATTTCATATTTTTTCAGTAAATGTTTTATTTATTTATTAACAACTTTTCATGATTTATTTAATAATTCTAATTTGAATCTAAACACAAACAAGAAAGCTTTCTATAATTATGCACATTTACAGCGAGCCAATTTCTGTTTTTTTAAAACTGCTGATAAACTAAAGCGCATGGTGTCAGATATGTTTGAGATGGCTCAAAATCAGGTTTGTAAATAAGCATAAGCTGTAAAATAACAGGGTTGACCTGCACTGAATCCACCCCTTTATTCTGCATTTCAGCCCGTTTCATTCCTCTCACGGCCCCCGACCCATATAGATTCATGACACAGTCCCGCTTCTCGTGGGCTAGTAGTTTATTTATCCTCCCGAATCCCGAAGGCCTGTGAGCAGCGAGTGAGTGATGGATGTGGAGGTGAAGCTGCTTTAGTCTGATAGGCTGGACGCCGTGAAGCCCCTGTAAGCCGAGGCGATAAAGGCCATTGTGTGTGTTATTGTGCGAGCCCCAGACGATGGGGAATGAGGTGCAGGACTCCAGCACCTCCACCTGTCACTATTAATACTGTCTCCACGCTAGTCGAGCCAAACACATTCACCTTCAGTAATGCTTCACTCCAGAGACCTAACAGAGAAAAAGCCTTGCCTATTTGGCAGTCGTTTCACATCCCTGAGTGCCATTTCTCCACAGATATCTGTTCAAATGAAGATATCCAGCTGATTTCTGCCTGAAATAAGACCTTGTAGGTGCTTTATAAAACGTACAACCTCCAACATGAAAGAAATATAAAGTTGACTCCTCATGAAACAGAGTTCAACTCATTTTTCTTCTGGGAAACAGAATATATTTGATGCTTTTATTGCATTTGCATTTTGATTAAAGATAGAAGAGCAGGAATATGCATTAAAGAAGAGTAATTTCTTGTTTCTCTACAGGTTTCTGTGATGTTGTGATTGGAGGACTTTGAGATTCTCTGGACTAATTGCATCATGCACTCAAACATGAGTTATTTTTTCCCCGACAACAACAGATGCAGTGTGCCAAGTAAGCAGGACACTTACATAACGGGATTTCGCAAAACAGACCTCGCTTACTCCCTTACAAAAAAAGTGTTTCAAGTGTGCTGTTAGTGTACTCCTTTTACACACTAACTCAGAAATATACTTAAAATTACACTTAAGTATACTTGACTTATAAGTATATTTGGCCCATACTTTGTACTTGTACTTTTGATTGAGATATTCTTAAAAGTATATTTAACTCTTTATTTGTATTATTACAAAAATGATACCTGTTTCGTTTATGCATGACTGACATGCATCACGTTAAGTTTTTTAGTTTGTTAAAAACTGTGGAATTTTGCATGCAATTCAAAAGCATTGCATATTGCCAATTAAAATAATGTCAGATGTTATCATAACACATAAAACACCAGAAAAAGACATTGGGATCAGAGTTTCAATGGTCTAAAGTCATATCATGGCTGTAGAGAAAAGTATTAAATATGAAGACATGGCCAAAAGAGTTTGCATGAGAAATGGAGCCTGTCGCTTGTCACTGGTTCTCTGTTGGCCGCGCTGAACCCTTCCTCGACTCCCACCGCCGTTCACGAACTGGTGAGCTGGCAGGTTTAACAATGAGCCCAGTGTGGACGGACAGACAGACGGACAGTGACCCTGTAGACCCCCGTCACACCAAGACCTCATTCAGACCGTGATATAATGACTCGATTCACACGTAAACACACATGAGCTGCAGAAACTAAAGCCGATAGCCTTACAATAACCTTGCGTTTTATACATGACACTGAAATATTATTGCATTGAGATTAGAGTTCTTTGTGTCAGAGTCAATCAATATTAAAGCAGCTTTACAGGAGACAACAGATATCTGCTGATGAAGTTCATTTTTCTATGGAAGAATGTTTCCGCCACAGAATAAAAAAGGGAATTACGACGTTTTATCTCACAATCGTGAGTTTACATCCCGCATTTCTGACTTGCGAGATCAGAATACTTTTTTTTTCTTAGAATTGCATGTTTATATCTCACAATTCTGACTTTATAACACGCTAAAGGGAGATATAAAGTCAGATTTGCATGCTATAAAGTTAAAATTGTGAGATATAAACTCGCAATTCTGAGGAAAATTGGATTTTATATCTCTCAATTCTGAGAAAAGATGTCAGAATTGAGATGTAAACTCATAATTGCGTGTTATGAAGTCAGAATTGCGAGAAAAAAAGTCAGAATTGCGAGTTTATTTCTTGCAATTGTGAGTTTATATCTCGCAATTCTGACTTTACAACAGGCAATCCTGAAAAAGTCGCAATTATCCTTTAAAATGTTTTATTCTGTGGCGGAAACAAGCTTCCATATTTTTTTGACCCCATTGGCAGATATTTGTTCTTGTTTTAATCATGAAGTCCCTTAATTTTGATCAATTTTTCAGAAAACAAGGTAAATGCATCTCGATTTAGGAATGTTTAGATATTTGTACTGGAAAACAAGAACGTTTTTTTTCTAGAACGACAGGATCTCTTCCCATCCGGACTCTTCCGGCCTGATGGTCTGATGTGTTTGACCCACTGTCACTAACTCTCGCTGTCAGAGGAGGTTATGAAACACATGAGTCATTTTTGGGTCAGCTGTGTGAAACTACTAATCACATCAGTGTGATTGAGACTGTTATGCAAATACGCTCTGAATTCTTCCAAATCTGGTTTGTGTGTTTGAATAGTTGATAATCTCACTGTTTGCCTTTGGTCCGCCCTCGAGGCAGAAAGTGCACGAGAGGTCAGCAAACACCACAGTACAAAGTTTTAGCGTATTACTTTTTAATCAAAATGAGAGCACAGAGATAGTTTTCCATGCAGAGTTCATTGCATCTGGCTGGATTTTCTGGCATTTCAAATTTTGTTAAAAGCATTGTTTTTTAAAACACGTCCTGCAAATTTAGTCATATTTTCATAGAGTTTGATACAGAGGATTTTTGAAGCTGCGCAGATTAAATATTATTAGAGATTTTATTATATGCCAGACTGTTCGCATGCATGAAACTCAGATGAAGCTGATAGTGGTTAGCTGTAGGTCATTGTTGTAACCAAGCTAACAGAAACATGTTCAAAGAATGTTCTCATTAAAGTCCTCATACAGGCAATAATTGTATCCCTTAAAACTCATCTTTGATCACTAAAATGACATATTTGAATGTTTTTTATTTGAAAATAATTCTTCATGCCTTAAAATATCTTGAATGTAACTCGACACCCTTGCCTCATTTAGTATGCGCGGTTCTATGAATATGCAAATGAGCCCCGCCTCCACTCACTCACTCAGCTCAGAGATCCACTGGTTGACGATCACACGTTGATCTGATTGGTTACAAGGTAGTTTGTGACGTCAGAAACACCAGCGATTTCAAAGCGTGTGTTTGAGACTGTCTTTGGTTCACTGCAGTTTTAAGGAGGAAACACTCAGCAATGGTGTCGACTTATGAATTTACACATGGTTTGTCTTAAAGCATATTAAAAACACCACATAGACACATAAACAACATTAAAAGCTGGATTTTCACCACAGGGGGACTTTAAGTTATGAAAACGTTATTTCTAAATGTTTTCTGAATGTTTAAAATGTTTTTTTCTTGGTTGTGTGAACGCTTAGAGAACATTCCATTTTGCAAACACTATGGAATTGTTACTTTTGAATTTGAATGTTCTCTGAACATTCTGAAACTTAAAATTGAAACATGAACATTCTGTATTTAGAAATGTTAGATTAACGTCCAACTAAAACGTTTCAGATTTATTTTATTTTTTTACATGAACAATGTATAGATAACGTTTTTGAGCTAATGTTTTGAGAACATTATTAAAGGCTAGATAACTTTGAATGAACATTCTATAGAGTGCAACAGTCGAATTCCGGAACTAAAAACTCTATTCATTTTCTCCTTAAAGGTACACTGTGTAGGAATTTCTCCCATCTAGCAGTGAAATTGTATTTTGCATTCAAACGAATAGTGCTCTCTAGCGCCTCGCTTTTTCAAATGCGTGTTGCAACTACGGTAGCCGTTATGTACCAAGAAGCTATGACAACATGTCTTCCAATACCACTTCTTCGTACATTGTACACCGTAGCATTGACTTACCTGTCGTCCCTTTCAAAGTCTTTCTCTTTCAATAGCTCTTTCCACCTGGGAAAAGCTATCCCGATATTTACCCCGATATCAAGGTCAATTTGCCGGGACAGTGACCAGCGCCTCTGATCTCCTTGTCCGTTTCAGCTGGTTTCAGTCACGTGACGCTGGCTCTGAACGAAAACGCGTTGTGGAAACGCGATGAGGTTGGCTAGTGCTTTTTGTCCCTCTCTGCTATTATAGTTTTTCAAAATGGCGGAACGACATTGAAGCCTCCTTGGACTTACCCGTCCAATGTAAATAAAGATAAGAAATTCTTCGCTTACGAGGATAAGTCAGATCATTGGCAGAGGTAATTGTACACCAATGAGGACATATTTATAAATAAAGACATTGATTTAAGCTAATAAAATACTTTAAAAAAACTACACAGTGTACCTTTAAGGAAATTGATTTTGAACAATAACTTTTAAACCTTTAAAGAGAACCTTACTGTGAGCTACGAGGTTGTTAACCGATGACATTTGCTTCTGCTGAATCCGTCAGCCACATAATTTCAGCTTATTTTTTTAAATAGAACTTAATAGTGGAGTTCCTGGTAAAACTACATTACCCATGATTCTATACAGAAAATTACACCAATCAGAGTCAACACATCGCTTTAGCCCCGCCCACTCCCACGAAGAACTGCGAATTACGTAATCGAGTAGATCTCTCTACGCTCTTAAAATACTTAAATGTTTGTATATGTATATATATATATATATGCATATTTTGCAATAAACTTAAAATAAATTGTTTACATGAGGATATAATAAAAAATATAGAATTGTGACAATGATGCATATAAAGACTTAATATTTCACATCAAAAAATCAAGTTTCTTATCAATATTTAAAACCATTTCCACAGTTTGGTGTGTGTGCCGGTGACTTTATGAAGATGTTTTGGAAAATACCCATCATTAATTGTCATGAGGTTCAAATCAAATGCACTTAGATGTTTCTTAATGACCTTTTATCAACACCATAATTTGACCACCGCTTTTATCGTGTATTATTTCTACACGAATCCATAGCAGAGTAAATTGTACATATGAATCCCACAGCAGAATCTGTAGTGGTTTATACAATATATTCCAGTGGCTTTGCTCTTTGGCCTCTTCATTATTGCACAAGCAATTGTTCAATCCTGCGACAAATCTGCTGAACTGACATAAACGGCGCTTGATCATATTCATATGTGTGTCACACACCCATCGTTTACTGTAGTCGTGCTTAATAACAGCTGATTTCAGACAAAGGAAATCCCTGTTATCAGTCACGTCCTCGGATTGGCGGGTGGATCGATGGCTCCTGAAATCAATAGGCTTATTAAACCCGCAGTTGAGTGAGGAGCAAAGCTGATTATCCCGAATCCCAAAACTCCCGTCTCAGATCCGCCTGAGGTCACGAGGTCATAGAGAGAGAGAGAGAGAGAGAGAGAAGCAAAAATCCAATAAACACACACTCACTCACAGCCCAAAAACACACACCATCAGACATACACACATGTATATAATGTTCAGTTTCTAAGTTCAGTTGATGCATGATTTCTGTATTATAATATTTTATTTATTTATTTATTATTATTATTTATTTATTTTATTATTATTGTTTTATGTTATTATTTTTTTGCTATATCTAACCATGAATATGTATAATATTGTCTTTTATTTAGTTTTATTATTACTTTACTAAATGTTCTAAATCATTTTCTATGTTGTTTTAATGCTTTGGCAATACAAAATGTTTTTTTGTTTTTTTTTTGTAATGCCAACGAGAGAGAGAGTCATGTGACCCAGCAGAAAAATTCAATTAAAGCCCTGCTTGGGCTGCAAGTTCTTGGAAACGTCGACTCGGAGTCAGAGAGGGATGTGAGTCACAGTGTGAAGTGCAAAAACCCTGGAAAATGCTTTTAATCACAGATTTGAAGCTCCTGCAAGTCTAGCCAAGAAAAGGCATATTTGGTTCCAATTAAATGTCTGTTTTTCCTGCCAGAAATACATCAGTCAGCGTGTTGATACTCGGTCCCTGATGAGGCCTGTTCTCTTTTCTTCACAATTTCTCTTTTCTTTTTTCTCTCCAAACTCTGCCAAACCCATTTGACCCTAAATATTGACCTCATTGAGATTTACTCATCTTTTTAGTAGCATAAGTGTGTTGATTGATTTCTTTTTGTTAAAATGTTTTTTTTTCATGTATTTTATTAATTATTAATGATTAATATTACTATCAATATTTATGAAAATGATGAAATATTTCTAATTACAAATTTATAAAAATGTATACCTATAAACCTACTTCAAGGCTTTTTACACTTTTCATTAAGTTTTTTTTTAAATTGTTAATTGTTTTCTTTTTTTCCCCTTTTTTTAAAATTGATGTAGCCTATTTTAATTTCAGATTTGTATTATTTTAAGTATTAATTATTAGCTTGTCATCAAATTACGAACCCCAGTTTGTAAAACCCTAGATATTATTTTTTATTATTAATATATATATTTTTTTTTTCTTTATTTTTTTATGTGTTTTTAATGGATGTATTTTTATGATTTATTTATTTATTAGCTTTTAATCAACAAAATTATTTCAACAATTATTACAAACCCCAGTTTGGGAAGCACTATGGAAGCACTATTTATTGTTTTGATTATTCATATTAATATGAAATATATCATTAATGGATCTATCTCTTGTTCTCTCTTTCTGTAAGGCCTCTAACCCTTCAAACTTCAAGTCTCTTAAAGCAGTTTTTCTGTGTGTGTGTTTTTCTGTGGTCCGGGTGTTTGTGTGTTCATAATCTTTAGCGCCACTGAGTAAATCGGTGGCATTATCGGCGTGTGTTTGAGCCGGGACTCGTTTCTCTCGCTCAACCCAGTCGACCATATATATCAGATCTCATTTCTTTCCTGAGCACTTTTCCAATTGTTCTTGAGTGTTTATTGGTACACCAGGAAATTGTATCTATTTTGTCATCATTTCGTACCCTCCAGACATGCTGGTATTTGGTTTGTGGTTTTTGGTCCCCTTGGACAGATTTTATTACCTCAGAGTTGGCCTAAAATTGGAAAGGCAGTGTTATTAAACATCCCGAAGGCTTCATGGATAACATTTCTCCTGCTGAACACAAGACATGCCTGTTTGTCACAGAGACCTCCCGCTTCAGAAGCTCAGGACTGCAGGAGACGCTCATATTTATAAAGCACTGCGATAGAAGGCCAAAATGTGGAGCTAAATGTGTTGCTTTTGGAAAACTGCATGAGTATGTCTTAGAGAAATACATTTTAACTGTTCAAATAATCAGCAGATCAGCATGGAGCCAACAATAGGACATGAAAATGGTGGTGGTGGAAAATAAGTCAATGCTTTTGCGTTTCCCAGAGAAACTTTGCGTTCTCTCGCAAAACTTTTGAGCTCTTTGGGAGCGAACTCAAAGTATCTCTAGTGAATGCAAAGGTTTTGCGAGCGAATGCAACTTTTCTCTGGCCTTGAGGGAACGCAAAACTTTAGCGAGTGCGCAAAAGCATTGAAATATTTTCCCCCTCCAATGCATCTCATATTTTTTTCCCATCACAATGTCCCTTTAGATGAGCCACTCCAGCAAGCAGAGCCGTTTTTTTTTTTCTTTTATCAATTTGACCAAATTTTATTTGTGAATTTGAATTGAATTGGTTACAACACACAGGAAGTGGAATTGGAATGACAGGAAAAGGAATTTACTACATAGCAATTCACAGAAATTCAACACAGTAGATGATTTATGGGAAATGAAGCATGTTTTACCCTGTAAGTCAACGATCCCCAAAGCTTATGTCAGCCAAACCTCTTTGACTTAAAATAATTTCATAACTTAATAATTTTAACTTAAATATTTCAATGTTTTGAGCAACTGTGATTTTTTTCTATTAGTTTTTTAATTGATTTGTTTTAATTGTACCTTTTTAAGTTTTTTTATTTATTGTTAAATTTGTTAAATCTAGTTCCTGTTCCAGATCTAATTCAAATCAAATTCGCAGTTGAATTGGAATTCAGAAAGCATTCTTAATTTCAAACATTCAGGCAAAAATTTTGCTTTGATTGATCATTGCTGCCATTATATAGTAAATGTAAGAATTCATTAGTATTCAGTGATTTATTTATTTTTATCATGTTTTATTTCTATTTATTGAATATATACTGTACATTAATCATATATTATACATGACAAAACATGAATAAAATGAATAGTTTTAGTGAAAATCATGCATACTTTTTAAATACAAATCGTTCATTTTCATATGAATTGCATCATTAGACAACGCTATCTCATGACCATTTCGTACGAGTGATTAAAAGGTGGTTATTTCGTTCGACCTCACTCGTACGAATTCGTACGATTTGTCTAAACACACGTGATGGTTAGGTTTAGGCGCGGAGTTCATACGAATTCATACGAATTGGGCAACTCGAAAAATATGAACGATTTAGCAAAAATGAGTGAGGTCGAATGAATTCGTATGAATTAGCCACCTCGTAAAATTCGCACGAATTGCGTGAGATCAGGTTGGCAGATTCAGCACTGAAGGCACGTCTTTCTCTAAACTGACTCTTTGTTTTTATTGTACATGTACGCTTCTCTGATCTCAGGCCAAACAAGTTGATTCTCTTCCAGTTTGGCGTGTCTTATGGATGTTTTCTGTGTCCAGAGGTTGAAGTTCCTGCGTCACACGTGAAGGACGGCGTGAGTCTGTGGCGTTGAGCGACAGAAAGCTGAGATTGGACGAGAGAACGGGTCACCCTGAGTTTAAAAACAGCCGACACACACGTCAGGTTATTAAAGGCCTTTATACCACACTATGAAAGAGCTATTCATTAACCCTGATGTTTACATGGTGACTCAGGCTGAAGGAATCTGTCAATTCAACTCAACCTGCTGGAGCTCAATGAAACTCACCGCTGGTTTGGCAGCGTAAACCGTAAAAGCCATTAATGCTTTACAACAGTGATGAACTAAAATAAGCTCTCTGGTTATTCTGATGTGATGAAATAATTCAACCCCAAAATGTACTACTAGTCCTCATGTCGTTTTGTTGCCATTGCATAGAAGAAGAAAAAAAGCTGTTTTAGAAGTTCTCCTTTTGTGTTTAATGTAACTTCAGGTTTGGATTGTTAGTGAGTAAATAATTTTAAAGAAACTGAATGAAATCGGTCGAGTCTGTGGAGGGGCTTGCATGATATTGGATTGGTTTTGTGAGTTGGCATGTGGGACATACAGAAGGAGATGAAACACAGCAAATAAACCATGACTGATGGTAAAAGCTCTTGTTTGCACATAATTATGATCATTCCTGCCCAGTTTGACAGTCTGGGGCCGTTTATACAACACCGTTTTCCACTAAAAACCGAAAACTTTTTATGCGTTTTGGCCGTTCATTTACACGACAACAGCGGTTTGAGGGACTGAACAGTCGTTTTTTCGCTGATCTATGTGAACGGGATCGTTTTGACAATGTTGTCGTCTGTACGAAAAAAAAAAAAGTACATAGTTGTTGTGAAATGTACCCTATATCTTTCGGCTTAACCCTTTTTCACTCTTTTGGTGACTAATGGGTTAATTAATATGGGTTGATTAATCAGTGAAGATTGGTGGTAAGCTACTGGTTACCGAGAGCCTTTAAATGTGGAATTATGAGGGGGAAAAAAATGAGGAATTGCAGTAAAGACAAAAGCAAGAGTGTGTGAGTGAGAGAGTGTGAAAATCGAGTGCTATAATGTTGAAGGAATAGTGTGATTATTGAGAGTGATCGTGTGTTAAAAGAAGTGTGGGAAAAGTTCATTTGGGGGTTTATTTTCTTTAAATACAAAGAAGTAGAGGGGTTTATTTGTCTTTTTTGAGGAGTCAGGACATGTGTGTGAAGGAAAATGTTTTTCTATTAGAGTTGAGTTTCGAGATCTTTGAGTCTTCGCTTCTGCAACTCCTGCCTTTCATGCACTTTTTATGCGTTTGAAAACGGAAAACGTTTGAAAACGGGTTTCAAAGTGCAAGTTTTTGAAACCGACTCCGTGAAAAATATCGTGACATCACGTGTTCAGTCTATAGGGGTTTAATATTTCTTTATAAAGTGACATCGCCAACTACTGGCCTGGCATGTATAATACAGAAGAAAAAAAAGAAAAGAAAAAAACATGCACCCTTAAACTAACCTAGTTTAACCACTGAATTAGACTATATGTTCACATGTGCACAAACTCCATTTGAAGGCCTTTATGATTATAATTGGTGGTTTTTCTATCACAAACAGCAACATAGTGTCGGCCCGGACACAGGCCACATCTGGTACATGTGGATCCCACGCATGATATGGGCCGGATCTGGGCCGACACTATGTTGCTGTCTGGGATAATAACACCGATTTGCACCAACAACAACAAAAAAATTCTGATGTGCTAATTTTCTTCTGGTGAAAATCACGTTTCAAGCTCATAAGAACTACCAATCGTCATAATTCACTGAAGCTTGCAGATAGTTAAAAATCAAGTAACCATTCTTCTCAGGCCGGTGTTGAGTTAAAGTAACAAATATCATGCCGACAGGAAATACTATTATTATGCCAATGACCTTTTGAGTTCCAACAGCTTCTCTGTGTAAATGACTGGAATCATTCGGTGACTTTCATCCAGAGGCGAAAACTGATGAGTCATAGCGGCTCGTAATTTCAGTATTGCTCTATCCTGCTGGAAGAAAAGGAAGAGGAAAAAAACAGCGTGAAGAGCATTAATGAAATAATTATGAAGCTCATTATCACTTTCACAAGGATTTGGGTTTCACTCTCGCCTCCTCAGCTGATCTCCGAAACTCATCACTTTATATTTAGATGCATTTGTGAAGCGCATATAGCAAAAGATATAAAGCACTTTTTAGTTTATTTTAAGGGATCTTCAAAACGTCTTGATCATGTTACAATCCTAAATGATTGATTTTCTGTCATAATTTGGATCCAATCGTAAAATAATAAAATTTAGAATGTTACAGTATCACTTTAAGGTTCCATTAGGTTTATGTACAGTAGTCAACATTTGAAGTGGATCAAAACCTTTCATCAAAATGAAACATGAATTTTGAACAATACTCGTTCTTGTCTTAGGAAAAGATCCTTTTTTGATCCACTTCAACTGTATTTACTAACGTTTAACCTTATTGTAAAGTGTTCCCAATGTCACTATATCCAGTAGCAGGATTATATTCTTCTGGATCCAAATTACAATCATTCCCATTTAATGGAATTAAGTAAACCATTTAACATGAAAACGGAAGATTCCAGGTGTATCCACAGGACAGAGTGGGAATGTTCGTATCATGTGTTTCCAGGAATCAATCCCTCTGAAGTCATTCCTCAGTCTGCGGGAGGTTATTGAGGTAATTAAAGGAGGGCGGTGAAAGGCAGATCCTTCACCTTTCAGCTTTCCCAATAAGAGCCTTCTTTCATCCGTCAGACCGGAGAACATTCCCAAGCACAAAGACCTTTGCTGATCCTGGAGACCGGCTCGCACAATCAGACCCTCCTGTGAAATGTCACGCGTTTCCATGGCAGAAACCAACGCATGAAGCACAGAAGCCAGTGTTCACGGCTGATTCTGGCTATGGGTCGTTCAGAAGAACATGTGCTGAAATGGAGCAGATGCATAAAGCCCTTCTCTTGTCTCAAATAGATAGATAGATTACCTTTATTTTCATTATAAACATGCATAACGAAATTAGGAAGTGCTTCCCTTAGTGCCGGATTATACAACAACACAAACCTAATTTCGTTATACATGTTTATAATGACAATAAAGGTTATCTATCTCACAAAAAAGTACACTTTTAGACATTTATGAAAAGGCCAACGACGACTCTGTTTTGCTAAGATTCATTTTAAAGCTAGCATTGTGCATAATATTCATTTAACTGTATTAGAGGCGAAATATTTGCAAAAAGAAAATGATGCCCGTGATGTAATGCATATAAAAATCAAACCAAAAACAGATATGTTTTATATTTTTTTACTATTGTGTGCAGGACACTATAGTTCATCTATGCAAGTGCGGATAGCAAAATAAACTAAATTCTGACATATTATACCCAAAAAGTCTTCATACACAGTGACTACCAGTAAAATTTGAAAAAATTTGGGACCAAAAAATATGTTTTGCTAAAGTGTTTTTTCTTTAATTGCTAATGCTCTTTTTACACACAGACTGAACAAAATGAAGCATTGCTTGGTAATTGGTTGAGCTAAACTGGTATTATCTAATTGTTTAGTTAAATTTAACAGCTGACAGATATTCATCTGTGAGACAGTCTAACAAAAGGACGGACAAAACCAGTGAAATATCAACTGAGTTCTGGTCATATTTTATTACCATTTTCTAAACTATAGCGAATAAACTGTGATAATGTGAGAAATGTTGAAGGTGTCTGAATACATTTTGGTTTGACTGTATATGCAAACGCTGAAATATTGCACTAATTTAGATTATCAAGCATGCAATAACAAGATTTTTGGAACAGCATCAAACAATCATTGAAATCAAAGACCTGTGGTTTAGTTGCACGTATTATTTGTATAGTATTGTTTCTGTGAGGCATCAGAACAGACCTGCGACCCGCCGGTTCAGATTCACAGTGGCAGTTTAATATGCATGAATCATTGGTTCTGTCAGCCGGCAGGGTATTTTTAGAAAAGTACTTATTAACACATTAAGCAGATTTCCCATGAACGCTCAGTGAGGACCGATGGAAGCCGCTGACCCGGTGAGGAGAAGTTCTCACTTACACGGCATTTCCAGTGAATGTGCTGCTTTATGAGCACGCCGGTGTGTGTGTTTTTAGGATCTGTCTGTTACTTCAGAGCAGTTCAAGCAGAGGAACTCAGCGTGCCTAAAACACAGGAATCTGCTCAATATTTGCACACGGTTGTCCTTCACATTTGTCACTGTGGGTTCAAACAGGTCAAAGCTCTCTTACAAAACACTATGGGCCTCATTTATAACGTGCATACGCTAAAATCCATGCCAAAGTTACAGATAATGTAGTATTTATTAACTAAAACACCACTGAAAGTCCCCCAATAATTGTATCCCTTAAAACTCATCTTTGATCACCAAAATGACATATTTAAACTTTTTTTTTCCTTGAAATAAATTCTTCATGCTTTAAAATATCTTGAATGTAATTCGACGACACCCTTGCCTCATTTAGTATACGCGGTTCTATGAGTATTCAATTGAGCCCCGCCTCCACTCACTCACTCACTCAGCTCAGAGATCCACTCGTTGACGATCACACGTTGATCAAATTGGATTTTGATTCTCAGCTTTTAATGTTGCTTATATGTCTATGTGGTGTTTTTAATATGTTTTATTAAATTCATTAATTCATAAGTCGACACCATTGATGAGTATTTCCTCCTTAAAACTGCAGTGAACCAAAGACAGTCTCAAAAACACGGTTTGAAATCGCTGGTGTTTCTGACGTCACAAACTACCTTGTAACCAATCAGATCAGCGTGTGATCGTCAACGAGTGGATCTCTGAGCTGCGTTCAGCCCCGACAAAATGTTTTTAAAACGGAAACGGTGGTGCGTTGAACACCCTGTTCTGATGACGCAAGAGTTGCAACTACGGCAGCTGAGAAGGCCATTATTTGTGCTCTTTTTGAAGAAGTTTTGGAGCGTGATGAAATCGGTATAAATACGTGTTTAATATTGCAAAATACGCTCGATGTTACAGTCACTGACCTTGCCGTCCAGAATCAAAGAGAACATCCCAATCGAGTGAAGGGATTTGTGGAAAATTGTGGTTCCTAATTATTGTGATCCAACATTTGCCTCGCATTTCAGGAAGAAAAGACAAACATCTCAGGTGAAGGATAATCCACTTCTTACCTCTGAGACTGTGTTATGATCTATATGACCTTATTGTTTTTATTGTGAGTATTAGGCTTATCATTATTGCCAATCACTGTTGATATGCTATATTTTTACCATAAAACTCTTACGACAAACATGTCTTCTAATATCTTCAATTGTTGCGTATACCTGTAAACGACTTTACTTGGACCCATTGTCTCTTTAATACCGCGTGGTTTAGCTTATATACATGTTGCTGCTGATTGCCCACCAAATAAAGAGAAAATGTATCTCAAACCCAATTGCACACCTTTCTAGGAAACATGTCGTTCAACCCGGGAACTGTAGAAAAACGTTGCGCACCGGTTTGAGCTTGAACGTGCCCCTGGTGTGAGTGAGTGGAGGCAGGGCTCATTTGCATATTCATAGCACCGCGTATAATAAATGAGGCAAGGGTGTCGAGTTACATTCAAGCTATTTTAAGGCATGAAGGATTTTTTTTCAAGGAAAAAACATTTAAATATGTCATTTTGGTGATCAAAGATGAGTTTTAAGGGATAAAATTATTTTAGGATAAAACTACAAGGGGCAAATTCCTACACATCCAGCAAATATCTCCTCGCTATCCACTAGCTGCCTGTCCCCTGAACACACTGTAAAAAAACGTGGTCTCTGAAGACAGCCCAGGCTCCACAAACGGTAAGAAAAACAAACTGGCCCAGCCTGGACCACGAAACATAACAAACAGTGTTCCAGCCAATAACCGACAAGAATGATTTGGGGGTGGGGGTGGGGGGGTTAGTGCGTGTGCACATGAAGGGGGGTGTGGGGTGTGGAGGAGAGAGAAGCATGAAGAGGGAAGTTAGCTAGAGGAGAGATGTCCTAGACAACGACAGCGACTAACGTTAAAATAGTATATTCTTGAGAATTTTGATATGGCCGACACACGACCAAAGAGACGACGTTCCGATGAACAAATAACAAAGAATAGGGAAAAGGAGAAGGAACGCGAAGTCCCGAATTTACATCGGAAAAGCGTTCAAAAGGTGGTGAGAACTCCGACTGGCAAAAAGGCTTCCAATCCGACATTCAGCTGGCTCTGTTTTTGCTGGACGTGTGTAAATCCATTTTGTTTTTTTCTAAATGGTTCATGACTGTTTCAGGATGCACGAGGGGGAGGGGATGAGGAGGAGGAGGGAGGGTCGAGCTAGCCTCCGTTTTGTTTGACAATACTTCGAACGTCAACAAGAAGTGACGTCACCCAATATCGCTTAGAGCACCTTTAATTGCAACTAACATGCAATAAAGTGTCGGAAAACATTAGATTCAGTTTGCACTAAAGGTTATTCTTTTAAAGTATATTATTTCCATTCATATTTACTTCTTTTTCACAAGGCAGATCGCGGGAACAGAGCGCGATCGTTCATTCATGTCTTACTGCTGTGCATTGCAACCTTCAGACCAGAGCAATGCATCATGGAGCCATTTCCATCATCATCTCTTCTGAAGCCGTCAGAGGTAATTACAACTGCTGATCACTGGATTCTGACCATGCAAGCAATAATTGACCAGAGCCCAATGAATTATGGAAAATGCTCACTCATGATAAACACCTTAACGTCTGCCACCCAGATGCATTCAAGAGTTCAATGCTGCACATATGAGTGAAACCCAATGAAACGCATAAACTTTTTCACTGTGTTTTGGTTTTAGAGGACATTTGTAGCATAAGCTATCTGTACTAACATCTTAAATTCAGGGTTTCTTGAGTTGGTCAGAAATCTAAATGATATATAGGCTACGAGAAAATATTCCAAATCTAACTGAAACTGAAAGAGGATTTACTTGATGTTATCGTCGCTATTTCCCAGGTCTGATATTGATTTTAAACGCTAGATCAACATTGCCCCCCTGTGTCCAATTCTGGTGCACTTGAAATAAAAAGCTGACTGTGCAACCTAACATTAAATGTCAGTTTAGGCTGTTGCTGCAAACTACTTAGGTGAAGTCACATCTCATCCTGAAATTGGATATGTTTTGCATAAAGATATTTATGCATGTTTTTGAGAACACGTGGAGAGGAAAATATATGTCTGAATATGGTCTTGAAAATAAACGTGCACAAAATACTTCTATAGAAAACCTGCCCAGTGACATCTGGATTTGACCTCATATTTCTAAACTAGCACTATTGAATTGATGGACATTTGCAGTTTTACATCTTTACCTTTTATGGGTCAGTTCTTTTGAGATACAGTAATGTTGTTAACCCTCCTCACTCAGTCCCGTGTGAAACTCACTTTGACATTGATTTTCTTCTAGAGCTTTCAGACATAATGGACAGCTCTCGGACTGTGAACAATGAAAATCAATAGTGGCGTCTGAGGTCTGAAGCGGATGCGATCATCATCATCAGTGATTCTCTTCTACACACACTCAAACTTCACACACAGGTTCATGATGCTTCAGAAGCAAATATAAATACTGACAATTCTATGTCGAATAATTCCAATTATTGTGATTTAATTAAAGCACTTGACTTGAATCTATAGATATATTAAATATTAACAATGTGTTTGCAATGATTTTTGATTCTGCTGGCAATATTAAAGAAGCAGTAAATCTGCTTTTACTTTCTATTTGGCGTTAAGTGCTTTTGCTAATACACGTTGCTATAATAATAATATGCATTATTATGCAAATGTAATGTGAATGCATCATTGCTCAAATGTTCACAGACATCTCTGCGTTTTTCTTATAGAACACAAATAGAGTGATGAACATAAAAGGTTAAAAAAAATAAAATAAAAAAAGATCTTTGAGGTTTTCACTTTGATAAATTCACTTTGAAAATCATTCATAAAATGCTGTTTTGTAACCGTTCTGAAGAGAATAAACCAAACCAAGAGATGATTCCAGGCGTATTTCAGTATTTACCCACCAGTGGCACATTTTTGACTTATTTAGGAGCTTGTAAACAGCGCTTGTCGCCAACAAGACAACAAATATGAATACAGAGAATTTTCTCTCAATCAAAAAATAACATTTATTATTGTGATTTAAGTCACCGGGTTAGAAACGGAATTCATAAAGAAATGCATTCCCCTTGTTACCGTATATTAGCATAAAGGCATAAATTACTGATGTGACACAACAGAACCCAACAATACAATGCAAATGAAGCTCATTTTCTAGTAAAATGTATTGTATTAATAGAGGCCAAGCACTGAAAGTACGTACACAACTATTGCATTGTATCTATTGTTTTTTTTTTATTATTCAACATTTATAAATGTGAGTCTATGTCAAAATATAACCTGTATATATTTGTGTGAGTTTCAATGAAAATATTCTTGTTTGTTATGTTAGTTTATGTGCATCTCATTGACTAATCCAAAATCCTTTCTGAGAGGTTCACAAGGTTTTCTAATGGGAGGAATGAGGTTATTTAAAAGGTTTCAGATTGATCTGCAGTTCAGCAGCGCCACCTGCTGGTGACACCACAAACATGCAGTGGTTATGATAATAAACACAATGTTGTCATCATCTATAAATACTTTTAACTCTTAACCCTCAGTTGCATGACTAATAACATTCTTTGATGAAAATTTCTAGTTACAATAGAAGATAATGTTAAATACTCAAAATTTTCATGATGCATACGGAAGTAAAATAATGACAAATGTATTTGAAACAAAAACAACAAAAAAGCCCATTGCATTAACAGTGCTTGCATTTTTAGGGGGAACATTTGACATTATTTTTCTTCCATAGCTGCATCATCACATTTGTTAGCTTTGTTGAATTTGTCATAAGGAACAAAGATCTGGCTTGTTAATACATTAAAACGACAGATTTCTATTTATTATGCTTTTTTTTTCTTACTCCGCTTCCTTATGATACTGTTAGAGAAGATAAGATAATGTTACTATAAACTCTGACAGTATATCATACAGTAAAACTGTGAATAAGCCTCACCCTGCATTCGAGAAGATATAAACCTTCCAGCAGAGAGAAATAGAAACTAAACTGTTCTGTAAAATGGCAGATTTCAGTATTTCAGTGTTTGAGGACCAGTTCATCTGTCCGGTGTGTCTTAACAATTTGTTAAGATGAATTATCATCTCGCTAACAGATTGCTAATATGAGTTAACACATTGCTAGCACGAATTAGCATGTTTTAGTCTTCAATTCTAGCTCCTGCATTTCATGCACAGCTGAAACTGAATTTTACAACATTAAATGGGAAGTATATAATAACTGATAAATAAATGTAGGAACGCCAGCAAAATGGGGCACGACCAAATAAACATCAAGATAAAACATACTAGTCTATCATTAGCTGTTTTCATCTGAGGTTGTGAATTTAACTTGTACGCAATATTGGAATATCGCATAAAACATCTGCGAATAAAGCAGTTTCCATCGCATGTGTTCAAGAACATCCAGTGTTTTCTCATGTAATATCCCAAAATCTGCATGAAAATAGGTGGATGGAAACATAGCTATAGTATTCTCATGGAAGTTGTTCTCAGGAGAGCGTCTACGTCTCTTAGATTAATCTACGATCTTTCGCCTGTTGAAGGATCTGAAGAAGCTCCCGGTTTGCCTTGAGAAAAGCAGTTTATAACTGTATTAATATTAGACTTTTTAATGATATTAAATAACACTATAGCGTTCACTGTACAGATTAATCTTTGTTAAAGCTGTGTTTTGTTGTTTGATTAACGTTAATGACAGACGGCAGCAGGGATTTATAGGCTACTGTCACTTTAAGAGCGAATGCACAGATCCAATATAATGATACGCATCCGGTTTCTTTCTCAACTCTTTACGTTCACTTAACAGACTAACAGTGTTACTGAAATAACATTGTTCCAAATATGTTTAATACATTTTGAGGAAAATTTGTGCACAAAAAATATGTATTTTCATACTATTATATTCATACTATTAGCCTATATCACCAACAAAATGGGGCATGACGCAATAAACATCAAGATAAAACATACGACTCTATCATTAGCTGTTTCCATCCCAGGTTGCAAATTTAACTTGGAATATCGCATAAAACATCAGCGAATAAAGCAGTGTTTCCATCGCATGTGTTCAAGAGAACAAAATCAACACTTCATGGGAAACTGACGCAAAAATATCTGTAATAAAAATGGAAGTTGCTCCAATCAGGAGCTTTTTGCGTAAATGCTCCTTTTCCTCCTGCTTTGGACAATATTCTGTCCCGAGGGTCTGTATATTTGATATCATCACTCTAAAATATATGTACTATATCTATCTATCAATCATTAAAGGGATAGAGATAGTTAACCCAAACATTTATTCTTCAAAATTTCTTTTTTCAGTTCAGCAGAAGAAAATAAGTTTTTGACAGATTTTCCATTTTTAGGTGAACTATCCCTTCAAGCACTAAGGCTCAGTTTCATTTCCTCAAAGCCTCCAAGTTACTAAAAGACAAAAATTGTATTTACAGTGCATGCATTTGTTCTTTAGATTTCCGTCGGTTCACTCTGGATCCAAACCCGACGCATAACGCCCTCCTTCTGTCTGATGGGAACACAGTGATTACCAGCACTCATACGGGACCGCCGGATCCCGATCATCCGCACCAATTGGATCGGTGGGTTCAGGTGTTGTGTAGAGAGCAGAGCTGGACAAAGTACACAACTTCCTTACTTGAGTGAAAGTACAGATACTACTGGTCAAATATTACTCCGTTACAAGCAGAGTTGTAAAGACCGATTTTTACAGAAGTACTCGTTTTTAAAAGTACTTAAGTATCAAAAGTAAAAAGTAAATGTCAATGCATTGTTTTATTATTGTATGTAATACTTACAGTACCTTATGCCTCTGAATCTATGCCTGCATACCCTCATATCAATATCACATGTATTTCCAGTAGTGGGATTGAATGTGAGATTGAATAAGTCACTCAATAACGTCCACAATGGTTTCGACACCCAAATGGCTGTTCCCTCAAATAGTGCCCTACTTAAAGTTTCTTGGCTTTTAGTATGAATATTGTTAGCATTACTGTTATCTATAAGCTAGTGTGCTCCAAAACAATGACAAAATTCGCATTTAGAAGACCAAACCCAACGTTGAAAATAAAAATCGGGTTGATGTCAGAATCCACCGTCAGATTGACGTCAATCCGACTTTCATTTCCAACCAAAATCATCCACTGACTGACGTTACCACTTTCCACTCAAGGACCTTGACCGAATTGTAGTGGAGTAAAAAGTATGATATTTGTAGTGAAGTTAAAGTAAAAAATAATACTCAAGTAAAGTACAGATACTCAAAGAGTGTACTTAAGTACAGTACTCAAGTAAATGTACTTACTGTCCACCTCTGGTAGAGAGAGTGTTACTGGGAGGTGGACTGGGGTCGTAGTGCTGGTGTGTCCGTATCTCCGGAAGAAACACGCTGAGGAGTCTGATCAGTCCTGGACATGATTCTGCTCTCCCTCCAGATGTTTATTCAGGAACAAAAGCGTGGAGATGAATCTCCCGGGAGTGTCCAGCTCTAGAATAGGAGTGTGTGTGGATCAGAGTCCACGCTACATTCACTCAACCTCTCTATCCTGGGCTTTTACTAAGTAAATACACAGATACAGTGAAATTGTGTCACCTCAGAGATTCAGGAAAATACTGCCAAATATAAGCTCTCTGTATAGCGTAAGAGAACCATATTGATAATTTTGGTTTATTATGGATAGTTATGGAAACAATTGGTAAATGAATAGCCTACATAATAATGTACTGTCCAGGATTATTTCTGTTTTATCATTTAATTATCAGTATCTGAATCTAAACTGAAGAAATATAATAGATAAATTACATTTTTCTTCCTGGCAGAGCTCATTAAAGCTACAATATGTAAATTTTTTTCCGCCGCTAGGGGTCGCTAACCTCTTACAATAACAAAGACGTCGGTTGATGACGCATAAGCGGAATTATGGAACTTGTCGTGATGCCGATGATAATAATGTTTATGGATGAGTGAATACATTGATGTTTTTAACATGACTGGTATGAAGCAGGGCGCGAGTGCTAATGAGAGACAGATCTCAGCGCCACACGCGAGTCCCGCGGATATAAAGGAATGAGGACATTTCATTCCACCGAACTAACTTACCCACAAGTGCTGAATAACACTCACACAGGGCAGTTTATTAGACGAATGAAACTTGTGAGGGAACGCAGCGCTGTTTCACTTGCTCTACACTATCACACTAAACTGCATTTGAGTGTGTTGAATGTTATTGTATGTGTTAGTTTGTTGGCTGAATGAGACTAGCATTAAGCTAGATCAACATTAGAATAACATACTGATCATATTCTAGCATTTCATCATGTTGAGCTATATAACACTGATTAGTTTTATGTACATTTGCTCACCTGTCTAATAAAGTACATGCAAGAGTGGCGTCCCTGTCAAGTCGAAGTTAGCCGCGGACGCTAGCTCTCGGCATCTCGAAAACGCCACGCTGGTATTGATCCTCGTTTTAGTTCTCCTTTTGTCCCAAAGTCTGCTTGCCATGATCCATAATGTTTGAACGAAACAACAGCGCGAGCGCGCCGCTAGACAGTAACGCAGTTGTCCACGTCTGTCGCCATGGTTACTATGACAGTACGAGCGGAAACCAGGGATAATAAAAATCTTACATATTATTGCTTTAATCTGAATTGTAAAAAAGAAAATAAATTATTTTTCAGACATCCAATTGTGATGGAATGATTTGTTTTACAATCGATGACTTTATTCATGTAATATTTTTACCTGAATATTACTGTTAGATAGACTGCATTTGTTCAATGTTTAAGAATTCTTAAATTACTTACTATCTTTTATAACTAAAAGTACAAATTAAACCCTAGATATCTGTTTTCACGGGGTATTTTACCATGGTTGTAGATTTTCTCACCTGATTTATGAATGTACATACTGTATTTGCCACAAGGCGGCAGAGTTTAGCCATTTTCCATCTGTTGTTCCTTATTTCCCTAAAGAGCCGTAAAAGAGCCGAGATCAGATGAGGCATATAAAGTCAAAAATCACTGAAAACATTTCTGGTCACACTTTAGATTAGGGTCCAATTCTCACTATTAACTACGACTTTAACCTCAATAAACTCTTAATTACTGCTTATTAATAGTTAGAAAGGTAGTTGTTAAGTTTAGATATTGGGCGATTAAGGGATGTAGAATATGCTCATGCTATAATCTTTTTATTTAATATTTTGTATTTTTAGGGGATTTTATGGTAATAAATTATATTTATGCAGTAGTTATAATCCATTTATTCACTTTTTGAGAATAGACCTGAAAATGAAATTTCCAACTTAAACTGTCGTAAATCTTGAATGCTTTGGATCACAGACTGAAGTTTGGTCTCTTTTTAAAGACGACACTCGACAGATTATCGCTGAAGTGAAAAAAAGAGAACTTAAAGTTATATAATTTTATGTTTGTGATGAAAAATGCATACTATTTTTGTATTAAATATATATTTTCCAAAACATGTTTTACTCTAAAACTGCGAGAAAATCAAAGTCATAAACCCAAACAAGTTGTGTTCCAAATTTGAGATTGATTTCTGAAAAAAGTGAGCTTTCATTATGATTTTGTTAGGTCGCAGTACCAAACGCTTCCACTAGATGAAATGCGCTTATTTTTGACCACGAACAATACAAGTGTGACTAAGTCTCCTTGAATCTCACGTTTTTGTGTACATCAGCCTGTTAAATGCTGTAGATGGTTACAAAAACCAGTCCAGTTAATATTCTGTCATTTATTCCATATCTAAAACACCAACTTTGTTGATTTTGATCTGAAATGAATATTTTGTGTTTTGATTAGTAAAAGAGCTGTTATTGTGCAGCAGCTGATGGTGAAATATCAAATATTTAAGCGCTCAAGCACACGAGTATAACCGACAGCAGGAAAAATAAGCAAAATCACACCTTGTTTGAGAATATTTACAAATGCAACAATGTGTAAAATGCAAACAGGCTTTTATTTCAATGAATTTAAACAATAACTTGCAGGTCATGGCCCTGTGCATGTAACCAAGTTAAGCTGTAGGATTGCAGATGACATTCCCATGATGCATCTGCCAGAATACACATGCCGAAAGTCCACTACCTCGCTGGCATTGGGTGCGTTTCAGTACGAACAGACAATCTGATCAGTGGTTATGAGAAAGAACATGCATAGATGTGCGACTCGATTCATAACGATCAGGTCGAAATGCAGAAACTCGTCCCAGATCCAAAGGCAAAAAAAAAAAAGATTTCTCCTTTTAACTTTGAAACATTCCTCCGAAGCACTGTGACTCCAGTCACATGAGAATGAATCCAGAGTACTGTACCTTTTTTAAAAGTAAAATTCAATCGTCATATTCAAAGTTAGCTGGTTTTCCAGGAACTCTGGTTGAATTCTGCAGTTTTAAAACTCTATTAATTCAATCCTCCTCTCCTTCTCTTGCTTCGTCACGGACACCCGCTGCCTTTTCCGAATCCCTCTTCTTCTTTTTCCACGCAGCGTGTAACCAGGAAAAGTCCGGATTAATGGCACTTTGATTAGCTTGGTTCAGACGGCTTGTTTAGCTCCACCTTCACTCCTTTTTCACCAGCACCTGCACAAAAAGAAAACCAGGAGGAAAGAATTTACCCTTTACATTCATCCTCAGAGTTTGACACAATTTCTATTTTAAAGGGGTGGTTGATTATGATTTGACTTTTTTAACTTTAGTTAGTGTGTAATGTTGCTGTTTGAGCATAAACAACATCTGCAAAGTTACGACGCTCAAAGTTCAAAGCAAAGGGAGATATTTGCTTTTAAAGAAATGGCTTTTTAAGGACTACAACAAACGGCTGGTAGAGACTACACCACATTCCTCCCGGGTTAGTGACATCACCAACCCTAAATTTACATAAACCCCGCCCCCTGAACACGATTTATAGATTATCAAGACAGAATATGCTAATCAATGACAAGAAGATACTACACATCAGCTACATAAATTCATCAACTAACCATTCAGAAATGTCCTGTTGCTTCTACATGTTGTCACTTCTTCTTGAGTCTCTCCATCTTTCTGACTCCGGTTTGAACATAAACATTGAAATTTTCAGTGCATGTGTGTGTGATGTAAAAGGACACAAGCTATTGAAGCTCCGCCCCCTGTGCCGGGAGCAGCAGCTCATTTGCATTTAAAGGGACACACATAAAACGGTGAGTTTTTGCTCACCCTCAGAAAGTGACCATTTTAACATGCTATATACAAATATCTGTGGGGTATTTTGAGCTAAAACTTCACATACACACTCTGGGGACATCAGAGACTTATTTTACATCTTGTGAAAAGGGCATTATACCACCCCTTTATCTTCAAACTAAATAAGCACATGACGCTTTCTGTGAGGAAGTTTAAGTAATTATTTCCTGATAATCTTCTATCCTCAAAGCTCTCAAATAACATACAGTAGTGGCTAAAAGTGACGTCCGGAGGGGATATTTGTTTTTAATGACTCTACAAGTTTGATTAAACCATCAAAATATGAGCAAATTATTTTAAATGAGGGAAGAACAAAACACTAAACTTGGTTAAGGTATTTATCTGACAAAATGATTTGGCAAAGAAGCCAGGTAGAGCTACAGGTTTTATTTTACTATGCAATGATAAGAAGAAGAAGAAAAGCAATAAAATAATGTAGATTTAAAAAAAAAAAAAGAAGCTCACAGGAAAAAGCATACATTGACTACAACATAATCAAATATTAATATTTCGTTGATTCTCTCTTGTTGTTGCATGTGTTCATAATTTCTTTGAATGACAGCCTGGCCAAAAATGATATCGGCACAATTTGTCATGTTTCATTACACGATTATTGCAAATAAAACAACTGACTCCAAACACAACTACGCAATACGCTTCAAAATATTCAACACATTTTTAACCCTCTGATGCTCTTCGCTTGGCGGTCAAAAGTCACTGAAAACATTTCTGGTCACACTTTAGATTAGGGTCCAATTCTCACTATTAACTACGACTTTTACCTCAATAAACTCTTAATTACTGCTTATTAATAGTTAGAAAGGTAGTTGTTAAGTTTAGATATTGGGTGATTAAGGGATGTAGAATATGCTCATGCTATAATCTTTATATTTAATATGTTGTATTTTTAAGGGATTTTATGGTAATAAATTATATTTATGCAGTAGTTATAATCCATTTATTCACTTTTTGAGAATAGACCTGAAAATGAAATTTCCAACTTAAACTGTCGTAAATCTTGAATGCTTTGGATCACAGACTGAAGTTTGGTCTCTTTTTAAAGACGACACTTGACAGATTATCGCTGAAGTGAAAAAAAGAGAACTTAAAGTTATATAATTGTATGTTTGTGATGAAAAATGCATAATATTTTCAATTTTTATATTAAATATATATTTTCCAAAACATGTTTTACTCTAAAACTGCGAGAAAATCAAAGCCATTTGTTTGGCCGCAGTACCAAACGCTTCCACTAGATGAAATGCACTTATTTTTGACCGCGAACAATACAAGTGTGACTATTTTTTTCAGGAATATTTAACCTTTTTGAATCATGACCATGATTTTTGTGTGTGTGATCAAACAGCAAGCGCCAAAGCCTTTACCAAGTTTCATACCATTCTGATCAAGTAAAAAATTAAATAAAAAGTTGCATTTTTCAGTCAAAAATTAACGAAGAGCACCAAAGGGTTATTAATATTAAAGAGTTATGGCACTTGAAATTGATTTTCACACCAAATCATGTTCTCATTTTGAATATTCAGGATAGAGAACAAGATTTGAAGGCGGAGAAGAAGATATTGTGAGAATAATGAATTCAATTTCAGTCTGTTCCTCACACAAATCTATCATATGACTTCAGAAGACTTTACAACTGTACAGACTCATTTTACAAAAACGATATGGTCCTTTTGGAGCTCGACAGACGTGCTGACTCTGAACTGTTGTTATATTTAAAAGATATGCTGCTCAAACATCCTCTTTAATAACAGCATACAGGTTTGGAACGACTTCAGGGTGAGCGAATAATTACAGTTTTTTATTTTTGGGTGAAATTACCTGTGAGGTACTTCTCTTTAGCTCTCGCCCGCTCATCAGCATCAAAATACCACACGGTAATGGCATATCTTTAAACACAGGAGAAGTTTATGAGTTATAAAGGGGAAAAAATGACTAGACAAAGATGAAACTGCATGATGTGTGTGTGTGTGTGTGTTTGTGCATGAATACCTTGTAGCGTACGCAGGCTGGACCTCGTGAGGGTTTCGTCTGTCAGACCAGAATAAAAGCAAGCGGTCAAATTTGGGTTCGATGTCCGCAAACTGAGCTTTTCCCTCTGGAAATATCCGCAGTATGCCTCCGTGATCCTAAAGACACAGAATAACATCAAACATGTATGAGCTACACAAAACAGCTTAAAAACTACACATTTTAACCACTGTTTTTCCTCCTACTATAATTCAAAACAAAGAGGAGTGTGCATATTATTAAACAAAAAATTACAATTTAACCACCATACAACCATTTCAGATCCTGAAGGCCGTTTTATCATTATTAACATTTCAATCAACAATAATCCAATCACAATTGGCAATATTTATGGACCAAATTCTGACGATCCCTCCTTCTTTTCAAA
This sequence comes from Rutilus rutilus, assembly GCF_951802725.1. Classification (NCBI taxonomy): domain Eukaryota; kingdom Metazoa; phylum Chordata; class Actinopteri; order Cypriniformes; family Leuciscidae; genus Rutilus; species Rutilus rutilus. The sequence goes on from NC_140225.1 coordinate 2,433,649, forward strand.
TTTCTTTTCCTCTCTTTCAAACCTTTCCAGCGGTCCAATAATTATAGGGGGAGACTATAACACTGTAATCAATCCATCATTGGACAGGTCAAAACATAAAGGCAAATCCTGGCAGTCCTCCAAAACAATAAAACAGTTCATGAGTGATTTTGGTCTTGGCGATGGTTGGAGGCTACAACACCCACTTGCCAGAGAATACACTTTCTATTCTAATGTCCACCAAACCTACTCCCGCATTGATTTCTTTTTAACCAGTAACTCAATCATACCAAATATCATAGAAACCAAAATTCATCCCATCACTATTAGTGACCATTCTCCGGTAACTCTCACATGGAACCCACCTAAAATACAGAAGCACCCCACCAGATGGCGTTTTAACATGTCTCTCTTGAAAGATCCAGAATTTGACAGCTACTTCAAGAGAGAGTGGACATCCTTCCTTGAAATAAATGACTCTCCAAAGTCGCCAGCATCACTGCTCTGGGAAACATGGAAAGTAGTATTGCGGGGGAAAATCATATCATATTCAGTCCATAAAAAAAAGAAGGAAAAAGAAAAAGAAGTCCAACTGGAAGAAAAAATAAAAAAATTAGAAATTCTACACGCAAATAGCCAATCGAAAACCATTTATAAAGAATTAAGAAAAAATAAATTCTTGCTTAATGAAATAATAAACAAAAGAAACCAGTTTCTGATTCACAGACTTCGTCATGAAACTTTTCACCATAGCAATAAATCCGGAAAATATTTAGCCAGTCAAATTAAAAGAAATAAAGAAAAAACAGCTATAACATCCATTACAAACTCAGCAGGGAAGCTAACCAATTCACCTATTGAGATAAACAAAATATTTGAAGAATACTATACAAAATTATACTCATCTGATCTGGACCCAAATCAAGAAGACATAAACCAATTCCTCGATAACACCATTCTACCAAAACTCAACCCGGAGCAAATTACCTCTCTCGAATTACCAATCACTGAAAAAGAAC